>NC_085048.1:61350210-61658759 GCF_963662255.1 Cinclus cinclus | reverse complement strand
TTTTTTTCTGCTATCCTAAAATTGCCAACCTTTGTCTCTGTCCTCAAAGAAATTGTATTAGAAATTATATGAAAAATCAGTTTATTGGGGTTATTACCAAGGACAGGGATATATAGTCACTATTAAAATTGCTTTTGTAACTAATTTTTTTGCAATAAGGGCACCGACCTAACAGATGGCAAAACCTGGAACTGCATAGTGAAAAAAAATCTGTCACTAACATATCATGCTATTGAATTAAAATTGCCTTTCAGTTTGGCTGGATTGGGAGATTTGCTGTTCTGGGCAAGGTCTGCAGGAGTCACATTTTCCTCTACACATTTAGAAATGTGCTTTAGACTGCAATTACCAGAACTGAATTTTGAAATGCATCAACAACTGCGGAACCGTTTGCAACCTTTGCATGACTCTGTAGATTGTGAGAAGGAATACTTAGATTACTTAATTTGTGTACTTTAGATCATTGTAGGCTAAAAGAGAATAATTGGAGAATTCAAGGAGAACTATGATAGTAGGTTATCTGAAGGGATCAAACAGTTCCTTAGAGATGTAAGCAAGCTTAATTCAAAGTCCAGTGGTGAAAGGGTAAAGGTATGGAAATCTTAACACTTACTATTATAGTCATTATTTCAGTCTTCAACTCCTTTATATTTAGAAAGGGTGGAGACATATGAAAGGAAAAAATTATTTTATTGTTTTTATTCAGACAAGCTTCCAAAAAAATTTACTTATTTCTTCCTTTATTCATAACTGTTTTGCACAAGTTTGACGCCATATAAAACAGCAAAATGTGTGTTGTGAGTAAGAGAAAACAGTTATTAAGAATACGCATGCCATGCACCCTCCCCCTAAATATTGGAATAATATTTCAAATTAAAGGGCACAAAAATTTACATATAAAGTTTTTTAGTGTTATTTATTAAATACTTTGAGTACAGAAAATAAACATTGAACACATGATCATGGGTGAAATTTCTTCCCAAGACTTTCAAGTATAAGCAGGATCATGTATGCATCATGCATTCTTTGTCTCAAACTGCTTTCACATTTCTTAATCTGTGCCATGTTAGGACTAGACTGAGACTATTTACTCTTACTCCTAGAATTTTTTTAAGATTGATATCCATGTGGTCCTCCACTTGCTGCGTCATGTATCAACTCTACTCCTCTATCACTTGTGAATACAAAGCAGAACACAAGGAAAAATTGTGCTTACAAGTGCCTGAGGTTTGACAGGGTTATGCTTGAGGCCTCTCAGTTGTTTAGAGATAGTTGAGATATTTTGTAAAATTTAAATAACTTCTTTCCGACATCAGAATTTCTGCACGTGTTCAGAGAAGGGAAACAACCTGTGGAAATATCCATTAAGCAATTAAGGAGTTCTTCCTGCGGCTGAAGTGAGCCTAGAAAGCAAGCAACTACCATGATAAGCCAAGCTGGGAGAAAACCTTGCAGGTGTAATTGTTCATATTTGTAGACACAGTTCCAGGGACAAAGATCACCATAGCTTTTATATTTTCCTTTTTTTCTGTATTAATATTTTTGTTTGTTTTCAGGAGGGGAACATTGGTGATTGATATAAAGAGATAGGATGATAGTGATGGCAGAGAACAGTGGGTGAGTGTAGAGTTATAAATTCATTAAAACTGATTATTTTCTTCCCTAGAAACACTTTGCTAACAGAGTATTAATGGAAACTAGGTTATGAGAAAAAATATTCAAAATATGTTTATTACTAAGCTGCTACTTAATAATCTAATACCTCCTTAACCTTCTGTTCCTTAGAATATACTTGGCTGCTTCAAGCACAAGGGGTCTAGGACAACATAGAAATTACTTTTCCTTTTGTACCATATTGTACTAATTTGAGCATGTAGCGTTGGAAAATAAAAAATCCAGTGTGCCTAATTTGCTGTCTTTACAATCCCAACAAACGGAATATTTTTTTTAAAAGGGAGAACATTAAAGATGAATGGATTTCCCTTCAGAGATTTGAAGGTATTGTATTTTCCAGTAAGGCTAATCAATAAATCAAAAAGCAGGAGAGTACTAAAGAGAAAAAAAATACTAGCATTTGCATTTTCACCTTAAAATTATTTTGTAGTTTGTAAACCTATGCAAAGCAAATTGCAGTGGCAGCAAGACCTCTAAGGATTCATAGGATTGTATTAATTTTGTACTACTTCCTCTCAAAAGACCTCATTTTCCTGATATTTTGGGGCTAGACACAAACACTAGAACATCAGAAAATCTAAGCTGTGGATTGCAAGCATATAAACATTAATTCATCCTGTTTTGAGCTTCCAATCATCAATTTTAATAATATAGATAGATAATGCTGTATTTATATGGGGGGTGTGTGTGTATATATACATACATATATATGTATGGTGTGGATGAGATATATGTGTGTGTGTGTGTGTGTGTGTGTAGTTTGCACAACAAATAAATGTTGAAGCATTTTCTCAGAGAGGGTTGGCCTTACTTGGTTAGCATGCTGGATTTAAGACCTTGTCCCAGATGACATTTTATGAGCAAAAAGGTTTTGTCAGAATTGAAAGCAGAGGATTTTATATCCTGTAATCAAATATACGCAGTTTAGTAGTTGCTCTGAACTGTAAATATGAAAAAAAATATAAGGGCTGAAATACTTTATTTGATAGCTGGTCATAATTAACTAAAATACCAATCAAATATTATTTTATGGGTTAATAATACTATTTTTCTTGTTTGGTTTTGAGATATTACTGCAACACTCAACCACAAAACTATATTATTTTTGGAACACATGGGGAAAAAACCCTCAGAAAGCCAACAGTATTTCTTATAATAGCCGAGGTTCTTTAAATTTGGTACATAGAGGCCAAAATGGAGATAAGTCTGTAATTCTTTGTTGCTTGGTCTGTAGCTAATGAAGTTTCTTCCTGCTCATAATTATTAATCTGTTTTCTTGCAGCTTTCAGAACTTTCTATCCACTTGGATCCATATGTAATTCTTCTTGCTTTATACCCTCAGTTATAGAATGGAGACTCATGTTTCAGTCAGTTTTTAACTTCTTTATCTGTTTGGCCTTCTTTCCTTCTGATAGGGATAAAATAAGTTTGTTCTTTCGTCTGTGACCTTATGTGTATGACTGTTTTCCCATTTTAAAGCTCAAAAAGTAATGTGATTACTTGCTTTTTTCTGTGCAAACACATGTTTATTTGTTGTTTGAGTAGAACTTGTGTGTCCTGGATTATATTATTTGTAGCAGTAGCTACAGCAACATCAGTTTTATATGACAGCCATGCTAACTTGTCACTTGTCATAGTCCTGGCATCCCCTGGAGATATTTTGGATCATATTGACATTTATTTCAGGTGCTCATTCTGATCATCTTTAACAAGGTCATAAATAACTGAGTTACTCTGTGTTTTTACTCCTGTTTCAATTACATTCTCTTGCAGAAAAGGTGGGGTTTTTTGGTTAAATGGTTTGGGTTTTCTTTCCTAATACTTTTTTTTGCTCTCATGTATCATGCTGTATTTGTATATATTTTTGACAAAACATAACTGTTTTCTATTCTCCTATATTTCTCCATAATTATACTCTTGTACTAAACAAGTTTGAAATGTACAAATAATGAATGGAAACTAGCTACATAAGCCCCCTGTGCTGAAAGATATTGTATTGTAAAGGTCTTTATTATTACATGTAATTGGATTCTAGCATTTAAAATAAATGTTAGACATTAAAAAGATGTTATTTAAAACAATGAATAATTATGATTTCCATTTCTTTTTCTATGTACATTTGAGAACAGATAATATTGCGCATGCATTTGTCGTTTTTTTCTCTATTGCTCTCTGGGGCTTGTTCCATGAAAGGAAATTATTAGACAAATGAGTCAAGTATAAAACCACATGATAACGCTCAAAGCTTGTTCAACAAACATGTAAGTGAAAATAAGGCAATCCATTGCTTTTACTCAGCAAATATCAGGGTTTTTGATAGCAATTTTCTTAAAAAGCTCCACTGTGTTCTAAAAATACCATCAGTCTTTGGAGTGCTGCCACAAAATATCTTTGGTAAGTACTGTTCCTCTTAGGCAAAATAGAACGTTTCTGCACAAATGCTAATTATAATTGAAAAAAAATAATCTGACATCTCCCAGAAGTTTATATGTTGCTGAATAGCAGCATTTGTCCTCAGCAATTCAAAACAGGTTATAAAGCAGGGATAAAAGGAAAGAATTATGAGATGGAAAATTAATTTACACAGATGGCATATACATTATCTGTGGCATTTGGTGAGAAGCAGATATTGCAATAGACATTGGGAATCCTCTCCAGAAGTTCAGTTTAGGTGCTTTGGGTAAGTTCACTTTTGTCAAGCTTTTATGATGCAGGAACTCTCGTCATCAAGCTATAGTTGAATTCCACACTTAATTTCTTCCTACGCTCAAGCTAACATGGAATGGATTGCTTCAATACTGCTGTTTCCAGAATTAGAAGGTTTTTAAAAGTTTAAAAGAATATCCATCTTCCTGAAGATATAATAATGATTTCAGATGCTGTTTGCACAAAGCAACCTCCAAAATAGAAGCTTAATACTTCTGAAAAGTCTCCTAAGCTAAACAGATTTTAGACTTTTTGTTTTCCTCATCTCAGCTGAAAGCTGCATCTTTGATTGTCTGATGAATATATGCAATGCATTAAGCCTGAATTTTTGAGAGTTGAAGTTGCATTTTCCCATGCCACAGCATCCTATTTTATGTAGGAGAAACTATGCAAAGGACAAGATATCAAGACTTCAAATCATACCTTGAGCAAAGGGAGCATAGGGACTTGACAAATAAATATCTCTATTGTAACTTTTCTCTTGTTCTCTCTTTTAATCTTTAAACTTTAGGTATTATCAGTTATTAAAATGGCAAAACCATTACACCTTATCATCTGGTTACAGAAGGCGACATAGTCCGTTGTGGCACCACATTAGATCTTTAATATATTTCAAAATAACTTTAAATCCCTAGTTTGGTTATCTACTTCTCTCATTCTGTATATCAAAATGCATAAAAGCATGATTTTAAGTACTAATTTATAAATAAATGTCCAGAAGCATTTTTAGTTGTATTCAATATAAGTAAAAGTGGTGACTGAAATTCCTGATAAATAAGGGCAATAATTGAATTAAATATTACTATAAATTTAATGTAGTTTATACTAAGTGCCACATTTTAACTTCTCTGCTATTAACTTTAAATAAGAATACAGAGTCCCTAAAAGCACATTTCAAATGCAGACTTTGAATCCAAATATGCATCTCATTACCCTCTTATACATTACCCTCTTATATAGAAAGAATAGAGAAATGGCACATGAGAAAATACCCTCTTTTGTTTCTCCTGTGAAGATGTGCCCCCAGACTTCCTTTGAAAACACTTGATTACCATTAATCTAGTGAAACAGGTTAATCTTTGAGACAGTCTCATAAGAATCTCAAGAGAAGATGAGAAGCTTTTTTGACATATAATGATTTCCCCCTTAAAAATACCAATTGATTGATGTCACAATGTCTTTCTATCTGTGGGAATTTTTCATAAAATTTTGGTTGAATTTTGTTTCACTGTGTTCCAACTCATGTGTTGACACTGTTTGGTTTTAAAATTTTTTGCATTATTTGAATAATTATATTTTAAGATTTGATAAAATAAACAAACCAATAAATCATTTAAAGAGTAAAATCAAAATTTAACTTGCTTAAATTCTCAAAAATAAAATATTACTTTATACTAGGCGATATTTTTTCTAAAGTGAGAACATATTTCTGAAATGAAATTGTATTTTCTAATGCAATTTTTTTGAGGAAACATCTATTGAAATGTTCACATTTTGAAATTTTAATTGCTTCTGGGAAGAAATTGCTTACACAGCTGTCAGTTTGTTCTTGAACATATGCTTAAACTAGAAACTCATAATAGGAACAGTGAAAACCCTACCTTGGAAACTTAAAAATTACTTGCTGCTTTTCTGTTTATTCAGTCACATTAATAATCCTGATGTTATATACGTACTAAGAAGACAAAGAGCTTTAACCTCATTTTTCTTTGGTTCAATATTTTTTAAGTGAAAGAAATATCGTTGTTTGCTGATTTTATGGTCATTTTGTAAATCTTGTTTCTGATATTTTTCTTCATTTTCACACTTAATTTCCCTCAGCCTAGTCGGAGTGTGATTTAGGAGGACAATATTAACATTATTATGCATTCCTCAACATGCAAAGACATCATACATATTTGTGAGTTTTTAATTGTTTATATGTCATACTAACAGATCCTGGGGGGAAAAAAAAAGAGTTCTACAGTGCTGAAGTTTGAAGACACTGGAAATGGCAGTTTTCAGATTAAAAAACCAAAGGTTGTTCCCATATGCACTTGGTCTTCAAAATAATTTAAGTTTTAAGGCACTTTTTAGACTTGAAAGAGAATTGTCACCTTCTTGAAGTAATGGCAGTGGTCACCTGCAAATGAGTCAATGCAACACATTTGTACTTCTCTCCGTTAGTGTATAGAATTTAGCAGGTTATTTTGGAATATATAAAATTTATATATAATATAAATATATAAAGTCCTCTGATGGGCATCCTTCATGTATTCGTCCGGCATCCCATGTATCTGCCTGAATGTGCTCTTTACTGAAATCCTGTACATATTACTGTCACACCAGTGAGGTCTGTGGTTTAAATCACAAGCTCCAATGCCTGGATACTGCAGGAATGACAGGATTTGCAGCTACAGCAGATAACCTGCTAGATTACAGCCTGAAATCTGAGAGGCACATGCACTTCATTATACACGGAACAGTTGAGAAATGATCACCATCGGTGAGAGCAAACAAAATAGTGCCTTGAAGCTAAGTTGGAAAGATAGCAGTGCTGTTAATAATTAATTCTCCCTGTTGTGTCTGGCATCCTGCCTATGATAGCAAAAAATCCAATAGGATATTGCTATATCCCCCAGCTCATACAAATCCACCAGGGGTACACTATGGCTGATCTGTTGTTGCCCAACAGTACAAAATTAAATCAAGAAGTGCTGCCAGAGACATCCTCCCTCATCTCATAGAAAGCAATTGAATGTGGGAGATGGGCAAGTGTTGAAAGCCCTAGACTAAAGTTGGAAAAATCTATCTATTGCAGCAAGCTTGCTAGTGATTGTTAAATCATCCCAGAGACAAACACAGCTATGCCTTGCCCTTGAACTTTCATTCTTTTCTCTTTTGGTTTTGTTTGTTTGTTTTTAATTTAAATCAAATTTATCCCAAGCCCTTTTCAAATAGATGGTCAGGGTGTACCACAATCCTGCTAAAACAATCCTCTATCCAAAAGCAAAAAAATTTAAGCTGTTTACATAGCTTTCATTCTTTGATCTCTTTCTATCAAAGTTTACATAAAGTGTCATTTCAATAGAAATACTGCGCAATGTACAGATCTGGCCCCACTCTCCTCAAAGCACAGTTCTTCATAATCTTTAATGTGTTTAGATCTATAATATGTATCTTAGTTATATGCTGTTATCAAGATTTTCAGGAGCGCATTAGAGAAGAAATCACAGTAATAATAAACGACAGTAAAAAAAAAAATTGTAGAATCATAGAAGCACATAATAGTTTGGGTCCAAAAGAACCTTTAAAGATCACCCATTCCAAACACCCTGCTTTGGGCAGGAAGATCTTTTACTAGACCAGATTGCTCAAAGCCTCTTCCAATGTGACCTTGAACACTTCCTGGAATGAGGCATCCAGATGCCCCACCATGCTTTCCATAAAAAATGTCTCTCTTATGTCCAGTCTCAATCTACCCTCTATGCTTAAAACAGTTGTCCCTTGTCATGTTACTGCAGGCCTTGGTAGCAAGTGTCTGTCCAGATGACAGAATTTTTTAAAGTTTGGATCTATAAAATAAGCATCAAAGACCCTGAAACAATTTTTCACTTAGTTTTATACTCTTTCCAAGTTTAGTTCAAATATTTAGTTTTTCAAAGGACTAATACTCAGTGTCTTGGCCATAGGATGGGTGTTTCAAGTTAGTGCATCAAATTTTATCCCTGAGTGGAACACTATAAAAAACTTCTGGTATCAGAAATGTCACTTATTCTCTGTGTGTGGATTAATTTCAAATTGATTTTGAATCTTCTTCTGATCCTTAACCCATCATAATTCAATTTAAGGAATTAGTTCTGAAATTTAATATTACCCAAAAATCATTGTTCTGCTGTATTGATTGCTCCAAAAATTATACACTTTTTTTGTCTTTTTAAATTCTGTAACTGTCTTGTTATAGAAGTTTTCTTTCTTTGTGAATCCACTTTTATAAAACAGAATTTATTAATTACTAGGTGATAATCAACTTTCCTATGCTTATGATCGATAGCCAGTTATTACTACTTTCTTCCTGGGGAAAAAAAAATGTCTGCTTTCCATTGATTACGCTCCATTGCTTTCATTACATTCCTGAAAAGTTTCTAGTCAATATTATTTACATAGATTAATATTGAAGCCTTATGCTAATAGAAGAAAACGTATTAGTCAAACATTGAAAATATTTGCTATATGCAACATAACTCAAGCAATACATAAAGATGTTTATGCCTTATGAAATAAGTTTTATCACAGTAATTCCAAATTTAAAAATTTAAAATAATACGCCTATACAGATCGATTTCAGGGTGGATTTTTTTAATGTTTCTATCTTTGAACAGGTACTTAATGTATTTTATTTTATTTAGAGTCATGAAACTATCATAGTAGCAGTCACATAGGTTTTGGTAAATCCTTAAAAGTGTGTGCAACACAAAAACAGTTAAAAATAATTTAAGGAAGAAATACTGCATGCTGTTTTGGTACTCCTTGAGACTGAAAGGTGCAATCAGTCCTATTCTATATAGTGCTATAAAGAGTACAGCCATCTAATATATAAAAGATGGTTATTTTTCTGTAGCTATTATAAAATTCACAGTTATTCAGGGAGCTTCTCTTACTGTTTATGGAGAAGATACTTGCAACTGTCTTAATAATAACTTTTTGAATACAATTTTTGTCTGTAGATATTTTTTCCTTGAAAAAAATTGCTCACTTGTCAGATTTAATCTCATGATTTTATTGTATTGCCTAGACTGGAATGTCTATTGACCACTCAAAAGGTTGCCAGATACAGCACTGAGAGTGAATCAAAAAGCTGTGCCTATTCAGGTAGGTGCAAGTTGATATTGCAGCATGCTACGCTCTAGTTGTCTTTAGTAGTTATTGTTAAATGAAGGAAATCAAGTCACTCAGCTGTGGCTTTCCTCTAAGCTGAGTGAGCATGAGCACAATGTATAAACCATGTATTCCAATTTCTGACCATGTGTACAGAAATCTAAATGCTTAAAATGCATATTTAATTTCACAAGAGACACTGAAAGTTTATGTTATTCTTCAATTGGATTTAAAATTCAGGATTCTTAGAATTCCTCAGTAGTGGTCAGAATCTTGCAGGATTGTCCCCTAATTTATGAAGTGAAAGTCCCAATTAAATACAATTGTTAATAATAAAGAGCAAATAATTTGAATATGGAGCTCAGGTATGACATTAGTGAAGTTTCATCTCTTAGAATTAAGGGATACCTCCTATTTCTTGTAACAATACACTCAAATCTTATCAATTAGTTTTTTAGTATTTCCAGAAGATTCAAAAGATGAGTTTCCAAAGCATCAGTGCTGATTTATCTGGTTAATTTTTCAGGTTAAACACCCTGTTTAATAATAATGGTATCATGCAGGTTCTGTAGCTTTAAAAAGAATGAAAGACTTAGTTGACATTTGCTTTCACATGTGTTCTCTGAATCGTCATATTTTTTAAGCACAACTTTCTCTTAATTAAGAACATCTCTTGTTTGACTCTTCTTGAAAATTTCTTTACAAAATATTTTATTAGCTGTGTTAAATCCATAAAGCCCTCTGAAACTAAGACACCTACCTTTTCTTTAAAAAGTATATGATACTTTAATTTCCAAAGATTCTTTTTATAATTGTTGGTTGACAACCATTATCTGTAATGAGAATATGATAATTATGTAGTGAAAATGCAATTATAAATTGCTTGTTTTCCTGAAATTCAACCTTAATGAAAACATTAGTGACATTTCAAGACACAGTATCTGCAATAATTTAAATCACTCACTATTTTGTAGTGTACATGATGTCATCACATATGCAAGGAACTACCCTGAAAAAATATTGCTAAATTCTGTAACACTTTTTTTTTTTTTTAACTAGAACCTTGCTTTGGAAATTTTTTCTTCTGAAACAGTACTGCATGCAAGACAGAATTCGGAAATAATGTACTTTTTGTCATCGTTCTTTACTAAGCAGAGCTTTTTTGCTTTTTCAATTTCCTCTTTCCATCACGGAGTACATTATCTTTTTGTTTGTTTAATTAATTTTACTGCTGTTTTTTCCTGTCATCCTGCATCTAATTCACATGTGTTTTGGGAAGAGCAACACTGCCCATTTATCACTACCAGTGTAAGAGAAATCTTCCTCTTATATGAGTGATAAAGTCTTTGTATCTCTAATCCTTTTCATGTTTTAGAAAGAAAAGGGCTGATCTGGGGTAATCATTAGACTGTATATTACCTCTCATAGCTATCTCTGTAGCAAAAATTTACAGGGTCTTTATATTCTCTCTCCATATGCTTTCTGGATGCTTATTTTATGTTGAATTTTCAGTTCTATCATAATTTATCAAGAACCCAATATGTTATCAGAACAAAAGCTCACTCTTCATCCAAACTTTTTCCATAGGACTCAATACCTGGACATGTAAACCAGAATATTGGTCTTAAGCCAGAGGTCTAGAAAACTATACACAGTAATTCAGCTTGGAAAGTTCTTCATGCTTGCTGCTGTTATGAAAAGTATCTCCTATTTTTTTCCAGGCATCCTCTTGATGCCTAAAGTTCTAGCTTTTCCATTTCCCCCATCCTGCACAGCATTAGTGTGTAACTCTGAACTCCATATGGAGTGTTCATCACAGTTTGGTCAGACAAAACAATCCTTCCAGGCCTGAGGACCAAGGTTATCATCACAGCCTCAGCCCCAAAAAAAGTATAAACCAAAATTAATTGGGGAAGGGGCAAACTTGGCAAATGTGACTTCATTACCTGAAGCTGTAATGGGAGTATTAACCCCTGATATGCAAATAGAGCAAACTTATATTGACCTGAAAAACTCGTGACTGTCATCTACCTTAGGTGTGGCCTCTGCAAGGCTCCTGCACTGCCCAAGGTGTATCTGTTAAAGGCCTTTAATAAATGCTCACTTTATTCTCTAATTCTGCCCATCCCCTGTTCTAGGTAGCCATCTCAAGGCATCACTCTAATGACCCACACAGTATGGTGATGTTACAGTGGTCTGTTTGTGATCTCCTTAAGGAGATGAAACACATTTGGCAGTGGTATTGATATTGGTCTACACTGACAATGTTATTGACGTTATATCATACAATAATAAAATATATTTGTATCCTTTCAAATTCACTTTATTTAAGTTTCTCTTTGTGGATCCCCAATGTGATCTATCAACCCAAGTTATGACAGGAATCAAGAGCTTGAGCTGAACTAGAGCCTACAGTTAGGTTTAGGGGTTCTGACAGTCAGAGTGTTTTTGCAACTCTAGAACTCCTCAGATATCTTTAGGCTGACTTTCTGTGCAATACCAAGAAGATAGTAAGAATACATTAATGTTATTATCAGTGGGAAGTGAGACAGTGTTCAGCTTCCTTCATGCCTTTTCCCACATCCATGCCAGCACCCCTGAGATAAATACAACCTTTTCCTCTTAAAACATTGTTAAGTTTTAAAGATCACATGGATACCCAGTTTCTGAACTAAGGTCATTTGTTTCCAGACAGCATACAATCTGGGAAACCTCAAAATAGTTGCTACCTGACTGAGAAGACATACCAAGTTCAGTTTCCCTTTGGGCATAGAAGTGATCAGACATCTAGGAAGGGCCCAACACAAAGGAGATGGATAAAGTTCAAAATTTTGTCCTGAAGTCCCAGAATTAATCCAGTTTCTAGGAAACCTGTCTCTGTTTCCCTCAATTTCATTAAGAATTCATTTGCTTAATGTCTGTGATTTTGTTGCCATAGCCACTGTATAAAAATTAGAAATTTTTTGCTTTTTGTAGCTTTAGCTTGCAGGGATAAGTTCAAGTTTTCAGCTGCTGGAATCAGTAGGAAACCTTCTGTTGTGCATAAGTTTTTCTTCTGTGTAAGGTAACATGACCAGGTAACATGGCTATGATCATGATAATTTTTTTCTGATGGTGAACTGTTTCTCTCCCTCTTGAGTTGTTATTGCTGTTGTTGTTAAGTGATGTCAGTGTGATTACTGACACATGAGTTTGTTTAATAGTCTTCTAAAAATTGTGAATGAATTGACAGAGTGGCAGGAAGAGGCCAAAAATTATTTAAGAAACCTAAGAATAATACACAAAGCATGTTAGAAGAATATTTTGAATATGGTCTTGAACTGAATTCTCAGACATAACATCTTGCCTGGGTGACAATACCTAAAATGTGTCTATTTTGGCCATATATAGTGCAACCTTCTAAAAGACTCTAAGCTGTCTAATTGAGGAAGTAACTTGGAGAGCAGGTAGGTGTCTTTGAGATCTGTAGGCAATGCTGTCTACAGGAGTTTGACTTCAAAGTTTGCCCAGTTTTTGTGTGTGTCCATGACATGCGCAGAATTTTTTAATAAGTGGGTTAGAACCTTTCCTGTCTTTGCAGTGCCCAAGGGATTTGCATATATTCACGCTTCTATAAAAATACCAAAGTATTTACTTCTAGTTAACTGGGTAGAATTAGCACAACCTTAGAGCTAAATGCCAGTGCACTCATTTACTTTCAAAACAGAAAGAGGACATTAAAAGAAAAAATAACAACAAAACAAAAAGCATATAATATATTAAAGGTTATGCAAAGCCTGAAAAAAGGGACAAAATATCGAATGATTTAAGCAAAACTTACATCTTACATGATTAGGTAAGCAGCAATTTTGACTCCTATAAATTCTGTCTCTCATTTCTTAACTCACAGAACCATGTTTTGTTTCTACTTTCTTTGTTCTTCAAAATATTTTCTTGCTACAGTTCTTCCTATGCTGGATCTAAGCCACAATAATAGATCTTTTTGCACTCGTCTGACATGAAAATCAGGAATTGTCACAAAACTGTAAAGCACATGGCCAAGAAAGTTATCAGGTGCTCAGTGTACAGAGTATGTTGAGAATGACACAAGCAAAGGTTGTTTTCTGTTTCCTGGCAGAATGTGCTTTTGTCACTTTCCTGCATGGAATCACTTTATTACAGCTATTAAGAAACATTGTATGAGATGTTGAAGTTGTAGAGAGGATGAAATGGAATGGGGCTGTAGAAGCCAGGTGTATTTGTAGAGACATTCTAAGTCTTAAATACCAATCTTCTGTGTGGCAAAGGCCATTAATATGTGGATATGGTTCAATGAAAAGGTATTGACAAAACAGAAATACTGGTAATTTTATAGTATTACATATCCAGTTCATGTGAGACAATGAAATAATTTAATGCTCTCACTTTTACTTTAGATACTAAAATTCACATCAAGGCCTAGGCAATCATTGTTTATCCTCCTGCTTGTGATTCAGGGACAATCATATATAGAACATGCTCTGACAGTGCAGTACCAAGGACAAGGAGGAATATTTGATGTTGATACCAACACTTATCTGTCCAAATACATCACCATCATTTGGCTTTTGTTTTCCAGTGAATTAGACAGGTTTGCAGTGCTTAGGTTGGGCATGATTTCAGAGCTTTATTGTTTGTTTGTTCGTTTTTAGTGGTTTTTTTCCCCAGGTAATAGTAATAAATGCTTTTTGTCTAAGGGGCTGTTGTGGTTTAACCTTAACTGCCACTCAGTCCCGCACATCCACTCACTCACTCTCCCTTGGTGTGATGGAGAAAAGAAGGAAAGTAAAACTGAGAAAAGTAATTTATTGAGATAAGGAAAACAAAAGCCATGCGTGAAAGCGAAGAGTGAAATGAAGGAAGTAAATTGTTTGGGGAGACAAAACACCTTCACCCCTTCCTTCTTCTTCCTCCAGCTTTATATGTTGAGCATGACTTATGGTATGAGATCAGCTGTCCTGGCTGTGTCTCTTCCCAGTTTCTTGTGCACCCCAGCATCCTGCTATTGGAGTGGTGTGAGAAGCAGAAAAAGCCTTGACATTGTGCAAGTGCTGCTCAGCAGTTATGAAAACATCCTTGAAATACCAACACAGTTAAAACACTGCCCCGTACCGGCTACTCCAAAGAAAAATAACTCTATGCCAGCCCAAACCAGTACAAGGATTTCCTTAGTTCTCTTCTACAACATCTGGGGCAGAAAAAGATCATAGCCTTCTTGTATGTTTGCTCCTCCAAAAACAATAAATGTCTTGAATACACTACTGCATTTCTTGAAAAATTATCCATAAGTATTTAAAAAAGAATTGCTGTTGTTCTTCTAATACTCAATTTGTGTGTTTTTCATGTGTAGTTTACTTGCACAAAAGTTAACACTTGGATATTTGGGGTTCATAAGCAACTGCTTATCACTGTTCTGTAAGAGAGGGACTGGCAGTATACAGTGTGAAATTCTTTTTCCACTGACTTAGCAGAAACTTTTATCACTTCTTGAAGTAGATCCTAACTTCACCTATGTGTCTTGCACCTTGGATAAATTTTGCAGTTTCATTGAGAAGGCTAACACGTAAAATATCTAGATGTTTCATTCATCCCTAAATCTCCTTTCCATATTAAAACCACAAATTCTCCTTGGTTTTGCATGACATAGTTTAAATGAGAAAGTACTCAAGGAAGAGACCGCTTATATATCATGTTGAGAAGGTCTGTACTAAGCTGTTCCACTTCCAAAATCTCTTGATTTTCTAGGACGTTGTTGAACTAAATAGAAACTACCCCAAAATAACTGTGTGAGGACAAGAATAATGCATTGCGCATAGCAGTAGTCTTGCTGTGATGAATTTTGAAAAGCAGTGCAGGGTAGAGGACTGGTCCAGCATGGACTGAAGATCTACATTCTGATGTTCCCGTATATGTTCATTTTCCAGAAAACTTTTTCTGTGATCAAACATGTGCAGGTTACCTTAATCTATACAGTCCTTTAAGTCATCTGGGTCTTATCTTTCTCATGCATTTTCCATTACCAGAATCAATGCTTTCCTTTTGGTATTTTTGATTTCATGAATGAGTAGAAAATTATTCTGTCTCAGACAAGTCGAAGTTATTGCATTATTTATGGCAGTTTTCCTCTCCCATCACTTTTCTAAAGACTTAGTTCATTTCAGAGCCCATTTCATGCTTTTTTTAGCAATGTACATGATATGCTTTCTGTATACTATAATTTTCCTTTTATTTCAAATAAAAATAGGTGAGTTTTTTTGTTTTGGTTTTTTTGTTTGTTTGTAATTTTTTTTGTGCTTTTAGCCATAGAACAGTAACACAAAACTGAAAGGAGCTGAGAAACCACCACTGCATTATTAGAACTAAGCAAATAATTTCTGGTTTGTAGAAAATTCTTTGATGCGTTGCATTCTACTTTTAACCCTTTAGTTGTCTACATTTGTGCACCTATATTTAATTTTGTTCAGCTAAATTTTTGGTGTGAAGTGTAAGGCTGTATTGGTGTCATTGGAGCACATTCCTACTACCTGACTGAGTGCCTCTTAAAGATTAGCTCAGTTGGTTAGAGCCTCCTGTTAAATACTCCAGGATTTTGGGTTCAGTCCCTGTATGGACCATTCACTTAAGCATTGGACTTGATGATCCTCATGGGTCCCTTTGACTAACAATATTCTGTGATTCCATATTTTAAGACCAAACTTTAATAATTGCTGCATTTTACATTTTCTGTTCTTACTCTGTAGAGCATACTTAGAGTTCCCATGATTTGTATAATTCCTGGATCTTTCAAATTTAAGTGAGGAATTTATCTTGCTGCTTCATAACCCCTTGTGAATGCTGTGTTTCATAAAAATGTCCGTACCCTCCTCAGTGTAAATATAGCCTTAATTCTAGTGCTGCTTGAAAACAAGGCAAATGGGATTTTTTTTTTTGATGTCTTACTCACTTATGATAAATTCCTCTGCAGCTTCTGTGAGAATACAGCTTCCGTTGTGCAATTGTTTGTGTGTGCCACTACACAGATGATACAAATGTATTGGACATCTGTTTCATGAACAATGGCTTGTGCTTGACAGAATGCAATATTATGGACGTATTCCTTCAAATAGCTTCAAAGTCAAAATAAAATTCAGCAAGGAATGAAGACTGTCTTTAGTTCGTTAATCTTCTGCCTCTATGCCCTTGTGGATTAATCTTGAGCTGTGAGCTTGGATAAATATGCCTGGCAAGAAAATGCTCTCACTCACTCTTTCTTGCTTTCATTTCTTCTTCTTTTTTTTTTTTTCTTAACTTTCAAGCTCTCCAGACTCTGCTGCCTAGAGTGCACAGACTAAAGTGCACATAATTATTTTCAATGAAGGGCTCTCTAGTGAGATCTTCAAGTTCCATATGCAATTAAATTTGCTGGTGGTTCTGTCAGTCATGCATTGACACCATATACTTTTAATTTACTCATGGTATGGAAGTCTGATTTGCAAAGTTAATTCAAAGGCAACTTTTATTTAACAAATATTGAGGTAAATGGGGAAATATTTTGGTCATTTTAGTGAATGGGGCTCAGTCTAGGCAAATGACAAATTGCATTTACTGTTCATTCATTTTATCTGAGCTAATTGTCGACTGTAATACGTGCTCTAAACTCTAAAGTGGATGCTGCTGGTACATATCACATCATCACTGTTTTCAAACATAATTTCCCACACATGCATGGTCATTTATAAGGAACTGATGCAAACAGAATCACAGGATCACAGAATCACACACACCTACAAGTCAATATGAACACCTCTGTTGTTCACCTTATTGTGCATGAGAGAATCCTCCCTCATCCTATTATCCCCCAGCTAAATAGAGTAGATAAATACTCTTGATAATGCCCCCAGATGGACAAAAAATTAAGAGAGAGTTAAAAGGGATTCATCATTATGTTTGCTTTTCTGAGTGTGTGACAGGTATTTTTTATTAATCTTCAAGGAATGAAGTACTTATGTATGGGGGTAGATCATAAAGAATGCATTTAAATTTAAATAAATACATTTTCAGACCTGCTATGGAAATTTTCAATTAAATAAGACATTGTTGCATGTAGATTAACTTACCAGGTTCAAATGTGGAAGCAAAATGGATGATTGCTTGGACAACAAAGAAGACAATATTTGGTACACCTTAACAAAGGAAAATAATGTGAAAATCATGTTTCTCTTCCTGCCTTTTCTGAATCAATTAGAGCTCTTTGGCTTTGTCAAGAGCCAAAGACTACTGAACCAGCATTTCCATTAAGAAGGAAATCATAACCTCCTTTAAGGAAGGTGGGGGCTGCATATAAACATTTTTCTTCAGAGAAATAATGTAGGGGGTTTTTAGGATCATAGCACTTTACTTCTGTTTCAGTTTTGTGTTCTGTCCAGAATGTCTCTACACATATCATGCTGCTTCAGTTTTCTTTTTGTCGACGCCCCAAAGCAGTCAGTTCTATATTCAAGAAATGTGTTCTAGTTTTGTATCAGATGAATCTTTCATCCTGAAATGGTAATATTTTTGAAATAAATTATAAAAATTATGGAAATTAGGTGAAAAAAAATCATATTATCAAACACCTGTTTAATATCCAAATTAAATTATGGAATAATTGCAGCATGATACAAACCTATAGAATTTAAAAGAGAAGGCTTTTCTTTATTCCACAGTGAAATGGAATAAGGGGTAGGTTTTTACCTGTTTCTGGACGTTACAAAAAAAAAAGAAAAATTAGGTTGAATTCATGGAATAAGTTATTCACTGTTAAGTATATACTGCTCTAGCATCAATGGAAAAATCAACCATAAATGTACTGCAATAACTTAGCAACGTGAATGGAAAGTGTAGCTGTTCAATGATGCACATGAATACAAGGTGCTAAATTGTATGAAAATGGCCTCAGGATATTGTTTCAGATTCTGTATTAGTTTCTGTATGTATAACCCTGCTGCAGTGGAAAACAAAAGAAAGCAAACACCTCAGAGTTTTTCTACTGGTAAAAATATATCAGATAAAATCTAATATTCTTAGTTCAGGATCAGGAGTTCAAGTTAAATTATAAAAATTCACTTCGGCAGTTGCTTTCTTCTTTGCTCTCTTATCCTGGATATTTGTTTGCTTGGCAAAAAAAGGAAAAAAAAATCTTCACATCTCAGTTCTCTTTTTGCTTTGATCCTTCAAGTGGGCCTAATCCCATGTTTGTAATAGCCTAATCCTCCAATATGGAAATTAATGTGGTGTCACACATATTCAGTGTTATGTAGTTCCAGTGCCAGAAGGGACAATTAGCCTTGAAAAGAGCAAGATATTCTAAAAATAAAATTAATAATAATAATAATAATAATAATAATAATAATAATAATAATAATAATAATAATAATAATAAAATACCCAAGCAGACAGAAAAAGTAATCTTTTCAATAAATATGCAACATGGCAATAATGTTACTGAAAGCATAATTTGCTCTTCTGCGTTTGAAAGATCACGCTTCTTTTTTCTTTCTTGGGCTTATGACAAAGGCATATATTTTGATTTCAGAATACTAAAAAGGCATAATCTTCTCAGTGAAAAAATATCAAGGGATAGATTTTTTTCCTAAAATAATCACATGAATCTTTGGAAGGCTTTTGGAAACAAATCCAAACATTTCCAATAGCTCATTCCACTGGGAAAACACATAAGAGAAGGCGAGAGCGACAGAAATGCCTCTTATCTTTTGGGAGGATAAGGTGAAAGTTCTCAGGCAAATCCCATAGCAGATTCACCATTTCCATAACTTGTGCAAATGTGAAGGGGCAGCCATCTCTATCTCATCAAAGGTCTCTTGGACTCTTCCCAGGTTCACAGGTTTCACGTCACAGATGTATTTCTGGAGACATTTTGACTTAGGCTTGCTGTTAGGTTAGTAGTCCCAATATCCTTCTTTAAAATTACTTTCCACTGTGCATGTTTGGCTCTAGATGTTTAATACATCCTCATGAAACTCTTTTATTTTTATCTATGCTTTTCTTTCCCTTGTGAATAAAATATTTTTTCCACTCACTCCTGTCTTAAATGCTGCTACTGAGGGAAGAAAAAAAAAAGAAACAAAAAAAGAAACAAAGAAAAAAAAAGAAACAAAGAAAAAACTCAAATTCCCCAATCTTTTAATGTGTATTCCATTTGAGAAAAGTATCCATAATTGTTTTGCTGATACTGTAAATTTGCAAAGAGATTGAAAGTAACTTTAAGATTCATTTTAATGGGGATGTTCAGGGGAACTGAACTGTAAAATCATTGTCTGTAAGTCCATTTAGGAACTTGTCCCTTCATTCCACATCTCTCTTTCCCAACAGCACTTAGAAATGTGTTTTTAATTATCTTGAACATCTGATTAATTTCTACATTGCAAACTGCAGTCCTGGTGGGAAGATACTTGTCAAGACATAGCAGGCATAAAATACATCTTGTCTAAGAAGTATGGAATATGGTTAGTCCAGTTTTCAACTCTTTCATTACTGTTCTTAACCCTAATTTTTTAAAGCATTAATCTTAAAATATTGCTTGCAAACAGTTTATTTGCTAGTTCATTATACTGCCCAGCAGGCAGTGAAATCAGCAAGAGCATGGGCTTGTTGGGCTGCTCCATATGTTTATTTGCTAGCATGTACAGAAAACAGTCTCACACAAAGATCCTGAAAATGCTGAATCCAGCAAAAATAGACAGAGAGGATGGAAGAGAGGGAGTGGAGGATGGGGATGGAAATGTGAATGGGAAATTTCTCACCTGACAGAGAAAGGCATCAGGGCCCAGAGTGTACCCACGAATATTATGGGACAAGCCAGCTTGTCCCACAACTGTGGGCTGATCTCCAAACCCACAGAAACTTAAAGCAACAATAGTCAAAGATAAGTCAGCCCTGCAGCCTTCTCTAATGCTCCAACATCCAGAGCAGCCACTGACCCCCTGCTTCCCACACTGCTCAGTGGGATAAGGTGAAGATATGGGATTTCCTGGATGACAAGATGACTGCTGTCCTTTCTAAGACTCCTCATTCCCATTCAGTTCCACCTCAGTCATCAATTTTAGCAGTACAAGAGAGGCAAAAATATTACAAACACTGCCAAAGTGGAGGAGTCATGTGGGAAGATTTTTAATGCCATGTTTACTGTGACTATTTTGATTTTATTTTGTTTTCAGAGGGCAGCGTCCGGGGGTTCCCCTTGTTAAATCGAGGACATAATCCTTCATGTTATACAAACATAGAACAGAATAGCTGAGCTAAAGTTTCTAGTCTCAGAATCTACATGAAAAGCCTCCAGGCAGCTCTGCTGCCAGGCAATGTGTTCAATTAGAGGATGTTTCAGACCCAACAGGTAGCCTTGGATTTCACTGCTCTTATTTTTCTCATACTGAATACACAGACCATCGCAGCAGTACATTGAGCAACAGGATGGATCTCTGTAGCATTAGTTGTTCTTCTGAGCTCCTTCAAATAAAGAAAACCTTTTTCAATGAAGTATGTTGTTGTGGTAGGTCTTTTTAATATGTTTCTAGAAGGCGGGTATAACTTGTGCTTAGAAGGGATTGGTAGAGACTACTGTAGATTCATGATGGCCCTAAATTCCCAGAAGGTTTCATTAGTAATCTTGTACTGAACACAGAATATTTTTGTCTCCTAACATGTGGGCATTCTATGCAAGTGGCAAATAAGGAAAAAGGAAGAAACCATGGTTTGAGAGGCATATAAAAAGCTATGGAAAAGTATCTGTCTAAAGTATGAATTCCCAGAAAAACAGGACATTAGTAAGAAGTTAAAAAGAATTTAAAGAAACATTTAGCTAATAATAGAAACACTAAGATTTTCTCTCCCTGGATTGGATTTATTCCTCAATTTCCTCCAATTAAGAGGACAGAGAAAATTTCGTTTGAAAACTTTTCTTTAAAACACATAACCTGGAGACTTATTCCTTCATATTTAGAAATTTCTAGTGCTTTGGCATGTTAGTGGTGGAGTACTAAAATATTTCACTAATTAATAATCATCCTGTAAAATTGTGTTCATTGGTTATGATATCCTACCCTAATGGCTCTGGTTGTTGTTAGAGTAAAATATCTCTGTGCATACCAAAATTCAGGGACCTCAAAAAATTTAGGACATTAGCAAGTAATAAAGGCAATTTATAACACCTTGATATTCTGTGCTTTAAACTGGCATATTTTTTGGCATAACTTCAGGAACGATTTGGTGTAATAGATGCTTGAAGACATAGATTAGTCACATTTGTTATAAGTTTTATCCTCCCCAAAATACTTAGACAAATTTAACAATTTCTATTACCTTTTCTCATTACCAGATATAGGTCTTGAAAAGTTTTCTTAATCTGCAACAGTATTAAAGCCAATTATGCTATTTTATTCCTTAGGTGATTCCACTGACTTCACATGATTTTATAGACCAGAGTAAAACTCAGGTTAAAAATTAAAATTCTCTTTTTTACTCCCCCATAATGTAGATGTCATCCCAACCTTTGGACATGCCACAAATTAACATAAGTCCCATTACTTAAGTTCCTCAATCAAACATTTTAAAGTAGCTTTCTTTGTGAATTAGTTGCTACCAATTAGATCTAAATGACAGAACACTGAAAATAATTTCTACATTTTTGTATAAGTCTCCATTCATCTAAATTGCAGAGGTGGACAGGCTGCTTTTCATACAGGGCAGGACAAATGAAATCAAATACATTATTTCACAAAATAATTTGAGCAAAATAAATAATTCAATATTACTAGATTATTGTAGAATAGCTCCTATGAAACTATTGGAAAGAGCAGACTTCCATGAAGTCAGTTCTGGCACTTAGTTTAATTCATGGAGGTCAGGAAGACAAGTCTATCTGCTTGGATAAGTACATCATTCTTGCACACTACAGAAGAGTCTTTGAAGAAGTGGGTGCTGAGCACAAAGGTTTAATACTCCTATGTTCTTTCAAATGCAGCCCAGTGTCAGTTTGACTATTTGAATGTGCCTGTGCCTGTAATTGTCCTGCCTAGCAATATATGAAAGTATGCAAGGCTAAAGTAAAGTATGTACCTTCTGCAGAAGGAGCAGTCTGTAGCTTTCACGCTACCCTATACCCTGAACAACCTGATCCAGCTGTGTGTCATCCCTGCCCGTGACAGGAGGGTTGGAACTGGATGATCTTTAAATTTCCTTCCAAACCAGAGCATCCTGTAGTACTGTAGAAATGCCAATTCAAGCAAGATAGCAGTAAACATTTCTGTGAAATTTGCTGTAAACCAAAAAATTGTAAGGTTTATACCTACTATTTCCTTTACATTCAGGTTGCAAAAGAAGTTAATTCCTCAGGAAGCAATGACATTGCATGCCAGCTCTGTCCTGCCTCAGTGTAGGATATCTTTTAAAATAGCACAGTGCACTACAACATAGTATCAAAATTATTCATTCTAGTACCTAACTTCTCTCTTTCAAGATAAGCAAAAGCTAGACTGATAGAAGATGCTGCTTTAGCAAAGTACCAATATCAGCTGCAGGAAAGATGCTCAGAGGCAAGAATAATTTTTGATTTAATAAGAAACATTAAAAAATTGAGCTGAATTCTTTAAAGATATTGCAGTTATGAGTTGGTGATGTTTTGGTCAGTCAGAATAACCCTAAGTAGCTGTTATTTAGATTCATGACTGGTTTTATTGAACAATTCTTTATGGTTTTTATTTTTTCCATATAGTTATTTGTTTCAATTGTGCAGTTGGTGATTTTTACTAAATCAGAATGCAGGGACGCCCATGATGGAATAAGGACAAAGATGTCAAAATTACATAGACCCCTAAGCCTTCTTGAATATTCAGCTCTATTTATCTCTCATTCCAAATGCACAAAAAGTAAAATGTAAAATACAGCTATCACATGGGTTAGGAATATTTTTTTCTCTTTTCTAATATTTTATCTTAACAGTGCATAAAAATCTCACTAATAATGCAGGGTGTTTTTTCACACTCATATCCTTAGCCTCATAAAATATACTGTCCCATATTTTTAAAGGAAGTTTGCCTACTTTAACTTGGATATTGAGTTAAAGAGCCCTAAAAGGAGGCTGATTCAAAGGGCAGATAATGCCTCTTTCTGAGAATTGGTTCTCTTTTGCATGCCACAGATTTACTAGTCACATTAAGAAAAACTTGACCCTGGGTCTCTAAATGTTTTCAGAATGAGGGTTGCTGATTCCAATGTCTATGTTTATTAATCCTAGCTATGATTATTAGCCCCATACAAGGTAAGCATTTTCAGATTATGATTTTAATAATAATAATTCTGGGTGAGGCTTTAGCTAAACTGTCCAACTGAAATCAGGGTTATGATCCTTTCAGAGCTGAGGTTAATACTGTAAATACCAGTTATGACCCTTGCTGAAGGACTGCTTCAGTAATTCACTGGAGTGAAATTACCTCAGTCTCTAGAAATGAAGATCCTTTAAAGGTTCTGGCAAGAGAGCACATAAAGCAATAATCAGGAGTCAGTGCCACAAAATGGGATAATGTAATCTTCAGTCTTACTTAATTTTGGGAATATAAGGACTTCTTTCTTTCTAAAAATTCAGATTAAAGGGAGGAATAAATTTTGCAATTTACACCTCTGACATTAAGCTGAAAAGCAGCACTGCAGACACCTGCTTCAGAATTGTCATTGTTTCCATGGTGCTACTTTCCATCACCTATTTTTAATAGTTTACACAACAAGATCAAGGGTGTCCCAGCTGTTACTGCCACTGTTGCTAAGCAACCTTTAAATCAGAGTTCAAGAAGACAAAGAATCATGCTTGAAAAATTTCTCAAGTGTCTGCTTTCCTCTTTCTTCTTCTGTCTACACTATTTTTCAGATGCCATGTTTTCTGCTCCTTTTTTTACCCCTTTCAAATTCTGTGTGAATCAATTGTAGTCTCCAAAAAGAATAAGCCACCTTCTCGCTACAACAGCCACCGTTTTATGCCAGAGAGGAAGCTGGGGCATTAAACAAAGGGCTTAAAACATTTACCTTTTTTTTCTTTTCAATTAAATCCAAATATTTTTAGAGCTCTGCAACCTGCTGCTGCTGTTTTGTAACATCTGTGCATGACTGCATCATGGACTGACACACCGATCAATGGAGAGAGATTCAAAGCTTGCAGGGAATTTCAATGCCCCCCCTGTGCCTTCTGGAATCTTAATGCTGTCACCTGCAAAAGCCTCAGAGGTCAAAAACACACAGCAAGAAGGAAAAGTTAGCAGGGGTTAATCTGGAGAAGACTGAGGATGGATCTCTGTCCTGGAACGTCATTATTTTTCAAATTTTGTTGCTCAGCCATTAACATCCCTTCCCCTGCACTACAAAAAAATGTGTATGTATGACAAACAAATGTTTTGTATGACAAACAAACAGCAGCACAACTTTTTAGTTAGATACATTAGCTGTGCTAATGTTAGAAGTAAAGCAGTGGAATGTACAGTTCAAGGAAAACCCTGTATTTAATTTAAAATCTTTGTTTGGCTCAGTAGCCTTCCTTGTATTTAACTCATGCAAAATTTCATGTATCTAAGTAATTTTTTTCTGTTGTTTTCTAGATCCTTCCTTTTCTGCTCTTTCAATTCTAAATGCTTGGTCCCATATCATACCAGCTTAATCTCTTTCCCTTCTTTGCACCTCTCACTACAAGCCACTAGGGCAGTGTTTATTTTTTCTTCCCTTCTCTTGCAAATTTATTCTACAGGATTTTTTTCTTTGCAAAACACTGTCTTAATGAATTCTCTTTCAAATTCTGCAATGAGATGCACTTTCTGTAACTGCTCATCACCTATTCACACTTCCAAACCGCCATTCTCACAAATTATGCTGTTTCTGAGCTTATAAACATCACACTAGCACATAGTTTTTCAAACAGGTAAACAATTCGCTAATGTAATATGACCATTTCAAATAACTTTTCAATAATTTATATATATATTTTTTCTGCTCAGTTTCCAGTTTGAAAAAAAATCCCTGAAAAGTCAATGTTTATAAAAGTTTGTTGGTCATGCAGGCAGAACTGTGGGCAGCTCCATCACCTTCCATGCCACACTGCTTCATCAAAACCAATACTCAATTTCAGAAGCTGCCTAGAAGGTAAAATAGCTTTCTCTGTGTCTCAGCCTTCAGCCTTACTGTTTGACCCCTTTATAGAGAATTCCTGATCAAGACTGCCAGTTGTGATGGCACTACTTTATTATTTTTGTTTATTTGCTTGCTTATTTTCATGAAACAAGAACGGGAAACAGCATCTTAAAGAGGTGTTGCTGATCTGCCAGATGGTGCAACCTTTGCTCTCTCCTTGGCCATACAAAGAAGCTGCCACAGGGAAATAATTTACTCAATCTGTGAAAACATTTGACCTTTATTTTAATTTCTTCTATGTTGGTGTAAATTAGGAGGAACCTCATTGCAGTTACAGAATGGCCAGCAATGTAAAATTGCTGTAAGTAGAAGAGTTGACATTTAGAGTTTTATCCAAAAAGTAACTCCACGGCCAGCATTTAATGTACTCTCTAAAGTTGGTACCACTATTCTGAATAAATTGATAGATTTTGCTCCAGATTTATTTCATTGATTTCTGTGAATCCTGCCAAGGAAAGATAGTCTCTTAAAACTCCTAGGTAGAAACTTAGAGATGGCAATATATCTGTCCTCACTAATACTATGAAAATACTTTATGGTTTTGTCTGGATCCTAAACTCTAGGTTTTGTTATCCCAAAATTCTGAAGGAATATACTACATTTAAATGAATGCTGTTGCAATATTTCCTATATGAAACCCAAAGCTGTGAATAGAAAATTTTCTGGCAGGCTCATTTGGAAGTTGTTAAGTCTGTCTTTGTGAAGAAGAAATATGGGAGCTGAAACTCCTTATTATTCTGAGAGGTGTTTTAACACATTTGAGGTTAAATATTTTCTTCAGAGTGTCTGTGTTCAGCAGAATTTTCTTTACAACCATTTAATGAACAAGCTAATTTAAGAATGGCAGCAGAACGTCGGCCTGGGTCTGCTACCCTGGCATTTAGCTTAGGGGCTGAAGGCACACCAGCCCTGAGGACTGAGGAAGAAGGGTTAAGAGCGTGTTTCATACACTCTTGCTGCAAAAGCCTGTGCCCTGGCTTACCCTCCAGAGACGAGAGCAGTTTTGCAGCGTGCAGCTGGATGTCAGCATCGAAAGCTGCCAACCCTGCCGGAGCAGGAGCCTCTCCGGCAGCAGTGCAGTGCAGCAGGCACAGAATTGCTCCTGAACAGCTCCCAAGAGCTCTGAGCGTGGTTGTCTCAATAGTCAGCTGCATGGCAGTAATTCCTCAGGATTCAAATTATTGATCAGGGGCTCTCTGGGCTAAGCACTGTGCAAGCACACAGTCAGACCAGGGTTGATTTTTTTCCCTGAATAGCTGTATAGGTTCCTGCTACGCACACTCACAAGAGCTTTTCTCACTCTGAGGGGACATTCCCTCACACCAACAAGAGGTCACAGGGAATATTGCTGCAAATACATGTGCTTTGCTTTTCTGCTTCAAATCCTGTGTAAATTAGGCTCCAAATCATGTAATAAGAGATTAAATTTACAGTGCAGCACAAGACAAACAAATGAATCAAGGGTGATTTAATCAAATACTGCACCATTTTACATGCTCAGAACAGTTCAGCACAGCTATCACTCCTGGCATTTCAATTTCTGTCACTGTGTAAGGCTAAATCAATATTAACAATGCTGGCATAATACAAATTATAATAGCTTAAAACTCATATTTTCCTGCCAGAATTAAAATTTGATCTCATGATTTGGATTGCAAAGGTTCTTTTCGAGTCTGTTAGTTGCACTCTGTGACAGACACAATACTTTTCAACTCCTACTCTTTTCATGTTAATGCCAACAAAAATAAAATTATTATATTAGAATACAGGTGTACCTCAAAAGCACTTCAAAGATCTGGACAAAGAATCTGAAGACCTCAGGCCTCTCATGGGTCAAAAACTTAATAAATCTGCAATTTCATTGATGGGCTTCAGCTTTTTTCATTTAGTAAATCTGTTATGAAACCATCAGAGTATTTTATAAGCATTTGCTCGACTCTTCATAAATCACAAGTCATCACCTTAAGGAACTCTGTAAAATATATATTTATGACTAGACAGAGAGAATCAAAGAATTTTTAAAGCGCTCCTGAGGCAACTAAAGGTACCTAGCACAAATAAGTTGAGAAATGTTAAAAGAGTAAACAACGGAGAAGCAATTACTTGCTCTTTTCAAAGGTACTGCATTCTTTATTCTAGCTCTGGAAGACAAGCCATTGATGACCAGGAACAATTGATTTTCCTTCACAGCTGTTTTCTAATTACTTCTAACACTGAAAATTTCAGTGCCGTCATTCAGTTGTACAAGGAGTCCCCTTCAATTGGTTTTCTCATTACAGCAAGTGTCCTCTTGTCCTTCTACCCACATGTGTATCAAAGGTTTGGGGTGCTCTCTTTGTGGTGCTGCTTTTTAGGTATGCTGAATGAGTCAGGCATTTTACATTGCAACAGACTGCAGTGAAATGCACAGGCCATTAGCACAGATGCACTTGCAGGACTTTTTCTTTCCTGCACTGTCTGGTTCATTATTCCTAAACTGTAGGTGTCATTCATTAACTTCTGAGAGCTGCAACTTACTATATATTCATATGAATATACACACACATACATATGTATGTGTATACTTTAGAGAGAGAGAAATTAATAAATGCGTTAATACCTCTATATGCTGTAAGATCAAGGATTCACAAATCACATTAAGAAGAACTGAGGGAATCTAATCACTTGGCGTTCTGAATACGTTTTAGGTAAAATATGCAAAGAAATTGGCAGGGTGAGCCACACCTAAAGTTCAGGAAAGGAACCTAAGGGCTACTATGGACTTCTTCAGGTACGATATACGATGACATAAGGGTAGCAAGGAGGATTGTTTGGTTCTGCATTTTCCTTACTTGTGTCTCTTTAATTCTGGCAATTCAACAACTATTTTGTGCTCTTTTACCCTTTTACTCAAGTAGAGAGGAATACCATATCTCTGCAGTTTCATATCTACTGTATCTTATATTCTATATGCCAATCCTGATATGCAAACAGTAAAATTATATTTTTATTTTGATCTGCCTCCGCAACTCTTAACTTATACAGAAATACCTGGTGAACTAATTGGAATTATAAAGACTCAGACCTCATTTTATAGCAAACTATTCCTGAAATCTTGAACAAGCAGCTTCCAATAGATCCTCAAAAGCTCAGGCTGCACTGAGCAGATTTCCTTCAGTTCAGGTATGTACTGGGGTGAAGGCTGAGGCACATAGTTTTAAAGCCCAGGGATCAGCTGGAATGAGACGAGAAAGAACCTGCCAAAGAAAAGCTGTAGGACTCTTAGAGCTTTATTCTATTAATTCTACTTGAAAAAAAAGGAGTGAGTGTATTTTTGCTAGCTAATGAGCAATTCTATTGCTCATGACCGCAATGCTAAGTTCTAAGTGTTTTTTGAGATTTTGGATATAAATATAATTAATCTTTTATTGGTTGACCCATAACAGAGGGAAGGCTAAGCAGCCGTGCTCTTATTTTCTTCTACATACAATAAGGAATAAAACTGTTATCAGAAATGTTATGTTGTGCTAGATGCTGGGATTTTCTTTTTAATACCAGGTGATTACTATTGTTAACAATATTGCAGAAATTGCCTCCTTGAGTTCCATGTAAGTTTAAGAGTGAATTTGTGGTAATATGTTCAAATTCCTTCAAAATACTGGATTTAATACACTGGATTTAAAATTTATCAGTAACTTTATGCTTTGTTTGGCTCTTTTTCTTTTTTCTTCTAGGAACAAGTGTACCTCCAGATGCAGTTCCTAACCCAATATGTGAAGTAATGCTCTATTCCAGTCCTTATTCCATATGATATATGGTACTTTGACAGCACTTGTAATTCCTTGTAGTCTTTTGTCATCTATTCAATATATGCCATTGTAAGGATCAAATAAATGCTGATCTTGTTTCTCCTCAACCATATGGTTCAAATAAAAGCATGCATTTCAGTCAAAGGAAACATTTGTTCTTTTTAGTCCTTGTTGAATTTGAAGAAATAAAAAAAAAGGCTTTCTTTCAGAAGACAACAGAGTATTTTGGTTTCTATCCCTATTGCCTACTTCCAATTGAATTTTATTCCTTTTTACCTCTCTTTCTTTGGAGTAAAAAATAGACCGGAAAGTTCCAAGGACCCAAACAGCTATTTTGTTACCTGAATCTGCTGTGTTTAATGACCAGGGGTCTGGAAGCTCTGATGTCTCTCTTGTTTGGCTGTGCCCAACAGCTACTTTGAGTCTGATGGGATCAGCCAGCTTAAAGCGAAGGTGGATCTGGAGTCTATTTAGGCAAGGAGGCAAATTTAATTGAATGCCATTACAAATCTCTAAAGGAGAACTAGAAGAATTTGAATCAAGCAGTCCAGATTAATGTTGTAGAAGGAGATTTGAACTAGACCTTTAAAATCAGTTTCTAGATTGGCACATGGATTAAAGTAAAGCCTTAAATGAAATTAGTTCAGAATGTAATTATTGAATGCAATTAATTTCAATTTCTAATGAGTAGAAAAATGACAAACTTATTCAAATCAAAGTGACTATTTGGTATTGTCCACAATACTCCATAGAAGATATCGAAGTTGTAACTTTGTTCTGTGCCACAAATATCTACTTCAATTCTTTTCCCTTCATGCTCATTCTGAGTCCTATAGTGAGTCACTTACACTTATATAAATATTTCAATCATCTAACTATGATTATTTTTAAAGCCACTGCTGAAATAGAAACTAGTATCTCCCAGCACTGTGTATTCCTATCAGGCTCTTATAATCAGGATGATCGCTTAATTAGCATGTTTGTTTCCACTAGGGTATACCAATTAAGAGATATAACCACGCTGCTGTATATTCCTATTAATGCTTTTCTACATTTAAAGTAAGATCACACATTTCAGCAGGTGTAGCTTTTAATGGTAACAGAAGATTTTCCAAAGGATATTGAGCTATTTTGACATCTGTTTCTTATGCTGGTATTCTTAAATTACTAGAAACTAGACATTAGGTAGGGGTTTTTTTTAGAGCTTCTAGAATATTAACTTTATTTTATAGTTTTCACAGATGCATTCAAGCCATTATTTTAATAAAAATGCAGCTGTCCTGACTAATGGTTCCTCAGAAGTGCTACTTCCACAGATTTGACTGACATCCCAAGTCATTTTGTGTGTACATTGTGGTAAGTAGTTACAGTAGAAATATGTTTTCTGAAAATTGAATATGTTGCATCTTTGTTTCTCTCTACTCTAAACATAAAGCTCAAAGCCTCTTTTGCCTTTTCTGTTTTTAAGGATGTAAAACATGTTTGATTCTGTTCATTATGACCTTGCTTTAAAAAGAGTCAAATAATGCAAAGTTTACATTTATATCCAATGAATATCAAGCAAAGCAGAAATATCTAAAATTGTTGTGCTGTCTTCACCATTATTTAAACTTATTGTATCACATTCATACATCTCACTTTAAAATCCATTTTATACTGTGACACTTGGTTTTCTTCTAGAAGGATAAAATTTCAAAAAAGGAGGCTTTAGACCCTCTAAAGTGTTTAATACATGAAGTATTCATAAAAGTGTCTGTCAACAATGTCTAATTATTATAAAATTTGCCTTAAAATTGCAATATATTTAAAAATTGCTTTTAAAAAAGTGTATACATTTTCCCAGTGTAGTGCTATAAAAATACCCATTATTTTCAGCTAGATTTCTGCTAATTGCTCTGTTATACACCTAATTAATTCATTTAGAATTATTAAGTGTACAGAAGACACTATTAAAAGCACAATCTTGAAAGTCTCAAGCACAATTTCTGCAATATTTGGGTGTCTCATGTGTCTCCTATTTTAGGTCTGAGTTTTGAGCATTACAGTATGTTTTATAGTCTTTTGTTTTTTGGTTTTTTTTTTTTTTTTGTGTTTTGTTTTTTTTTTTTTTTTTTAGCAATTGCAATGTTACAACTGCTAGGCTTTCCAAACCATTCCCTTTAAAAATAGCAGCTTACTTAGTGGGCAGCTCTGACCACTCTTCTATTTTTGTAATGGGTGTGATGCTGAGCTAAAGGTAGCAGCCATTTTCACAAACTGACAGCTCCAGGAGTTGATTTTTCAAGAAGAAACATGAAATAAAGAATTGTGTGACACAACTGATTCTGTTTCTCTTTCCATCTTTCAACTGAAACAGATTTGTAAAAATGAAATTCCCTTTTCCGTTCAGTTTCCCAATAGCTTTTAATTTATTTCACTTTGCGTGAAGTACATATATGTACTGAGGACAATATAGTTATTTTTCTGTAAAGCCTAGCACTGTAAAACTGTTTTCTCTTGCTGTTTTGCTAAACTAAAAGCATTAATTTTGGACCAGGAGAAGTTTAGAAGTTTTCCATTAAACTTGGCTTACATTGATTTCTTCCATATATATATATGGGGGAAAAAAAACCTGAATGTTATTTCTCAGCACAAAATAGAGTGAATTATTTGGGGGGTGAGGTTTTAGGGACTCCTGTATTTTTGGTTTTGTTTTGGTTTCTTTTCTGCAAGAATTTAACTAGAACATTCTAGTACAGATATAGAAGCAAAGACTTACTATTTGGTTGGAGGGAATACTAAAACCAAGGTGCACCTTCTGCATCAGGTCTGACTCTGTCTAATCAGAGAGGGCTTTTCTTTCCAGAATATTCACATGTGAATGGTCACTAGGGCCTTGACACAAGTAGGCAGCCTTACTCTAGGTTTCCTTTTTCATCAGGAACCCAGTCTCAGGGCTGCAAGACCTGGATAATACTTTACCTACAGATAAAGCTCAGACAGCCAATCTTCTATTTCCCAATACTTGACTCCATACAGAAAACAATTTAGGACTCAATGAAGAGATTAGTATGTACCAGAAACATTTCACATTTACACACTTAATCTAAACAGACTTTTAGTTCGGGGAAATAGTGATTTGAGTTAGTATTAATTTCCAAATTACAAATCCTAAACATAAGCATCTTTTGGTAAGGATACACACGTGCATTATGTGGCTGACCTTTAGTTAATAGAATTAACAGCACTCGAGGCCTCAGTTCAGTTGCTCAGGCATTGTCATTTAGTGCCAAGAGAAGCAGTCCCTGTTATCCCAATAAGCATCCACATTTCCCAACCACAGAGCTCTGAAACTTTCTTAAACCCTGTGTTATCCCTCTCATCCCCATATCAAATATGAATAGTGCCTCTGATCTTTATGTATGTCAGAACATGAAGAGTGATTTAGGTCATCCTAAAGCAGACACCAAGCAGCAGCCTGTTTAAGTTCAGGCTTGCCCTCGTTCTTGTTTTCTTTTTTTCTCCAGGATACATTGTCATGCAAGTATTTTTATTTTAAACAACGGGCATAGAATCTTTATAATTATGCCTCATTCAGTTGCTGCTTGTCATGTCAAACACATGCCAAAAAAAATGTACGATAACAGACACTAAATGGGAAAGAGCCAGCATATATTTTTTAGGAAGAATGGATTCAGCAGCATGCACATTGGAAAAAAAAAAAAAAAGCACAAAATACCATCCTTGCAGACAAATAGTTTGTTATAGGCTTTCAGTGATTATTTTTTGTTCTGAAAATTTTTGAGAATGGTTTTCAAATGTAGTAACACAGAAAGATGTGTTAATTCTGATGGTTTCAAGGTGCAACCTATTCTGAAGTTCTCAGAAATCTCAGATAAGGCATACCGGAACAGAGAATACTTTCTAGCATTTAATAAAACATAGGAAAGAAACACAAGGAGAAAACCTCATTTCAGTCTACAGCTTCCTTGTAAGGGAAAAAGGAGAGGCAGGCACTGATCTCTTCACTCTTGTGACCAGCAACAGGACTCGAGGCAACAGCATGAAGCTGAGTCAGGGGAGGTTAAGGCTGAGTATCAGAAAAGGTTCTTCATCCAGACGGTGGTTGGCACTGGAACAGGCTCCCCAGGGAAGTGCTCATGGCCCCAAGCCTGTGAGAGCTCAAGGAGCATTTGCACAATGCTCTTGGGCACATGGTGTGGCTGTTGGATGTCCTGTGCAAGGACAGGAGTTGGACTCAGTGATCCTGGTGAGACCCTTCCAACTCAGCATACTCTTTAACTATGATATCATCTCCAAAACTGGGACAGATTTCTGTATTTTCACTAGCAGGCACTTGAATAAGGACTGCCTGTCTGATTGAAAAAAATTGCTGTGCTAAAGCATATGATGGTGTTTTTTGAGGAGTCATTTCTAGTGACCTACTGCTCTGTGTGAAGTCACAGTCAATATCTCAGTACAGATTTGTAACCTGAAATAAAATATTTGCAGGATATGAGGATGATCCATCTGTGTAATTGCTACTTCTTAGAAAGGAAATTTTTGGAATTTCCTCAAGGAGTTTAAAGCAAGTCATAATAGTTTAGAAATGCAGTTTTTGTTACCTTTTCAACAGAAATTAATAAAAAACTGATATTTCCACCTACTTACAGTACCAAAGCATCCAGCAAGTATTCATCTGCTCAGTTAATTCTGTTGAGTATTCACATGTTGATGTCTCTTAATATGTTTAAAACTACTTGTTGATTTTAAGTTTGTCATCATCAAATCTAGCATTTACATGAGTTACAGAAGTTTGCCTAAAAGATTATTTGTATTTGTCTTTTTAGGTAACTTTGGTTTATATTACTTCAATGAAGAACAACATTAATATCTGCCCAGACAGAACATTTCAAGGGAAATATGAGGAAGAAAAGGAAATAAAATAGATGGAACTGAACCAAGAAAAAGATTATCTATAGTAAGACAATTCCTACTTAGAATAACTATGATTCCAGCAACAGCTATTAGATATTTTGCCTTGTTCCCTATTTGAACGGCTGGATTCATCTTCTGGGTACTAACTGCAGATATAAGAAAAGCAAATGCCTTCACCTGTTAAAGAACCTGATAATCCCTGCTATTTTTTCCCCCACAGAAATACAGCTCCTCTGTAATCAGTTGGCATCTCCATCGTCTTCTTACAAGTACTGAAGCCTGCTTTGCAAAAGCTTGAAGATTTGCACCATTCACAGGGTTGTTCTTTTTGTGGCACTTTGCTGAATTCTTTGCAAATGGTTCCATTTTGCAGCATTATTTCAAGAAGTGGAACAAAGGAATTGTGAACAGCATTCCAATATTACAACCTCTCTAAATCTTACAAGAAAAATTTCAGTGCATTTCTTCTGCTTTTCCTATTAGTCTTTTTGCCACAGCATCTCACTGACAAGAGACATTAAGTTGTTTGTCCACTATGGCTCCTATTCCTCTCTGGAATCTTGATTTTTACGAGATAGCTCTGTCTTCTGTATAAATTTCCTGCACCACTTGCTACAAGACATTTGACTTCTTATTTGATTCTGTTGAATCTGGCTGTGCGTAAATGGTCCCATTTTACTCAGAAATCATTCATCCACCCTATTTCTGCATCTTCATCTTTATTACTAATTGCTCCAATCTGTTCAACGTCCATCAGTTATATCCATGATTTCTGTTTTTTTTCCTGAACCATTGCTAGGTATGCAGCATAAGGGTTGGAAGTCATACAAACTAGTATTTCTGGAGTGCTGGAGTTTGATTTTCTGATCTGCTCTGTTCATAATGTGTAGTGTTAATCAGAGTTCTGGGTCACGCTGTGTCCTATGCACTCTCTGTCCATGGTCAGAGTATAAAAGATCTGGACTTTTACTTTTTCTAGACAAATTTTTTATTCATCAAACACTGGAATCAGGTTTATTTGACTAGATCTAAGTCATGTAAAATTATTTTGGCTAGCATTAATTGTATTCCTATCACTGAATTTCTTATCAGTGAATTTTATACCAGCATTTCCACTGTTGCTTAGGACAGATATAAGGCTTACCAGCTACTGACTATGGCAGATTAACAATTCTTCAAGCTGCTGGAATTTTCTTGTTTGGAGATTTATTAAAATGAACATAAGAGAAGCAGACATTTCCTCAGCCAATTTTTAAGGACTCTTGAATATTATCTTAATTGAATATATTTATTCATGGTAGATGATGCTTGAAGTTTAGCAGCATGAAGTGCTGTGATTTTCCATCATTTTTATATCCTAAAATGTAAAATATGCTCTCATATTTTTTCCTGAGAAATGAAGTCACTATCTCACAGGGAGACAAGATAAAGGCATCAGGTCCTCTCAGCAGGAGCCAGGCTCTGTTGCTGCCACAAAGATGAGAATTTAACTTGACTGGAGTAGGACAGCAGTTTTAAGTCACTCTGAAAGGATCTCTGTAAACAACAGGAAGTCTCAGTTTTTCAGCAGTATCTTGTTCAGTATTACCATTTGCCTGAGTTTGGAGCAATACCCTCACCCCCTTTGCTCACTTGGCTCTTTGTGAATTGATAGACAGTCTCTAACATTTTGCTGTCACTACACAGCTAGTTTATCCTTCATTTTTCAGCTTTAATTTTCTTGGTTGGTATGCTAAGCAGGAGTACTTATTCGAATATATTCTCTTTTTCATTTATTGAATAACTCCTAATAATGACTTTGTCATGCCTAACTTGCAATGAGTATTGCTTTAAGTTGGTTATCTCAGTCAAAGAATTATTCTGGTATTCTTACATTTCCTTATCAGTTTTCAAAATTTCATCCTTTCTAATTATTATTTTGCTGGTTATTTTCTGTTCTCATCTATGTTTCTCATTCATATCATAAATATATGAATATATAGATAAAATCATATTTAGTTACATCTAATATCTTTGGTTTATGAAAGGTAGATGGATAGATAGATAGATAGATAGATAGATAGATAGATAGATAGATAGATAGATAGAATTTCTATTTCTGTCTCCTGTCATGCCTCATTTTCCTAATGAACTTTTACAAAACTTTGTTCTTCATGATTATGGAACCATACTTTTTTGTGCACCGACACCCTTTTCAAAAATTCACTACATTCATTCATATTTTTCTCACAGTCTGTCTTCTTTTACTTCCTTAAAGACAATTCCTATCATACTTCTTACACACTTTTAAAAATAATCTGTTTATAGTGTCTGACAGAAGATCTTGAGTGCTGAAAGGTGATCATATCAAAACATGAATACTATGAATAATATAAACTCTTCTTTCCTCTGGAGTACAGTTCCCAAGATCACTTTAGATCTTATTTCTGATGTAAACTCCCTCAACACAATTTGAGGGAAAGATGTTTTCCTGCTTTTGTAAATTTATGTGTAAGATAATATATAAATAAATAAATAAATAAATAAATAAATAAATAAATAGACACAGTTATTTTGGACTGGGAACCCCAAGCAACTAAAACTTTATTTCAGCTTTATGACATGAAGCCTGATGAGCTATTTGCACTCTGGCTTCTCTGTTACATAGTGCATCAAATGATAAAGGCATAAATGCAAGGACTCAGGAGCTCCCAGTTTTGCAAAAAAAAAAATCTAAATTCTTGAATTTTTGCAAGTTTTAACGTATCGGAGGAAGAAAATAATATGGAAAATAGTAAAAAGTGGCCCTAGCTTGATTTATTAATAAAATTTATGGGTTTGGAAAACTAAGCAGTTTTACCAATTAAAAAAAAAAAATTAAATCGATTGTCCTCTCTTTGAGGGGCTGATTCCAATGATGGAATTGAGTTTAGTTTTTGAGAAGTGTTGTGCTGTTGAGTAATTGGTTTACATTTTGTTTAAGTAAAAAAGAAATCAATTTTACTTAGGTTTGTACAAATATATTTAGAATAGAATGTATAACCTTGATGGCTATTTAGGAAAATGTAATCAAGTTGTTACATTCAGATAATTTTCTGTACTGAATTGATGCATCAGTAGATAAAGCTTCAATTACAGTCACAGAATTGTAATTTTAATTGGAAAATTACATAGGCAGTGTTCACTATGACCAGAAAAAATTAGACTAATGAAAGCAACAACTAAGCCATTTTTGAGATTATGCACATGTATTAATTAAAGAAAGCATCTTCTTCATTATAGCTGTAAAAATGACTTTCAGGGGCTGCATTATAAAGACTGCCTTTTGATGGTCTAGGAAATATAACCCAGAGGCAGGAAGCTAACATTTGGCCCACATTCTGGGTTGTATCTATTATTTGACATGGGAATTTTAGTACTATCAGCTAGTGAGTATGACTGCTTGAGTTAGATGCTTTACAAATTTAGCAGAGCAGAACCTTAATGCCTTACTGCAATAATAAATATTTGAACACTATAGAGGTAAAAAAATGGTTTAGATTTTCCAAAAATATCAAAGGATTTTGTAAACCAACTCTCATAAAGGTTGGTGCCCCCAGGCATCTTTGAAGAATATCCAGCATAGTAGTAGCATTATGTCTTTTAGAACTTTTAAGAGAAAGTGAGATGCAAGCAACATCCTCTTATGGCATATGGGTTGGTTACTTGTGTTTGCAGGTTTAGCATAACCCAACTGCATCGAGACTCTTTGCACTCACTAAGGGACCACTTTTGCAGTTTTAGCACCTTCAGTAAAAAAAATTGAAGCTTGGGAAGCTTTAAACCTTGGCAACTTGATCTAAAATTATATAAGATATAGGTGACTTTGGTGACCTTGTTTAGTGTAATGCCTCAGGAGAAATTGCACTGTCTTTGGTGAAACAGTTACACACATATGCATTCCAAATTGTATAACACTGATATACATCAAATCATACTCCAAAACTTGGAGTCTGGGAGGAAAATAAGATGACATTTAGAGATGTATGGTATTTCCACTTGGAAATCTTTATGTTTTGGGAATATTTTGATTTAAGAAAAAATCTGAAATACAAACAGAAGATGAGTTAAAGATGGCAAATGCATCTTCAAATTGGGACACCAGATGAGACTTTCTTCCTACCAAGGAGGTAAGGAACCCTGAACAGTGCATCCCTGTTGTTAACCTGTTAGCTTCATAGTCAGTGTTATAAACTGAGCTGTGTGGTCAACTGCTTACTTTTTCTTGCTCACATTGGGGCAAAAAAAGATTGGGGCTTTCTGAACAGAAGGTAAAATAAGTTTGTGATCCACAGTGCACTTAAACTCTGTGTACATTTTCAACACCACAATCAGTAGTTGCTACAGACCTGCATATTGGGTCTTTAACATGCAAAGAATGTCAGCAATATGGTGTAGATAGTAAATTAATGAGAATTGTGACAGTAAAGATGCTAATAATAAAAAGTTCCTGGGAAGGAGATTCCATTTTTTGCATAAAAACACTGCTAGATGGATGTTCTGGAGATACAGAGTGGTAAGAGGAAGGTTTTCCACACCAAAAATGTGAAGAATGCATTCCTTGTGTTTTTGCAGCAAGAGAAAGAAGGTTCTGCTTTTATGTGTGTGAAAGCAGCTCCTTTCTGCATGCTTCTCATTCCAGTTCTGTGTGCTTATCATTTATGACAACAAACATACTGGACCTTGTAAGCTTGTAACTTTACTTTTTACCATTCTGTTTTCTGCATCCTGGAGTTCATGAAGCTCCTCTCAGACATAGAGTATTCTTTTTCATTTTCTCCTCTTCTTCTCAGCCTAACAGTTCTCTGTTCCCTGTGATATTTTAGACTTGCTAAGAGAAGGACTTTATCACAGGAATTCTTCCCCTTTACACTGCTTATTGTGTAAATAGAAAGCAATAATTCTAGGAAAAGAAAGTATGATTTATGGTTTAGACAGCTAGAACTGCCTACAAGAAATTAATTTATCCCCATCTACATGAGAATGTCCTTACATAGTGTTAGATAAGTCACCTAGAGCTTCCAAATGATTGTATTATTTTTAGTCTCCACAAAAATTTCATATCTGTTTTTAAGAAACACCCTGTCCCGACATCTGTTATTCAATTGAGTACAATTTTTGCTTTGGGTAAATAATGCTGTGATGCAATAAGTTGTGAAACAAATCAGGCCATCTTCAGTAGGGCATTCAAAATGACAACAATCTTCAAAAAAACCAAAACATGAATCTTACCTCCTTGTCTATTAGAAGTGAATAATTATATTTCATGTCACAAAAATATGAAGATTAATAAATTATTCCTTTGATATATTCAAACACTATAGCAGTGTCATGGAAAAACTCATGAGAATATTAATAATTTTGTATTCAGAGACTTGATTAAATCATATGCAGTAAACAAAGCATGGTGCCGAACCCTGAACAAAGGGAGTGGAATGAGAGCCTGAGCTGTTTCTCATATGCTGAGCATGAGCTTTCCCAAGCAATAAAAAAATCTGGGAGACAGTCAGAAATAGTACAGTGTTTAATGAACAAATTATGTATATCCTGCATTAAGTATTATCAGCATTAATTCTGACTTTTCCTAAGTTTAGACTTCTTGGCTTTTAACCCCATTGTTCTCTAACGTATTTTTGGAGGCATTCTAGCAAAAGTAATGTTGAATGCTTTAGTCAGTGTAGCCCTATTGTACCAAGCTGCACAAAAACACTGAGACAATGACTGACCTTATGCAGAAAAGATGTTTTCTGTATAAATAGGTGCAGTTTTTTGACAGTCCTTTACTTACTTAGGATTTTTTTAAAATAAGAACAATGTTTGTTTTTCTTTTCTCTTGCTAAGACTTCCAAAGTGGCATAGAGATGAGGGCAGCCAAGTGTCTCCACCAAAAGAGCTTTCTAAAGGATTGGCTTACAGTGGGGTTCTCAGCCAGAGGTCAGGGTGTTACAGCCACCCTGCCCTGATCATATTGCTGAAAGGGAAATGAGTCTCCTCTAAATCCTAGATAGACAGGGCAGGCTCCTGGCAGTGGAAGAGAACGTTCTGCTATTTAAAAGATTGTGATTTTCTGAGCTCTAAACAATCGAGTCTCACACGTTTTAGTGCAGACCTTTGAATGTTGCTGGAGAAATATTTTCTGCAGTATTCAGGAATTCCACTTAGCCTTTACAGACAGCCCTTAGCCAAATATTTTGTGCACTCAAACTGAGCAGTCTTATTCTTGCTGATTGATTTTCAAATTGATATTGACTTTCCAATTCACATTCCCCTCACTGAGTACCTTCCATTCATCCATCTATCGTATTTCTAGCATGCTCATCACTGTAGCCTGTCAAGGCCTTACATAAATCATCTGAGGCATAATCATATGTCAGATACCTATGCAAATGATCATTCTGTTTTCCAGTCCCTATAATCTAGTAACTTTCAAAAGCACAAAAAACTGCAATCCCTTCCTTTCTCTTGGCACTTTGCTATACAATCTATTAATCTTGATCTATTTGTCTATTTTAACCTTCCTGTTTTCTTTACTGGGAATAAAAATCTTATTTTAGCTGAAACAGAGCTGAGGGACATTATAACAGTCCCCATGAAATCCAAAACAAAACATCACGAGTTAAAATACTGAACTGCAGACCAACACGTAGAACAGTGCATCTTGATTGAATTTATGTAATTCAGCTTAAAATAAGCTTTTGGGAAAAAAAAAACAAAAAACAACAAAATAAAACAACAAAACAACCTATCACTTCTATTTCAGACTTTCAGTAAATAATTTTTCTTGTAAGAATGAATTAATCTTGCAACAAAAAGAATTTTATGTTATTTCAGTATTTGTGATAAATTGATACAAATTCAATTTCAAGCAGAAAATGTAAAAGATAGAAGAAAAACATCTATGATTGATTTTGAATTACGGTGTGTCTCTTACATTAAAATCCATTAAAAATGGATTTAAATATTTTCTGGTGTAGAAGAGTTTTCCTGAGCTTTTTTATGTTTGTGAGTTAAAAAGAATAAATAAATTTAAAAAGCTAGTCAAGAAAAACATATTTCCTTTCAATATGATAGGTAACCACGAAAATTTGTTATTTTTCATTTTCTTTTAGTGAATAAGTTCTACATTTTTATACAGATATTTCTCTTATGATGTCACTTCTTTCCTTTGGAGAAAAAACAAGTGTTTCCCAATGATTCATTTTACCCAGTTTTGGAAGAATTTTTGCACCACATTGTTCAAGTTTTAAATTTCAATTAGTATGCATTTTAAATTATTTTCCTGAGCCAGTAGGTACTCATGAGTATTTTCTACTACAAGGAACTGTAAAAACATTTCAGGAAACTCGGTGCACTTTTCCCAAGCACTTGGAAGTGTTTGGAAGCACAAAGACCCAGCTGTAAAAAAGAAAGTATGTGATTTTAACATTACCATTCAAAATTCCATTGTGTTGTCTCATCTTTATGAAAGGAGCACATATTAAAAATAATCTATAGCAGTGATAGTTGTAGTAGTCAACAAAAAAAAAAAAGGTAATTTAAATTAAATTTAATAATCACATAAGCTTGGAAAAAAAAAGATATTAAGAAAGAAAAGAAAGGAGAGAAAACACATCATATCTACTTAATTCTTTTCATTGCTAAATTTTCTAACAAGAAGTCACCAAAATATCTATAGATGTCCTGAAACTAAGTCTTTGGTCAGAATATGAAAGCCCAAAATTCCTTCATTTTTAACCATTTCTCAAGTTTGTAGTGAAAGGTGATGGTTTTTTTGCTATCAAATGTCCTTTCTGTCACCCAGTAGTAGAATACTTGAAGCATTGTTAAAAGTTTTATTTTCCATCACAGACAAAAATATCTAGTCTAAAATATACATTTTTGTTTCAATTAGAGGTAGAATCATTCTTATGTAGCATACATAAGAGGCCCTGTCTTCAGACGATGCGTGGAGGATCCTAGTTGGATGGGTCCTAGAGGTACAGTAAAAAGCCATTGTCCAATTAATTACCAACTGTTACAGCAACAAAAGATCACAGTTCCTCTTTGTGCTTTGCCTTCCACCAGACGAAAAGTAGACTGGGTCATGCTTCTGCCCCTCAGATGGACAGGGCTGTGTGGTAAAGTGACTGCCCCTGTGGAAGAGGACTGGTATAGGACAGAGAGAGACTGTCCTAAGAAGGGTCAGTCTGTGGTCTCTGCCCTGGGAATTATCGCTGATTGTTTTAATCTGCCAATTGCCAGCATTAACAAGAATCAGTGGGAAGGGAAAGATGTGTGACATGTCTATTTTTCTCTTCATTTATGTAGCAGAATCACCCCTGCCTTGGTTTTTTCATGCTAAAGTTGAAAAATTTCATTTCCCCCTATGTTTCTGATGAGTTTTAACCCAAAGAAGTGGGTTAAACTCAGAAAGGAACTGTTCGTCCAGAAACTGAAGGATGAAAATTTCAGACATTTCTTCTTAGAGCTGTTTCATCTAGGAAAGCTCAGACTTGACTCCCGCTCGGTAACCTGATCTTGCCATTCCTGATTTTAGGTTTATAATTTCTCTTGTACTTTTTAAAGGGTTATATAAATCTTCACAAGGGTCTTGGGTCGTATCTTGAGTTGGATACCTTTGCCTTTGAGCAGACCTCAGTCGTACAGACTGGCTATAGCGAAAACCAGTGATGGGTAAAGTGTTCTTATGACAGCCACGCTTATTTACTTCTAATAAAAGTATTCATTCAGCTACAATCAGTCCTACCTGACTGCCCAGTGGGACTTCTCTGAGGGTCTACTTAAGGCTCTGCAAGATCAGGACTCACACCTTCAGGAAATGAGTGGAATTCTTCTCCTGATGACACAGGACATTTTTTTGATAATGTTTTGTTAGTTGCAAATTCAAGTATTTTTATTTCTGTCTTGGTGCATTTTTAATATTTGTCACTTTCATTCCAGTTGAAGGACACTTCTTCAATGATGTTGCTGAACTTGTCAGGTAAGTGCATTTTTGATATGTGGTATTCTTGTGTATAGTAAATTTATCTATATTCAGTGTGAATTTCTGACATACACCATCACAGATACTGACAAATGATTGATTAGATTTGACAGAGGAAAATGAAGTATACTTGACATAAAGCATCTATACAGCACTGTCAATACCTTGCTGTGCAGCTGGGAAGATAGTTTATCTATTTTCAACCTTCTTCATTTATTTCCCATTTACAATTATAAATAAACTTCAAATGTTTCTCTTTGTTTTGCTTCACCCTGCTCTTCTCCTACATTGCTGCCCTACCATGCTCTGCACCGAAGTTTTTGAAATATATTTTCAGGAACCCTTTGGAATTTACTAACTCTGCCCAAAATTTATTCCCTTACACAGTAAGAAATGGAAAATATTTCGTTAAGCTCCAAATTACTCAACATTTTGTGAATAAAGAAAAAAAGTCTAACAACAAAAAAAATCACAGTATTTCTAGAGTATCCCACTTAAAGGAGCAAAAATATTTGTATTGTACACACTGATAGATAAACATTACCTTTGTATCAGACAGTGCCCAATATTACTCCTATGGAAAAAAAACTCCTCAAGACAATATATTTGTTTAGAATTACATCCAATATTAATAGGCACTGAGTGTGTGGGTACTAGGAACTTAAAATGCATTGCATTTCTCTCTGAATTTCCCAAGTTTACTGCAATAATAGTACCTCACACTTTGTTTTATTGGCAAGTTCTGTTGCAGAGCATAATTAAATCAATTAGTATATGGGCATGACACAATGTTCTGGTAAGTTTCAAGCTGAGGAAATGTAAATTGACTACAAGCTATTTGCAGAAAAAGAGAAAACTTCTCTTCAGGACACAACTCTCATAGCCTAAAAAGCTATCACCAAGTTTATCTTGGGTTTGGATGTCTGCATCTGTAATGGTTTGCTACCTTCAAAAAAGACCCCAAAGGTTTAGATTTCTGACTGTAAATATTTAAAACAAAGCCATTCCCATTTTTGCATCAAAATAAATAGGTTTCCATTTTTCTTCTTATTTTCTTTTTTTTTTTATTTTTTATTTTCATCATAGAGAGGGTTCAATTGTAAGACCTTTTTTTCCCTTTACAGTTTTTTCTGTCTTTTAATTCGTCTTTGTTTTTATTTTCTTTTTTCATGTATATAATCTTTCACAAGACATTTCTTGGGCATGATACAAAAAGATTTAGATGCAGAACTGCCACTAAGCTAGTGGGAATTGCCAATTAAATCTAAGGCATAATATTGAGAGTCTATGTATCTAAGCACAGCTTCAAGTGTTTCCATATGGTGGAAAAACCTCCCTGAACCTGAGTGATATTTAAATATGTACAATATAGCACTAGGAAAATGCAGATAAAACTTTGTTGCTTTATATAGAAAATCATTATCCTCCACAGGATGACTGCCTCTTCTCTTGGGACCCGAGTTTAAGATCAAGTCTGAGCATTCAGCTTTCCCAGGTAAACGGAGCTCACGGGAGTTCATCTATAATTGATGTTGATAGCGTTAAATGAAGCACTCATGGTCTGTTTTTTTAACTACCTGACTTCAGAATTATACTGACTGCAAACAATGAGAAAATCAAGCAACCAACTCCCCTAGATTGGTTAATTCCTTCAAAGGAGGATGTGAATGGAAAGGTAAAGGCATTTCCAGTAGCACCAATAAACATAATGCATGTTGGCACCAACTGGAAGTAGTGGTTTGACAAAATGAAGACTTTTTCACTGTAAAAGCAAAAATTCCCATGTATTCATCCAGAGAATTATTCCCAAGAAATTCAACAGCAAGTTTGATAGGCTCTTTCCATAGCAAAATTACTGACGTTTGCAGCTGAAGTGGATTTCTGTGAAAACCTAAAAATGCTAACATTCTTTTTGTTGAAAAAATATTCCAGGACATCAGATAAAGTAGCTGATAGCCATAAAGATAAGTAATTTTGAATCAATTTCTACTATTCAAATATTTTTGGAAATGCCAAAAAGTTTCAATTGACAGTTTTAAAAAGGAATTCTCATTTTCCATTTTTTGAAACAATTTTAGCTTAGAAACTCGAGTATAACCATTTATAATAGGTGATGGGGAATAAAATGTTTCAGAATTATTTAGACTCTGACAAGAGATATATATCTTTTTACTTTCTGTTACACCTCAGTTAGAAAATGTTCCAGTACCCTTCTCTTTTTCCTAGGTGGAAAATTGTGTCCTTGCAATTATATATTAAGTGATAGCAACCAAATATAAACTAAAAGCATTCTCAAAAAATGTTACATTACCTTCAGATCAGCATTTGCACTTCTTGTTAATGGTAAAACCATGAATATATATTATCAGCTGCAATCTAACATAAGCATTATTCAATATGCAACTGTGCTAAGTCCAAGAGGACGATAAGGATGAAATGTTTTTGACATATCACAGCATAAAATGAAACTGAGAAAGAATCTTCAGGTTTCCATGTAAAAATAACCATTAAATAGAAAATCATTAAGGAAGTTTCTTCTTCCAGGCATTCCTACTTGAATACTAAAATAAGAAAATTTTCTTGTACATCTTCACATACTTCATGCATAGTGTACCAGTGTGGGAAGTAAATCTTACAACTTCTTGTACTGCAGAGAATTCCTGTTAATTACACATAGTTCAAGTGTTAATTGAAGTACTTTAATGCTTCATTTGTACTCTAGAATCTCTGACTACATCCATTTGAATGCCCTGTCTACTTAAGAGGAAGCATTGAAGCCTTCAATGGAAACTAGAAGTCTAGAGGTAAGACTAGAAACAAGTAGTAGAGAAAAAGAAAAGAAAAAGAAAAGAAGGGGTGAAGGGCAAATGAAAGACTTAAAAATATTGGTAAAAAAAAAAAAAAAAAGCACTCTGGTCTCTTTACTTTTTGAAAACTTTGGAATCTGTCACTCACCAGAAAGTTAACTCCAGGCTCTGATCATGAAATATCAAAGCAGGAAAGTTACCACTCAAGATACCACAACAAAATTATTGTATTCTCAGCTGAATTGAATAATACTTTCAATTAGACTAAAAGGAATAGATGGAAAAATGTACAGTGTTCTGAGAAAACTTCTTTGAATTGCGTCTTCCAGTAACACCAGTAGATTTAATAAATAATAAAAAAAATATCTCCACCTGTATGCTTTGCCTTGACTCCATTCTTAGACTACCACAGGTACAAACACACTGCTACTACTGAAGGATAGCAGTAAGAAATGTGAGCCAAGACTCCCTATAATTCCAGTGGTACCACTTATAATAAGAAGCACAAGATATTAAAAATGCAACTATATCAGAAGTTCAGAAAATCAGTTTTATTTAAATGTAAATTAAAAAACCTCTTTTTTCTTCAATCTAACAGAATTGCATAGTCCACTGATTTTAATTAAGATGGGAAAACTCTTTTGATAAAAGAAGAAATGACCCAACATGTGCCCAAAACTTCAAATGAAACTACATATGAAGTGAATAGAAGAGAAAAATTATAGCTAAAGTTAACTTTTCTTCTCTGCTGTTTTTATACTTTTTTCTCTTTCTTTCTCTCTTCTTTCCTTTTTTTTTTCTTTTGGTATTTGCAAACCAGAAAGCCCAAACTTTTCTAAATCTCCTTCAGTGAATATGAATATTAAAAGTGTAAGTATACAAAATCATAGAAAGACTAATTGTAGATAAAGAATGTTGTCTAACTCTTTTGAACAAACATTTCATTCGGAATCACACCTAGCACTTACAAAAGCAAAACCCCAAAGTCACTCCTTATTGTAATCCAGCCATTTCCATTTAAGAGCTCTAAATAATCAAGGCAAAGAGATACACATGGTAGTAACTAAGTGCTACTACAACCCCAAAGTGCTCAGAATATAAGCAAATTTGTGTCAACATAGTTTCCCAGAAGCAGTTGAATAAAGCCAGGGTTTCAGCAGTCAGACATATTGATTACCAAGATATTGATACATGCTCTGCATGTCAGGGCAATCTAGACCATGGACATCTTTGCTGCTCAGATTTTTCTGCTGCTCAGAATTCCTCAGATTTTTCAAGTTATCTGAGAAAGTTTTGCTTTAAACTTTATTGGGTTGTGATTTTTTTTTTTTTTCACTCAGAAAACCAGCTCATAACGGAAAATTGTGACTTACAATACCTCTGAGGATAATGGCCACAGAGACAGTGGCATTCTGCCTACGCGGGTGCTGACTCAAATAAGAATACACACTTTTTCCTTTCCTTTTTTATACACTTCATGTCAGCTCATGTGTATTTTTTATTAGAATAATTGGATCCTACATTTTTAAGAAATATATGGAAAAACAAACTATTTTTTAAATTAGTCAATCAGTAGAAAGAGGCCTGGATGTGAAAGATACATATAGCTGCATAATTTGGAATGACAGTGGATAATATCCTTTGCATATCACGCAGAGGAGAAATATAGATCTTACTTTCCTAATATATTTGCAAGTAGTGAAATTATAGAAGCCTGAATTATCAGGGATGAATTAAAGTACAAAACTATACACACTCATATAGATTGTACTTGAAAGTATTGTGGTATGTACTTCCTGGAAATTGATTTAATGATCCATTTTCATAAGACCCAAAACAAGTATCAGATAACTACCTACTTTAGCAAATGACTACAAGTATCCAAGATTTCACTAATGGCAAGTACATTAGTAGTATAATGCAACTAGTGTTGTATATAAATCTATTAAAATGCTAATTGCTTCATCAAGCTATTACTTGAACTAGTTGCCTCTGCCAATACAATATTAGCATTTCTATTTGAGTTTTTTCTTAGAATTAGGGAGTCAATTATAATATCCTTAAAATCTGTCAAGGTAATTGAGTGAGGTATATTTAACTGACATGTAGTCTGAAGAACATAAACATATACTGGGATTCTGGTTTTTATGAAACTGTTTTCTTTGGATTGAACTTTGCCCTTTTGGGATGTCTCTAAAGGTGCTTCCTTGGGAAAACCTTGTGGAGAATAGGAATGTAATACAGTCTTCTGCAGTGCCTGCAGTCTCTCCAGGACTCAGTGATGTGTATCTAAATCTCTCTAAAACTCATTCTGTACAGTCACTGATGTATTTGCAGTTCTGTACAGCAGCTGCTGACACATAACCAGTTATTTCACAATGAAACCTACAATAACTGTTTCTTTCCAAGTGAAATTTTGTCAAAACTGGCACCTAGATACTGTGATTGCTGTGATACAAACATCTGAGAGAGGGAAAACTAGCCTGAGCACTACACTAATTCTTCTGTAGAAGTGCGTGTGCAAAGCATGAATGTCTAAAGTCGTGGTGGTTTCTCACAAAATTTAATTTTTCTTTTTAAAACCTGATCAGTGCTACATTTACACCATTTCACAGTTCAGTCTTTTCTGATCTAATACCAAATTACTTTCCTCTAAAAAGCAGGTTAAGTAGACTACAGCTATATGGTCTAACTTCACCAAGAAAGCATAATGTAAACACAAATGTTGGCTGATAGCATATGCTAAACTTCAATGAAGTAACTGCATTCTCCTGTTATTGCCACTCTTCTGCAGTTTATTATGCTCAGTGATTTTGTTGTGTCTGAAATAGCTCTATAATTTGTGCATATGCATCTTTGAACCAGAAGCATAACCTGTGGCTGCACATTTTGAATAGATGGATCTGTTACAGAACATAGGTTCAGGCAGTATTTTAAGCGAATAAGAACATACTGTTCCTGCACTACCAAACAGGTACTCTTTTTGACATTCACTTTGCACCAAACACAGGCTTATATATACTCTCTTTGGTGAGAATGCAACCAAACCCATGATCTCTTAATGAAGAAATGTATAAAACTGGGAATCATAAACTACAGCAGAAGCTTTTAAACTGGGAACACAACAAAAACATTTTAAAGGCCTCAAAAGCTCTGTTACCAGATAGCAGGGACCGGATAAATGGTAACTGACTTCCCAACTCAGAACTTTGTGGACACAGTAATATGGTTTTCAACTGGGCAACAAAACGTTATTGCCTTGGAGTGTTTCTCAACTGGAAGTTCTGTGATAAGAAATGTTCTGGTTCATGGGAAGTACTGAGGTTTGAAGAACATAAGCTATACAAAGCATTTGGGAACACAGCCATTTTCTCTGCATGAATGTTTCCTTTGCTTATATGTTCTCCATCACTTACTCAATTCCTTTAGTGCTGGCCAAGTTCAGAAGTACTTTACCCAAGTCTCAATATGTAGTTCTTCCTCATGCCTGCACAGCTCTACCAAGCTATTTACAGACATCTGCAGTTTTAATCCTTTTTCTCTAGTCCTGGTCATTTACATTCCTTGAGGATTTTGGTCCTCAGGGAAAACTGTATGGAAGTAGCCCATGTGCTACCCAAAACTGTTTTTTTCTCCTCCTTTACCTGGGATTTTAAACTGTGGTTCAGTAACTAAAGGTACTAGGACTGTTTCAAGAATCTTTACAGTCACACTGGACTCAATACCCAAATCTCAGGCTTGTCCTCAAGCACAGCATTTTCTTCTTAATAGCTGTTTATAGGTACATTGTCATTTTGTACTTCCACTACCATGGCTAATATTTCTTGTTCTAATATCAGTAATTAGCAATCAAAAATAATACGACTAATTATAACAGTGAATATATTAATCAATATATGTTAAATACCAGGATATATCTGTAGTATTTTAGCAACTGGAATAAATCTTACGGCTTGGCACAAGAGCTAATAGCAAGACAGGCAGAAAGATGCACTGAAGCTTAAAGAGAATTGTTGTTTATACTTCACTACCTGCTTGGCTGTTGTGGTCTTTGAATATGAGTGTTTAAGAAAAAGGTGTCTACAAACCTTTTGTGTAAGAACTGTGTTGACTTATTGAGCCCACTTATATGGATGATAATTTTACACAAAATGAAAACAGAAGTTACTCATGACTGTACCTGTTTCTAAATTTTTCAAATTTTTCACACAGTAGAGCAATCTCTCTTTTCAGAATTTGACATCAAAGACTGATAAAATTCAGAAGTTTCCCTAATTTGCAAGAAAGAAGGCCAAAAGCAAACAGGCAACAGTTTCTCCTGGAAAAGAACAACAGTTAATTGTTTCTATCTTCTATGTCTAGTGTAATTTATGAGATTAAAAAAATTGTCCTTGTAGTAAGGCCCTGGACAACATCTGTGAAATGCAGCCAGTAAGCAAAGCAGAAGAACATCTGTCTCCTGGGAGAGCTGGGCAGGATGTTAACTGCAAAATGCAAGTTGTACTCGGCGTACCTTCAGCTGGGTGCATTGTGCCAGCAGCAAACTCCTGGGAGCTGGAACAGTGCATGAGTCAACTGCCATAATTTTTTTCTCCTTTTTTAAGCTTGGTGTCTCCTATTGTGCTTCTCTGCACAATAAGCATTCCTTAAGCTCTTGGCTCTGCCTGACAGCAGTGGCTGCATGTCTCACAGATGGCTCATGGAGACTTTAGCCCCCTGTTTCTGTTGACTCTTGCAGGCACTGAGAGTTTTGTCTGTGACTAAGCAAATAAAAAAGTAACTTTCTTTATATGAGGTGTTGTCAAAGATATTAATTTGTTTCTGAGCTGCTGCAGAATGTTTTCCCAACTAGCCCAATTTGGAACATCTAGGAGAGCAATTCTTTCTCATTTCTAGTAGTGTGATCATACTTACTCTGCAGAAAAGAGAAATGCTGACTCCGTGCATGAGTGGTTGGATTGGCAACAGTTGCCCAATAAGCACAGTTCAGCACTGCATTTTATAATGCCAGGTCTGTAACTAGAACAGTTGATGCCAGAGAAATGTATTGACTGGGTCAGGACATTCTTTTCCTTTGCACAAAAAGAACAACATAAACATTATTTCCACTATGCAGAAAGCAATTCCTGATTTAATGGCTGCTCATGTCTACATTATGCTGCTGCTACTGAGAACAAAATGGACAAGGTAGAGCTGCACGTCTGAAAGATGCCCTGATGTTTCAGTGGGTCCCAGTAGGGAGAATATGATCTACGTGTGGTGCTCTGTGAAGCTTGCAAATGCCTCTGAAACATCATGTTGGTGATGTGTCTGGTTTCTGAATGAACAAACAAACCAGACATTCAATATGGATGTAGAGTCAAGTACTTATTAATAACCATAGTAATCTCAAATATGAAAGGGCAGCTGCAAATGTTGTTGTTAAGGAGTTGCCTGTTTTTATCCATTAAAAAAGCAAATCTCTTTCCTGTGCCGTTTGTTACATGAGTCACATTGTGTCTGGTTAGATCAGCCTGTGTTGTATCAAAAATGCTACTGTGTGTGCTGACAAAGCCCAAAGCAATACAGTACAGGATACATTTTCAGCCTAATAAGTGGGAAGCTACAGCTGTGTCTTCTACCAACAATGACACACATTGTATTTGCTTTCCAACATGCAGCTTTTCACTGTGGGCTAAATGTGCTGTAGGCAGAAGTTACCTGAGTAGAATTCAATAGGCCTTGAAAACAAGTGTGTACACAAATCTGCTATAGGGTCAGGAGAAATGACATATCCTCATTGTATTCAGTATTGATATAATTATAGGTGCTCAATATACTATTTTGTCACAGTGATCCTGAAGTAACCATTACATTATTGCAAGCTGCCTGATACAGGAAGATACAAGGTTTAAGAGTTGGAATTCTCACATACTAGAAAACATTGCAAATCCTGCTCCAGAAATAATTCTTAGTTAATAAGATTGAAGGACATAGTTCAGTGAATTTCAGGCAGAAGAGGTGGTTTATTCATGCTCATTTGTACATGTGTTCTATCCCTACCTATCCCACAAATCCCTTTTCCCTCTTAATAAATTTAACATTCACTGTACTTGTTTCTTAAATGTTTTCCCTCTCATTTCTTAATGTTACTTCATGTGTCGCCCAACCTCATAATAATCCACTTTTACAAAGAAAACTTTGTGAACTACAGAATTGAAAAGATCTTAACAACTGCTTTTTTTCCTAGACTTGAGCAGGCAAATTGAGTGATACTATAATTCCTGTTTACCTATTAAATATGTAGCTATTACTAAGGAAGAAAGTGAACTTAAAGCCCCATGATATGAATTCCATCTAAGAGTAATCATCTTCCTATTATATCCTTCTCCCTTTTATTTCCTTCTTACCTCCTTTCTTATTTCTCTCCTATACTTTGAATACAAACTCTTTGGAGAAGGAACTATATTTTTATTCCTTTCAGTTACATCTAGCACATGTATACTGGTTCTAATAAGCAATGTCAAATAGTTCCTGTCTTACTCCTACCATTCCAGTCGTCTTCCAAACCATAGGTCACACACATAGGCGTCTGAGGTCAGAAGCACTAAAAGACACTCACATATAAGCATAGCTTAATTGGAGTATGCATCTAGGAAGAAGCTGCCAGGACCTTCCGACACTTCTGCAGAATCTGGTGAGAGATGGGGATAGCCCTGAATGATGGCCAAGCAAACTCTGAAATGCAGCACACCTACACCCACAAGAAAACACACACAGATGCAATCGGCTGCTTTTGCACCTCTTGTGACCAATTGATACTTATCACTGCTTTAAAAAGGAGCCCTTTGGATGACTCTTCCCTAAGGAAATCCAGTAGTAAATGCCTTTTAGGATGACAACTTTTGTCCAGAATAATTTTTTTCAGTACCGAGTTCCAAACTTTTCCAGTATATTTTCAAGCAATTTCTGAAACCTTTGTTTTCTTCATCATCAAGATATCTTCTACATATAAAGGAGAAATTCCAGCACATGAAAGAGTGAAACTTTGTCCATTCATATGAATTTGCAACCATTATGCTAATCTGTACATAAAGACAACATAATCCCTTGATCCATATTAAACAAGTGTTCTCAACAAACAAATCCCCTTCGTCTCAGAAAATGGACACATTTCTGAGGTTTATAGTGTACAAATGTCCTTTCCTGGTCTTCATGAAAAGCAATATTTTTTTTTTAGTTAGCACTTCTTAGCTGTTATTAAAAACGTTATTTTCTTTAAAAACATTTCAGCTTAATTTTAAAAACAGGACAAATGCAACATGTTACATTTGGAAAATTTTGCCATCATATTCCAATTTCTGATAATTAGTATGAATAAATTAAATCTGTCACTGTAAGACTATTTGTTTCCTTCCAAAAGGGAAAAAAATCCTTTACATATGTTTATTGCTATATTTGAACTTGCTTTCTAAAATTTCTTTACATGAATGCCTAATTATTTTTGGCTTATGCAAGCTAGTAGTTAGAAAAGAAATCAGATTTTAAGAGACTGTAACACTTGTGCTAAGTTTCATTAGAACACCTGCACTGTCTGTGAAAAAGAGTAGTCAATAAAATCAATGACATCTATCTTTAAATAAAAATAGAATGGCAAAATGAATTCATGATGTACCAGATAAAGGTCATGTGCTAGGGACGTTCAATATTTTTAAACCATGGAATAAGAGGAGAAAGTCAGTCTCAGAAGAAAAATCAAGACCTGTTTCTTCTTCTATACCACGGCTTCCTTTCACTGCTTTTACTGACCTTGGTGTTATTTTTCGTTATGTTACATGTAGTTTGCTGTATTTGTACAGCATTACAACTATGCAAGATTTGTAGATGCCATTTTTCTGTCTCTAAAAGACAAACATGCACTTGCTTGTGATACTGAGTTTTATTTGTTTTCAGTAACTTTGCTTTGCACTCAAAACAAGAGTTGGAATCTATAAACCAAGTTAGTATGAGGAAGAAGTATTGAGAAGAAAAGGAGAAGGCAATATGAGTGTGTATAACTTCTGTCCAAATACTTGCTCTTTTGTGATGCATGGCCAGAGCTGCACTCACTTGGCCACTATGGTCCTGTGCCTGGAGTGAGTTCCACCCCAGGAACAGGAGGCCTTAGATGTGGCTCAAACTATGACTGCATGGCCTTTTGGCTGACAGATTGGCTTTGAAGGAGGCAGGGAGGAGGGGGAGATCTTTTGCATAGGATAAAAAGGATTTCTTACTTTGGGGAATTCAGGGGGCAAAAGACAAAATGGCAAAGTTGCAACAACTTATATGTGGGGGAGGTTCAAGGGGAAGGTACATCTTATTAGAAAATTGGAGAAATCCTGGGGAAGGGTAAAAGGTAGGGTTCACAAAGGGATTGTCCAATGAGAGAGGTAGGGGGGGAACTGGGTCACATGGACTAATGTGACTTGGAGTTTTAGAGGATTTCCAAAGGGGAATTTCAAGCAGGGGGCTGGCACAAGGTAGGGTTGACAGGTTATTCAGGGTAGATTGACAAGGTGGGTGTGAGGGTAAAAATTTTGGACTAAACCATTAACTTGGTCAATAACAGAACATACCATTTAAAAAAAAAACCCACACTGCAACACTTTTGTACAAATGGATTTTTTCAAAAGTGGAAAGCAGTGTGATCCAATCATCTGCAACACAAATACAGCACATTGCTTTTTCTTTAAGAGGCAAAAGACAACCTTTGGAAGAGCAGATACTGCAGGAACAACAAAATATTACCTTCTACACCCACCAGAGCTTCCTGTGGGAGGTGCAGAAACCAGTGTGTTTGTCAGCTGCTGCTTGTAAGCAGGGAGGGAGCACTGTTGAATTGAGACAGGTAGAGTGATCCCAAATCCCAAGTGTAACCTCATTTACTGTTTAGCTTGGATCACCCATGCTTTGGAGGCGTGACACCAATTTCTCACAGTGCAAGGCAAACACAATTATTGTTGAAATAGCTCAGTGCACAGTGAAAGCCAATTAATCCATGCATTTGGGAAACTAGTAGAGAAGGAAATGTCTTCCTATCCCTCAGTGGAAAGTTAACCTAAAACTCTAAAAAATTAACCTTAACCTAAAACATTGGCACAAGAAGAATGTTTTCGATAATGTAAAATCTGAGGTCTGGCAAAGCAAAGACTTATTTTTAATTATAAGGCAGCTGTTCCTGCCCAAGTTAATTGTAGGATCAAAGTTAGCTACATCAAGGCATAAAAAATATCTCGGTTTCACTTGTAACATAGGTTCTGACAAGATATCACAGCATAAAATTTTGTTTGTGATTAGACAGTATTGTACAGTGTTGTCTTCTGGGTTTTTTTTTCAAGAGATAGTTATTTCTTATGAAAAGTGGTCCATACTGGAGTATGTTAGGGACATGGTTCAGTGGTGGAATTGGCAGTGCTAAGAGTTGGACTCCATGATCTTAGAGGTCTTTCTAATATAAGTGATGCTATGATCCAATATTGTTCAAAACTGCTAAACTGTTAGGAGTGAAGAGCCAACTAGTAGTTATTAAATTAAAGTGCTTCATCCCCAACCATCTTGGCAAATTTTGCTTTAGTTTACCAATGTCTTTACCAGGATACCTAAAACCAGTCTTCCAGATGCAGTTTAACAGGTGCTAAGTAGAGCAGGATGCAGCAGAAAACAAAAATATTGCCAGGCTGTGGTTGCAAGCACTGTGCCAAGGCTATGCCTATTTCTGACTGGTCAGCATGTAGATAAGATTAACATGAAGTCAATAAAATTTTGACTCACTTACTAAAACTGGTACTTTCACTCTTAAAACATCTATTTCCATGATTTTTCTGGGCAAACAAGTATCTCACTTTTGCTTTACTACAAGTACAGATTCTGAAAACAATTCTGTAAAAACTAACAAATGAAAAATTAAGCTTTATAATAATGACATAACTGAGAGGGAAACAAAACATCATTGCTACTATACAGACAGAACTGACCATGCTGAAGGTGTAGGGTGTTTCCCTGATAATACAGCTACTCAAGATTTATTCTTTCTTTCTACAAGGCCCACCCAATCCTTGGAAGCACATCTGCAAATACTGTTTAAATAAACCTTTGTTCCTGAACAGTTGTTTCATTATATAATATCCTCAGTTAAAAAGTAAAAATAACATTATCTAAAGCATGAACACTCGCAAGTTTATGTAAATGTATGATCTTTATATAGCAAGAAGTTAGATAAGCACTTAGTTTAGACCCTGATATTTTTGTGAATATCTGCACTTATAGGCAGAGGCACACACAGATATTATAGCTTTCTGGAAAAATGATACAATTCAAAAAATTTCTGCTGATCTCTAAATATCCCTATCTAGTGATTAAACTTGATTCCAAAATACCTCCACTGCAGACAATAAATGAGGAAATAATTTTAATTATGAAGAGAGTAATACATTCTCTGACTTGTTGGTATGTAACCATTTTTGGTTGGGTGTGTCTAGTTATTGAATAGAAGACAAAAGTTTTTATACAAAACTCTTTTCAGTGCTGAAAAAAACTCTAATATTTCACAGGTTTTAACAATTTTCTTTCACACTTGGTCTTAAAACTACTGAGGACATTTCTGCAGCTTCAAAATTTGATAAAAAATTTAATTATTCTTACGAAGCTAAATTATGTTTGTGCTAATATTCCACTTTTTCACTTACAAATTCATCTCAATTATCATTCGATACTCTAAATAATATTCTCTAGAGATTCAGCTTCTGAGTTTGTATTATGACATGCTTATATTAAAAATCAGCTATATTTAAAAACAGTAGAGCGTATCATACCTTGACAGAGAAAAGGGTTTATTTGGTCAACTTTAAAATATATGTCTGTGCCTGTGTTTTTCAGGCAGTTTTGTCACACCACAACTAAATAAGAATGCAATTGCTCATTAAACATATGAGATGTGACAAACAAAACATCAATGAGAAGTAAGAACAAATAGTGACAAATGAAAAATGACAGCCTTCTCCAGAAGCTTTCTCCAAACTGATTTCCCCAAAGATTTTGTATCTAACTTCTCTTTGGACACTTCTTGTTTATGGAGTACTTATGATATGTTGTACTTTTGATTGTAAACAGCTGCTTCCAGAAGGTATCAAATAACAGAATGCAAGGTTTTCATTGTCCTTAGTCTTCAAAGACCATTCTCATTCTCCACACATTAAAGATTAAGGCGACATCTCGATAATAAAGGTGATTATTGGCCCACCAATTTGGGTAACGTGTGTGTAGAACAGCAGGAGAGGGGCCACAGCTAAAGGCTTATTTTTTTTAGCTACAGATAAAGGTCTTATATAGATGAAGGATTCAGATTGAAGAAGGACTCATCTCTTAGTCAACCTTATGATTCCAGTGCCTGCAATCTACTTATGGTCTCTCTATAAAAATGGTGGCAACTGTCTAAGAGTGCATCATGCAGAGAGTAAAATAGATGTCATTGACTGCTTGTGCAGAAGCAAAGTGAAAGTGCTGGAGAACACCAGGACTGCCTGACCAGTCCAAGTGACAGAACAGCCCAAGCTAGTTTTGACCTGTGTGAACTACCATTCACCTAAACTACCCCTGAGCACATTTGGGTGCGAGCATGGGCTAGCACCTCTTCCCAGCAGACATCTGACTTTGGGGCTGCAAGAGGTCTCAGTGGTTTGGGCATGGGCTGTCCCCTGAGATCTGGTCCCAGTGGATGAGATGGTGGTCCTGGGAACGTTTGATGGGCTAGTACAAGTTACTCTTCTACTGCTCTGCCTATGCAGCTGTTGCAGGTCAGCATGCCCTGCTCCAAACTTGGGGAGCACCGGCCAGAATGTATGACCTAGCTCTCTCAAAAGGTATGTAATGTGAGCTCAGCCCTGCCATGGTGGCTTTGGGTTGTTTCCTAGAATGTTCAGGATATGTCCAGGTCTGGTTTTGTCATGCCATATGTAAAGCTTATTATCAGATCACTTCCCTGGTAGCAGGATCATCTGCAATACACTTAGATACGTTTGATAATTATCAAAATTAAAATCATAGATATGCTTTAGCTCATGCCATATCTAATGGCTTTTCCTAAACTCTCACCCTTTAGGAATTATTAGTTTCTCTGTAGAAACATATGCTTTGAATTTATGCTAGTGTGTGTTCAAGTGATTTACTGTAGACTAATTAGATAATTTAATTGACACAATTAGCAGCAATATTTGTGGAAACAGCACATAGTGCCTCACTTCTTGTGTCCTTGTTTTTGTCATGCCAATTATCCTCTGCTTCTCTAATCAAATTATTTTATAGGAGACTCACAATGAAATACAGAGTGTGACATAAGACTTTATCATTAAAGACAAAAATTCAACTCCTTGCTTTTTAAGGGGGTATTTTGAGACTAATCACTCTTTCTTATGCAAATCATTTATTACACCATTCTGGCACATAGAACCACATGTGACTTTTTTTGTTTAAAAGAAAATGCCTAGTGTTCATCAGAAAGGGAGGTGCTGATTGTACTGAATAAAGAGAACAGTAGTGCAGCCGATACGCTGGAAGATTCCCCACTGGGCTCTGCTGGTAGAGTTGAAGTTTGACCTGCAGTGCCCTCCATTACTTTATTGTCACTGGATGCCAATTAAGTTCATCACTAATACTGCAGCAACCTGTTCACCACAGTTTGATACCTTGCTGAGCAAACCATCTCATTCCCATGCAGTAGTCCATGAATGAGTAGAACAGTATTCACTTGTTCAGCACACAATAAAATTGATCTTGAAATCAAGCAGCTCTATCTTTTATCAGCAAAGTCCATTTGTTCTACAAACGGAAACTAATACACCTGCTTAAACTGACGTGACAGGCAGAACATGATGCCATCCCAAAATATTTGAGCATTGAACAGCTTTTCTCAAATAGAAATAGACATCTTGAGGCAGGAGCACCCCAGCTTCAGTCTGTAAGATGGTGCTTGTTGCTGTTGTAAGTGGTTTTCAGAGTTCTGCTCTGCAATAAGCCTACACATCTGGCAATGACTCTGGAGTGGTGAGTATACACACAGCTGGTCATGTGATAATTCAAGCATTTATGGATTTGGAAAATATCATAAGAGAGAAGGTGTTGTATATCTAACTCATGATATTTCTGCAATGCACATGTGTACACCAGATCGTGAGGCAAGGGTATGTGTGACAAACTGGGGAGAAGTTACAGCATGAGACACTGGCATGGTCCCATCATAGATTCTGTGGCTAGCACTGCCTGAAAGATTAGGCATCTCTGTTTTGAGTTGTTTCTCATAAGGAAGTAGAGCACTGAATACACAATACACAAATTCTTCCCTTACCACAAAGATTTTATTCTTATGGGAAAATAATTGAGAAGATGAAGCTAAATGCATCTTATTTTGTGCTAGTGATTTTGTAATGCAGCACTAATTCTTAGTGTGTACCACATAACACAACTGTAAAACAGAAATTATAAATCCTATAACACCTTTCAAGTAAAAGAACTAAAATATATTAATTTTGTTTAAAAATAACCAAATTTCTTTTATTTCCATGTGTTTTCTTTTCAACATCTGGACCTCAATTAAGAAGAAAAAATAATGTGTTTATAAGTCTGCAGAGTTTTCTCTAGGTTTATTTTTTTTCTGTGCTGCTGCAGTACTTTTCAGTTGTAGCAGCTATTTTATGAACTCATGAGCTAAGCAGTTCCAAATTGGAAATGTACCAACCACTCCTACTATTCAACAAAATGTTTTCAAGAGCAGTTAAAAATACCAAGGGAAAAAATATCCAACCCTCATTCTACATCAGATTCAAGCTTAGTAGTAATAAAAATAATCCTTTTGGGATCTAAGTTGTCAAATAATAAGTTTAGCATTCTAAATCCACAGCCAGCTCTTGTTTATACTGAGAATTTCTAAGAAAGAAATTTTGATGGCTCTCCTGACCTGATGTTATCATTCGTGAGGGAGCACATGTAGGCAAGAGTCAACTATCCACATCTATTTTTACCCCCACCTTTCTCCTTTCAATGCATGTTGATCTGGTGGTAGCACCAGATTTGTTGGAAGGAATCTAGTCCTCAACATAGTTCATTTTCAAGCAAGCATAGAGGTTGGTTAAACTAGTCCAAGGAGTTAATTACCTTTTTATGATTTCCAGATCAAACTCAAGGACAATATTTTTTAGATGAAGTCCCAGCTGTAATTGAAGACTGTAATGACACTGGTGAAAGTGATCTTTCCCCTGCCCAACCAAATCTTCTGGCAATAAAGTTTCTTGCAGTGATGCTACTAGCTGCTTGATGGTGAAACACACAGAAATGAAATCAATTTGGTAACCACTAGGAGAAAGCCTGTTGGTATGCACTGGTCTTTAGTTTGATTTTCCCTGAGACAGGCACTTAGAGTTCATACCTGTGTAGTAAGAAGTACATGAGAAATAAAGATGGTGGGATGGAGGGGTATTACTATTTTAACACTCTTTTAACTCTTTCAAAGCTGTCTCTACCTGAGGGTCTGAATTATGTGTCTAATATTAACACACCCTTTCAGGCCCACAACATTTTTGCGCTGTCATAACTAAGAATCCCACCCCAGAATATCCACCCATATCTCAGAGAGAATGGTGTTATAGATACCAGAACTATGTTGTGCCTTTCCCTCTTGTCTGAAACTTATTCAAAACTCTGACATTCACAGCAGCATCTATTTGTTAATGTAGTTGGTGTCCTACTTAAATTCATTAACTGAAATAAACAACAGAGTTATAGCCCTAGGTCCAATAGATGACTTCAGCATCTCAAAAGAGGAAAACAGCAATGTCTTTCAGGCACTGCTATCCAATTTAGTATCCACGAGGATTTATGCAGTATACAGTATAACGTGATGTCTCCCAAAATTACCAGGTGTGACTGAAAAACACTCAGCAAAGGAAATCTCAGCTCCCATGCTTCATTTGAACAAAGGAAACCTGAGTCCATTAAATGTTTACTTTCACGTACCCTCGGAAGAGCAGAGTTCACTGCATTGCTTTTAGAAGCCAGATGATTTATAAGACTTGTGCCCACCATTTAGAGAGCAATTTAGTTCACCTGGAAACTCAGAGACCTGCTCAGGCTTGGATAACAAAAGGTGGAAAGGGGGCTGAAGTTTTCCACACTAAAGTGCCCTAAGCTGTGGGCTGATCCCAACTAGTTCTGTGTAGAAAGGGGGTTAAAAGCAAAACTCTTCATAACAGGAGGTATCTCATATCTCACCCACTTAAACGTGAGATTTAGAGCTCCTCTTTTCTAAGTGAATCTTCAGTTAAACCAGCAATGTCCAACCTACTTAGCTGCATGTAAAAACAAGAATCTTCATTTGGTCAAAAGCCATTCAGTAATTTAGAGAGCTGAGAAAGCCACTCCAGGAGTGGCTATAAACAGAAAGTGACAAGTGCTCTTCAGCGGAGACACTGTCTCACTGCTGATCAGACCTGGTTCTAGCAGTTCCCACTGGCCAGAACTGAGATATACCAAATATCCTCATCCACACTTAATCTGATGCCACTAAAATTGTCCTCTCACTTTGGGTCATTAGGATATTATATTAACTGGCCACAGGCACCATACCTTAGTGTATTTAAAGCCTGAAGTAAATAAAAGTGCATTGTTAAAACCAGATCCTGTCAAAGTAAGTTGTCCACACTTAAATAAATGGTAAAAATTGTGACTTTCTGCAGCATTCTACCCATCTTAAATTCCCACTGGGTTTTGAGCAAGAGTTGTTTACCCTAGCCCTCAAGCCAAAACAGTACAAGTAAGCACCTTGAGAACGAAATAGAGAATGATCTGAGCTTTCAAGGTTCCTGTTCTTATATTTGCAGTATATGATATATATGCAGATATATTTGCAGTATCATGTTTAAGCATCATCATTTTAGGTCTAGGCAGAATTTCAGATTCTGCCTGAATCATATTTTAGCACATATAATGTTGTTTGGTTTCTTGATATTTTTATGCTGTTCCTTTCGGCCAGGTCATCTTCTGTTTTAAGTAAGTCTGTTATTCTCCCTGAATATGTCAAGGGGTGGAAAGCCAAGTGAAGAAGAGGATAATTTCTGTCCTCTGTCTTCCTCTTCTTGAAAACTCCTTCTCTGTTATGTCTTTTGGGAAGTCAGATGTTGCACTGAGAGCAAAATTGGATCTTAGTCAAATCAAAGGGAGGTTTGCATTGTCTTCTCTGGAAATAGTATCGAGTCCTTAACATGATTTAACCCACAAAGAACAGCTTTCTGAATCTGATTAAGCACATTCTGTAATAATTGTTCTGACAACTTGTACCTTCCTTTCCATGAGCTGACACTGAGCTCTGGGGTAATGTGGCTCCCAGTTAGATGGAGATTAAGCGATGCAGGAGATGTTATCTCATCTTTGACCTTCAGCACCACCTCCAGAGTGAGATACATTACTCCGATCTCTGGAAGGGGAAATCAGTCAGGTTTTGCTGACTAAAACTCCCTTTTTCTTAGCAAAATTGCAAAAATACCTCAAGGAAAAAGTGTACATTATTGCTTTGCACCAGAGTTGGCAAAACTGCATATTTTGCCTGTTTGGATTTGAGATTTAACACACATCTCTGCACAGCCCTCCCCCTCCTCAGTGTTCTTCTGAACAGAATATCAATGTCACCAGAGAGGAGTCATCTTTCCCTATTTTTCATTTCTCCTTTTCTGCTGTTCCTCCTCACCGAGTTTAAATTTGGTTTACTTTGGCGAGAGAGGTTTTTTTGTTGTTGTTGTTTGTTTGGGTTTTTTTCCCTTTAAAAGTTTTAATCCACCTCGTAAAGCCACCCAAAAAAAAAAAAAAAAAAAAAGGCAAAAAAAAAGCGAAATTAAGCTGCAGTGTGTACTAGGAGAGAAAACCTACTTTATTTATCACCCAGTCCTACTTCACCGTACACTGACCTAATTACAGCCCACACCACGCGGGGTAGGAGGAGCGGCAGAAGGAGCGCTTCTGCCACCTAGTGATTCCCGTCCCCCCGCAGTCCCCAGCAGAATCCCTTTGTGGAATTGGCATTTTCCCGTCCCTAGCACTCGACAGCAAATGACCTTCTCCAGCCTGCCTGCCTGGATGCCGGGCTTATCTGCGTACTGCTCTCTTCTCCTCTTTTACTTCTCCAAAACAGCTTGCACGGGTGAATTCTGAACTGCAGCTGGCAACGCTCCGTAAGGCAGGTGGGGGTTTAAAAAAAATCACTTGGAATGATGTAAAGTACAGCAAAAAACCCCAGAATGTTCAGACGGTGCTAATACATGTCTGAAAACAGAAAATATTTTGTATGCGCAGAAGTAGGGTGGGTTTACAAAGGGAGCACAGAGAGCTGGGTGCCACCGTGGCTGACAGAAATTGAATGCACAAATAATTTGGGTCTTAAGCACTTGTACAAGATTTTGCTTCTCCCTCTCCCGCAATTATATTTTTGTTAATCTTAATCCTGTAAAATGACAGGTGATCATGCTCCAATTAGCCTATTCATTTATAAAAGCATTTTCAGCATGACTATCTGGGAATGAAAAGGGAAAACAATAAATATTTTCCTATTGCTAGAGACATAATAATATTACAGAGCAGAACAAAATTTGACTGGTTTATTGCATTATTTTTCTTTCAAAGCTTGTCAATATTTTATTTCAGAACTGCTCTGAAGGTCATTTTTCTTAATTGGGATGTTGATGCAAAATTAAATGTACACCATTGACACCACCTGCTATGAATAAGAGAGAGAATGCAAGCTCTTAAGGATTTCTGTAAGCAAATTTGAACATTTTTCCCCAACTTGTGCAGATCAGGGGAAACATTCAGCTACTATTTTAAACTCTGCTTATATAAAAACTTTCATTATTTTTTCACTTGCTCTAGTGAAGGGGTCTGATACAACCAATTTTTATAGTTTACTTCTATTTTCATGTAAATTCTAGTGAATAAAAAATAAGGTTTCAGGATGCAGCGTTAAACAATCAAAAAATACTCTGAAAATTGCTTCCCCAATTTCCAGCCATTTCCAGTCAGGTTTTTTTGGGCACCCAAGATAGTATGTCCAGGGGTGTTTTAAAAAATGTGAAATGTATTCTGCATATTTGCCTTCTCGTTGTAAAGGAGTATTATCAATATCTTTCACAAAGATTTCACAGTGAGCCACTGATGTTAAACAGGGGAGTAATAACATTCACTCTGCTCTCATGAATGCTCAGGTAGTCCAGAAAGGTGCCTGGTTTGAATGTGACATGGTTTCCTTCCTGATCATATTCCCCTGCTGCCTCCCCAGAGGTGCCAGGATGCTGAGGCAAGGAGGGAAAGAAGGCTCCTACCACAGAGCCAAAGTACAGCCCAAGGGCTCATGTCCCCACAGGCACAGACACACTTTTTGCCTTTTCTGCTTTGCAGAAATGCTGAGCACTCTTGTTTGTAGCTAAATCTGTGCTTCACGTTTAAATAGACTACTCTGTCACACCTTAAGATGCAAATAATCACATTTTAAACATCTCAGATTAGCCACTCCACATTCAAGTACACTTTTCACATCTACCTCTCTGTTCCTCAGCTCTCTGTGCCTAAAAAAAGAGGCAGTGCTCTCAACAGAGGTGTTGTGATGATAAAGGAATTGTTTATGAAGCCCTCATACATATCAGTGGTAAGCACTGTAGAAAAAATAACATGAAGAAGAGGTCAAAATTGTGTGCAGTAGATAACTTGCAGGACTATGCACTGAACAGGAACAGAAAGATGTTGAAAAACGTTGGCTAAGGGAGCATTATGCATGCATTCTGTACTTTGACTGGAACAGGAATACTATCATACTACAGAAATATATAATGTAAATAATACATCTCTACACTATATAATATCCACACCTTAGAAAACCTACCCAAAATGATTAAAACTGAAGAAATGATTTCACTTCTGGCCAACATAATTACAGACCTTACTAACATTCTAGGACTTTAAACATGTTTCTGGTTGTCTCCTATGTTGCTTGTTGTACCATAACCACTGTTATGATCTTACAGGTCCAGTTGAATTTGAATCTTCTTTGTCTTTCTATAGAAATCAATGGATAGAGATTATTTGAAAATGCAGCCTAGAAATCTTCCTTTGATACATTTTCGAGTGCCTTAATACGCATCATTTTGACCCTGTTTATTTCTCTGAAATCTTAGTTCTTTTTAGAACATATTTTTGATATCTGGTTACATACATATACAATATGACAGGGTTAGGCACCATCTGATCTGTCTATGATGCCAGACATTTTATAAATATATCAAATAATGAATAAAACATCTCTCACCCACAGAAGTTAGATCAAGAATGTTTCCATTTTTTGGGTTTTGAGTGTCCTGAAAGGAAAGGTAGCACAGTAAAAGTTGAAAGGGTGATATTTTCTATTGTATTATGAGGGCTGCCAAAGGGAAGGTTACTCCAAAATTATTTGAGAATCATCCATGGCTCTTAGTCTGTTCCTGGAAAGGGTTTATTCCAGGTTTCTTTTACATGACTGTTCAGTGCAAATCCTGAAATGGATCTAGGCTGGAACATTCTCAGCACAAATTATTTTACCCAACTTGCTATTTCAGACAGCTACCAACTACCTGTCCAACTTATTGGTTTTGATATTATTGCTTTAGTGGAAAAAATACATATAACTTTCCAAGTACTTAGAGATGATTTTCGAAAATCAGGAAAGGCTTCAAACCCAATCTGATATTCAACTTTTAAAAAAGGGAGGGAACAAAATGAAATTAAATTTTAAGTCATGGGATAAAATGAATATTTGACAGGGAAATTAAAACCTGTCTGTCACAGAAATTCAAATTTAACTGGAATTTGAGCCTCAAAAATTCAAATATCTGATTTCTTCCCCTATTACTTATAGTTTTCTGAGTTCTGTTGGGATTATCACTTAGTACAAAATTATATTTCTATCAGTTATCTGGAAAAGTAATTTTCCTTATTCTAAAAGTGTCATAGGTATAATCAATAAAATACCCCAGTGCTTACAAATTAGTCACAGTAAAGTTTTTCAGAACACTTGATGGTGACCATCAGCAAATGAGTATGTCTTGCCAAAACACAGAAATACAATGACAGCATCCTCAGCAAAAGCAGCTTTCTCTAGGTCCACCGCATGGAACTCACTCTAGGGAGTAAAAAAAGTCCATAGACAGAAACAAACAAACAAACAAACAAACAAAGGCAGGTAGCCTTGCTAAGTGTCAGAGAACACAACAGCTGAGAGGGAAAAATATATATAACTAGTATATATAAATATATACAATGAATAATTTGTAAGAGAATTCATTGGAGAGTGTCCTGTGTAGGAAGAGGTCTGCTGATTGCTGGCCCAGATATGCAAAGGGATGTTGCCCTCAGATAGGAGACTATAGGTAAAGCAAAAGTCCCAACCAAATTACTCCTTAAAAAACAAAAACAAACAAAAAAGGAGTGCGCACTACTAACTACTATTTTTTAGAAGTTTGCTTCTATCTCAGTGACTGAGTGAATGAATGAAAAAGTCAGTAGATGCTTACTGGTTTTGCTCCTACTCTTTTCTTTGTTATCCAAATGGAAGAGATGTCAGTTTAGAAGTGTCTTGAAAAGTTTGCATCTTCTTTCTTCAGATGACATGCGCTCACACAGTTTGGAGTCCCAGACTGTCAGAGACTAAAAAGCATGTGGTCCTTCTCATAGAGTTTTAAGTTATACTAGAGTGCTAAAACTATCCACTCTGACCTCAATACCAGGTGTCAGGATCCAAGAAAGAACCAAGCTAAGCTTTTTAAGGATGCAGAGGGACCTCTAGGGGACTTAGAGTAGTTTTTATAGCTAGAGATCCATTTCCAAAAAAGTGATATCAGAGAAAGATCCTCTGCCGTGGAAGTGCATTCTCTGCAAGCTGGAGCCAAAGAATTTGGCTGGAGCCTTGTAAAAACTAAAAGAAACTTAGTGAAACCAGATGGACTTGGAGTATGAGTGTAAACACAAGGTTGGGTTGAGTTCAGGAGGAGCACACTGGGACAATGCTCCATGGGAGAACAGTCTGGGTTGCATTTCTTCCTGCAGGCTGCTCTGCAGAAAACTCTTAGGAAATTGTCCCGACACAGTGAGCAGTTAGGTAGATGGGATTTCTCTGCTCTAACTACCAGATCTGATGGCTATCTTAGTTGTGAGAAATCATTCCTATTTTTAAAACCACTTATCCCTGAAACTTATAAAGTAAATTACTATTCATAATATGAGGGTACCTCTTGTCTCCAATCAGACCAGGTCTGATATGACTGGTACTGTACAAACAGGCCAATCACTTGTGATGAAACAGCCATAAGGAAAGCAATCTCAATAAAAAAATGTCAGATAGTTAGAAGGTCTTAGTTACATCATCCTTAGAACCCCACCACATAAACATCTTTTAAATAGCATGATTTGAAAACTATGATCTGTGATGAAGCTATTCAATGTATTTCTGGAGCAAAGCATAAGTATTTCCACCTGAGCATAGTTGCAATTAATTATGTTTCCAAGTGATAATGAATATATTGTGGCTATAAGAAAGTGTTTGTGTTTATATAGAAAAGAACAACACCTTTCTCACACCTTCTCTGCTCCAGTCTTACAAAAAGGGTTGATGTTAGATGTGGCAGATGTTCTGCTTTGTTGCAAAATTTGTTTTCAGATATCTTGGCTCTAAAATGTTATGTAAATCTTCATTATATTTTAATCTGCAGATTGGTTAGATAAAGAATGACCAAGGGAAAGAGATAGGGTTTTTTTGTTCTGATCTTTGAGAGGGAAAATGGTTTGAGCTAAAGTTCCTGCAATAAAGGAAACTTGTTTAAATCAACCATAAGGTACTGTACAGAGCAATATGTTGGAACCACTAAGCCAGAATGATGCACAGATTTGGTGTAAATCCCATGATCATCAAATGAATCCACTTACTGCTCACAGCATCTGTGACCTGCTGTTCTTCACCTTTCTCAATTACAGAGTGACTCTACTGCCTTCAGTTGTGACCCTCCACACTGTCCTTTAGCTGCTCCTGCAACAGGTGCCAAGTGTATGTATATGTAGAAAAGAAGTTGTGGCAAAGAATATTTAGACAATATTAGACAGAATATATTTTCTGTTGCAGAAACTATGCTACTGACTCAGAAGGAAAAAAAAAAAGAAGTTGGGGAGGTATCTGTTAATTTTAAATTTGGCCCAGAGACAATTGGATTCAAACAATTCTCTGGTATGTTATAGTTGTTTTACATGTTACACAAAGAAATTTAAATTTTTCATAGGGTGCCACAATATACTGCCCTTAATTTTGTGTTTGGTCATTCTTGATCATTTGATATTTTTGTTATATATATGACTCTCCTAAAATGCCAAGTAACATGCCACACCCACTTTTCTTTAATCATATCCATTCGGGGACTTCTGAATTTCCCCCTTTTGGAAAGATGCTATTTGATATCTCACCATCTCTGTGCAATTCATTGACTGAAGACACAGCCTGACACAATGACAATTAAGCATCTCTGTAACATTTCCAATTTCAGGAAAATGTGGAAATGAGAAGGCTTCTTCTTTTTTCCTCAACCAATTTACGATATTTTTATGGGTAATTTGGCTTATATTTTGATGTGAAAAGTCTTTCTAGAAAATGCATAAAATTCTGTGGTCTAAAGACTACAGAATACATACTTTTTGGAAGTTTTCAGATCTGTCTAAATAGTGCTGAATGTTGCATCTATTTAAATGTTTTATCATTTTTGAATGACAATGAGAGATAATGATTTATTTTAAAGAATGCCTGCAATTAAACTAAAGTCTACATTGGCAACATACAGCTGGGACAACTGAAACAAACATCTCACTAAGGTAGTAGCTTTCTGGCATTCAAATTATACCACAATTACATTGTATAAATACATGCTTCTTTTTTCTTTTTTTTTCTTTTTTTGCAGATGTAGGATAAAAAAATACAGAAAGATCTTCACTACACAACTATTCTAATACTTCTCAAATGCTTCCTATTTTGAAAGGTTTCTTCACAGCATCGAAAAAATGCTGAGATTACTGTGAATAACGGGAATGATGTGTGCTTTTTTCCAGTGTTTCAGTGGGATTATCTTAACTCATTTTGATATTTCTGTTCAGTGTGTTTGAGTTTTCTGGAACATCCTTGTAAGGGTATAATTTCTGAGTTGGTGCTATATTGATCCATGTCTTACACTAGGGACAGTGGGATCTCTAAACCATTCCTTGTCCAAGCATGATACACTTCGTTGACCCTTCCATCTTTCCTGTGAGTCACAATTTTATTGTGTCCCCCCCATATAACACATTTTGTTATTCTGAAAACTGAAAAAAAATTTTCATTGTAATTTACCTTGGTCTAAATGACTCCAAGTCATGTGCATCCTCATGAAGGGAAGCTTTGGAGTGATCAAATAATTTCTACTGAGAACAAAAAAATCTTCCAACTATTTTATTGCCATAATCTTCCAGCAGCCTGAGAGGACATCAAAAGCAGGACTAAGATCACTTGGTCAGGATAAATTTTGTTGAATGAATTATTGATAAAGTTACTCAAGAGACATTATTACAAATAACTTACTATCATGGAAGTTGGTGTCAGGAAAATATACTATATTAAAAAAATATTTGGTTTTTTTGCATCATAACATTGCAATGCTGGTCAATTAAGAGGGTTTGCATATAATTTCTTTTTTATTTTCTATATTTGTATTTTATACTAACATTTTCACCTTGCATCATGTTACACATTATTGCTTCAAAACATAACACAGAAGTGTTCACACTTCTTAAGATTTTTTTGAGTCATGAGGCAAAGCTGCCATTTAATACAGTTGCAGACATTCCCTTTTCTTATATTAAAATGTTTTATTATAAAATAAACAAAATACAATAGTTATTTAAGAATGCTTTCTATGTTGAAGGAAAAACTCTTTTAATTATCTAGAATGAAGAAAGAAAAAGAGCAGTCTCTCTTAAGCCTGGCATTCATATTAAGAATATCTCAGGATTTCATTCAGTTTCAAATCTTTCCCTTGATTTCCCAGTCACAAAAACTGTGGAGAGTCTGGGGAACAAACACACTTACAGTCTTTCCTTTGTTTAGATATTCCATCATCTTGGCTGCCAATTGCCAATGAGATAGCCATTCCCAGGAAGTCAGAAGTTTTTACAGATATGGAACAAGGAGAAGAAGGTCTCAGCCAAGGCACTCCTTTTTCTTGGTAGAGGTGGCATCCTAGAGCCAATCAGAACATTATGTCTTTTGCCTAACTGGAAAACCAAAAAAATGCCTATTCTGCCCAGAGGCAGAATAAATAAAAACAGTACAAGATCAGTACAATAAAATAGCCAGCCAGGAGAAAAAAAGTAGCAAAAACATATTAAGCAAAATCCCATCAAGGCAGAAAAAAATGTAATAAAAGGAGCATTCAGCTCCACAGAGAGTGACATAGTTAAATTAGCATGGAGTCATTACTACAGAATAGGAAAAATACATTTTAAGACACCTGAAATGGAATAGTATTATATTCTCACAGGTAAATTTACAAGGTAAGAAATTAATGAGTAAAGCGCAGAGCTCAGTTCAAAATCTTGTTATCATTGTGTCTGTGATATAATGTATTTACATCTAACATTCTTAATTAAGCAATAAAGTCAAAATGTGTTCTGCAATAGTTTTTGCTAGAAAGAAAAAACAAAATGAGAAAGTGAAAAAAATTAAGAATAATTAAAAGATACAGTCAAATGAATGAAATCTATACTGGCAGCATTTAGAGGGTTAAAATAGATAGGTTTTGGTATCTCAGATAAAATATATGAAGTCTTAACAAAAAGACAAGGAAAGCTAAAAGAATTTCAGCTGTACAAGAAGGGTGAAATGGACTCTATTCAGTTGAAAATGTATTATTCAGAAACCAAAGGTCTGGCCATACAAGAAAAAGAAAAATAAGATCCAGTGATAGCAGAACAAGAAGGCTGATTCTAATATCACTGAAACACCTCAGGAGCAGGAAACTTGAGATAGAGTTAACAATGTCAAAGTACAGAAGCACTTAGCATAGAGCTGCAGTGGAAAACTTGAAGTACGTTGGTCTTGTGTTCACCCATTTGGGAACTGTTGTTTTTGTTGTTTTTTTATTTGTATGTTTTTCTTTTTGCGGGGTTTTTTTTTGTGGTTTTTTTTTTTTCTGAGAGATAATGTAGATGAGGCAGAAAAGGCATTTTGCAGTGAAGTAGCAATGTCTGAAACCACTTTAAAAATGAACACCATGGGGCCAAGTAACATTCTTGTAAGACTTGTTTAGGGAAATTGAGATGAAATTTTACTTCAGTAAAGCCTTTGATACTACCATTGTATTCTCCTGGAAAAGCTGGCAGCCCATGCCTTGAACAAGTGCAATCTTCTCTGAGCTAAAATCAGACTGGATGAATGGGCCCAAAGTGTGGGAGTGAATGGTGCTGGTTGGCAGCCGGTAGTTAGTAGGGTTCTCCAAGACTCAGTACTGGGACCACTCCAGATCATTTTTGTTGATGATCTGGACAAGGGGAATGAGTACATCCTCAGTAAATTCATGGATGACACACAGGAAGGCTTTACAGAGGGATCTGGACAGGCTGGATCAGTAGCACAAGGCCAGTGGTTTGGGGTTCAATAAGTCCAGGTGCCGAGTCCTGCCCTTGGGTCACAACAACCCTAGACAGTGCTTCAGGTCTGGGGAAGAGTGGCTGGAAAGTGGCCGAGGGAAGAAGGATCTGGGGGTGCTGGTCAACAGCAGGTGAGCAATGGCATCCTGGCCTGGATCAGCAATAGGGTGGCCAGCAGGACCAGGACAGTGATTGTTAATCATGAGTTTTCAATATTGATCTTTATTGATTAATTCTTCTGGCCTCGCATTTCCTTGTCTGCATGAACATTTAGAGGTGCCTTTTTTCACCTTCAACATTAGGTGCTCAGGTGATATGGGAGACACAGCTTTAAGAAATAAAGATTTGATATAATTGCAAAATTTTCCAGTGGTAATGCCAACATTTGTACAGTCTGGAACTGAGACTGTGGAGACTGAATGGCTTCAGATCTCAGGCATATCCTCTTCCTGACCATTGCAGTTTATGACTATGACTTTTGTTACATGCAAAGAAACGAAATTACAAGTGACATACAATAAGGAAGTCACAGCACTGCTCTCTTTCCACCTTTAATAAAGAATATTAATTAATGTGTACAGTATTTGTTAAAGTGTACAGTGTAAGCTAAATGCATTTCTAAAACATATTGTGTATTAAAATAATACTTTAAATTCATTATAACCCACTTATTCTCACTTAGTAACAAAATCTAAATACAAATAGGAATTAAACTACCTCTACTTGTTAAATTTAATAATTATATTTTGATTTGTGAGACAATAAATCTCAAGGCGATACTTATAAATTTGAACATAAGCATAAGGAAATGGAAACAAAATATTTCTCTATCAGCATTTAAGATTCACGGCACAGGCAGTTTCATAGAAATTTGTTTTCATAGAATATTTTGTTTTGCTTCTTGAACAAAACAGTATTTCAATATTTTTTGGACTGATAAATATAATTATCTTTTGAGCATTTATTCATTCTTTTTGTATTGAGAGAAATGGCATTTTGAATTAAAAGACACTTCCCACTGGGTTTGAACTTCTTAACTCTAAATCATATGGTGTTATCAGTACCATTTTCTGTACCATTACAATGATACTCAATATTTTTCAAATATCTACAATTGCTTAAGGGAAACAGAGCACTTTAAAACATAATTTGAAATAAGCAGTTTTAAGTAATTACTCTTATTTGTCAGAAAGGGATGATAATTGGAAGAGAAGTTAAGCTGCAGCAGATAAATCTGTTTCGCTTCCTGTGCAACAAGAGGGAAGGGAAATCTTGAGTTATGGTGGCAGTTTAAGAGGGGGATAGAGATATTTTCTAACAGCTTCACAGAAACATTTCAAATTCCCTTGGTCTGATTTTGACTGCCTTAGAGTGTCCATGTACCATAGGGTCTGTCTCCCTCTGAAACATCTGGTCAGTGACAGCTTTCCAGAATAAATGGATAACAACTCGGATCCGACGATGTAATTTCTCTCCTCTAATCCCCAGCAGCCTACTTGATGGATCCTTTATGCAGCTATGCTGCATAAAGATTAATATTCTATTTGTTGAGTATCAAACAGCAGTAGCTGATCTCCAGCAGGCATCACAGATGATTTCTGGAGCCTCCTCAATCTTAAGTTGTCAAGTTGTATATTCAACTCTTCTACAGAATAATGAGAGGAATAACTGTGGGAGAAGAGAAGGGAAAAAATACAGTCCAAGAAAACTGAGGCCTTATGTAAATGGTGGTCTTGTGGGATAGGCAGCGTTCAAAATGTCTTCTCTTTTCCAAACCACATTTACAAAATCTGGTGCTGCGAAATCTGACTCACACTATTGTCATATGCCCAACCCCTCCAAACATTTTTTAACCTAGTGCTCCTTATTTGTTGCTCTGTGCCCACTAGCCTCCCTCAGCCTAAATAAAGATTTAAAATCTGTTGCATCCTAATTAGTGTTGTTTGAGCAGATGCACTTGAAGTTACTCAGCCTCAGTACTGTACGCTGGGCTATTTCATTATGGAGTGAGGAAATACACTGATAATGATAACAGGTTATTTTGTGCTATAGCTGCATAAGCAGAACTAACAAATATCAAAAATGAAAGCTAACAGCAGGGTCTTTATATCTGAAGATTCTACATAGTTTTCATCGGTGGATTTCTTATAAGTGGTAAACAGCTTGTCATGTCTCAGTGACTGAGCAACCTATTATATTCTAGATTTAGTTCTGATTTCTTTGCAGATGAAAGTGAGTTGATCTGAAATGTGCTTTTGTTGGTGTAAGATAGAGTTTCACTGTAATAGACACTTTTACAGCACTCACAGATAAACTCCTCCTGGCACTAGAAACATTAATACCTATAAATTTTAATGAAACCCTACAGTGGTGTATATTAAAGAAATTAAAATAAAATGCTAGGGTGTCACCTAAAACAAAGTTTCATCTGGGAAGCAGACTGCTCAGAAATGTAGTTAGCCTCATTTACTTCAATATCTGAAAAACTACATTTCCTCTTCCAAGGAAAAGGAATAAATGTTTCTAATCCTGCGAATTTGGGAAAGTTTCAAGGTAGTAGTTTGAATGTCTCTTTTCCATTCAAGCTGAGCATTCAGAATATTAATGTGAGGCAACTGTTTGGCATCCTTTTATTAGTTGCTCCTGCAATTCCTTGAGGCACCAGTGGTCTCCCCCTCTGTTCAAAGGCCTGAGGTTACTATCGCTTTTGTTGGTTTGACTTTAGTTTTTCTTATACACATCAATTTCTTCCCAGAACAGGCATCATGAGATATCTGTTCATTTGGTAATTCTTGGATGAAACTGAGAAATTACTCTGAGCTAGCTGTTTAAAATACAGAATTCATATTTCATGGAGATAAAAGGGTGCCTATGTCATGGCTATGTTTTGGCAGTACTGTTGGTACTCTCATAGAAAACATTTTGATATTTTTAAGTGACTGCAATCTTTTCTTTGGGTCGGGGCAAGTACTTGATCTTTCTAACACAGAATCCTAGAATCATAGAAACATATCTACTAGCAACTGTATTTTCACAGCCAATGCTTCACCTTGACATTTGCACCCCACACTGGTGTCTCCTTCAGAAGTTGCCATCCCACACAGCTTTGCAGAGGAAATATGTATGCAATTATTTCTGCCCTGCTTATTAAAGATATTTCTGTCACCCTATTGTCTCAAACTCTGCTCTGTTCCTATGGCTCTGACTTGTGGGTTGCATGATTTGAATTGTTGAATAATGTTCTTTTCAGCATATTGTATGTGGCAATATTACTTCAAGATCAGAGCAGTACAGGAATGGAAGAGGGAAAGTGTAATACTGATGTTTACAAAGGGATTCCAGAGTTACCTGGGAAATGCAAGCTATTATTTAATTTGGTTAAAAGTGGTAAAACTGATATTGCGAATCATTCATAGTTAAGCATAATATACCAGTGAAGAGTTAAAGTGTTTTATGTAAACATAAGTCATCCCTCTAAACAATAGGATTTTTTTAATCTCAAAAAAACCCCAAAATATTAGATTTCTTTAGAGGCATCAATGAACCTGTGGGTTATTGTTACTTTAGTATGCACAGATTTTAATATATTTTGAAAGTTTTCCACATTATTTGTTGATTTTACTAGGGGTAAAAGCATACAGGCTATAGAAATTCAAAAATCACTCTAAATTTCACAATTAAGGGAGGTCTGTAAAATATCTATGTGAAAACCTTCACTATTCCATCATATTTGAAACAAGCACATAAAGAAACATGAATAAGTGGAATGACAAAGTGTGAAGCCGATATATAGTTAATTTAAATTGTTAAAACTAAAGCAGGTTTTGAAAACTCAGACATCATTAATGACTGAGTAATAAAATTAAACGTGAGATTCAGGTCTTAAATATTTTTTCCTTTATACTGTCCACTGTGGTTCTCTACATCTAAGCTAAAGCCATGTGAGGAAGAGAACTGTGATGTAATCATAGGTCTTTTTCTATTTCATGGGTCCAGTGTCAGAAGCAATTTGAAAATCAGATAAAACATTATTAATCAATAAGAACTGGTCCAAGGTCCAATGCAAAATAATATTGAGGAAATAATGTTCACCCACTGAAATTATCCAGCAGAAGTTTTAAAACCCAAATTTTCACTGAAAGCATAGTTTTCAGTCTGGAATTGGTTGATAGATGGTACTGGAAAGGTAAAAAGAGGTAAAAACTGTGAATTATTTCAGAATACTATAATATTTGGGGGTATGACCAATCAAAGTCTATCAAACACAATGATGTACCTTATTCCTCTTAGTTCAAGTCCTGAAAGTGTGCATTGCTGGAAGGAAAAAGACTACTCAAACCTCTTACATCTTCTGCCTGGGATTTGTTACTGACTACTGACAATGATATACAGCATATGGCCCCAAGTGGCCATTTTAATTCCAATTTTTATATAAGGCCACAGATTTTCCTTGAAGGTATCCTTCAAATAGATCCACAAAGCAAATGCTGTGGCAGCACCCAGCATCCCACTGTGCAAGCAGACTGTTAAGATGGAAGAACTTGGTGCTCTGTAGCACACACCACATTTCTGCCTGCTGGTGGTTAAAGTGAACACAAATATCCTTGAAGATGTTGTGGACTCTTTAAGCTCTAGCTGCTGCACCTGAATATCTTTAGCTGAAACTAGCTTAGTACAGAGAGAAAACAGAGAAGAAAACACAGCATCCTCCAGGTGTTCATTTTGAGGGGTTTGATCTTAGCAGACACGCACAAACACACACATAAGCACACACAAATGTTCACACAGACACTTTTCTAGGTCTGAAACCACCTGATTCTGCCAGTCCTTAGACGCAGTGAGGGTGCTAGGCTTCCAAGATGGAAGGCTGATGGAGGAGTTGAGTCATTGACATGTAAACTAGAGTAGACTGAGAAGTACTGATGATTTAATCGTGAATTACGTTAGGTTTGATACAGTTTAGGGAACAAAATCTTTGGGTTTCCTGGGTCTGCTTAGTTAATAGAAAATAGTGCTTCTCTAAAGAATTAAACCATTCAATTCAAAATAAAGTCCTTTTGTGCAGATAAGAACTTGGTTAAACTTCACCTCCTGTTACCTAGTAGATTTTAATTGTGTGGGGTTTCTGCTGCATATTTACGCCTTCTAGGTAGTATTCTACAGGATAGTATTCTGCAGGATACATTATCCCTATTCCAAGTCTTCCCTTCTTTGTAGTACCCTTCTTTAACATGATGATGGAAACACATGTGCATTTGCTCAGACCAGTCTCCCTTTGCAGAGCAGATGTGGTTTCCTTTTTTCCTTCTGTGGCAGTATATTTGTAGATTTGACTTTTAATATTTTCTCTTACAACATGGATCGCTATGTAGCTATCTTAAGAACAATTCCTCTGAATCATCTTCTCTGACTGAAAATTGCTTTTTAACACTTTCATGAATGAGCCATCAATTAATATGCAGATCAGAATTGATCAGAATTTCCTTGGAGTACAGCTCTTTTACTTGGTTAGTAATTAATTCACACTGATGACCTCCCTGAGCTCTTGGGGATACAGATTTTAATTTTACCTTTTTAGAGAATAAATGTTATGCAAATAATAGATACAGATATATGAAGTATAGCAAGATTAATAGAGTACAGGATGATCATCTCTGCTACGTGGCAGGCATTTGAAACAATCTCTTGTTTGCAAATTGTCACTGTTTATTAACTTTTTCTTTTTAAAAATGAGAAACCTGGTAGAGTAAATACCCCGTAACTTTTCACATTTTACTATTACTATTTCATATAGTAACATGAATCAGAAAAGTAAATGAAATATAAGGCCAGAGGGATTTTGTTGGACTGTTTTGTTTTTTTCCTGGATAATGAAGATAGTGCTGTCTCTGAACCCAGATCCCTTTACTTTTCAGCTTTCTTAGGATATCTACAGTTCTTCCCCCTACTTTACATTTTTCTGCTGGCTCTCTCCTGGATCAGAATCCCTAGCCTAACATTTTATTTTTCCTGGATATACGTGAGCAATATCACTGAGCAAGAGCTAAGACTTCAATGCTGATCATTCAGTCTCTATACTGGATCCTAAGTTACTGAATATCTTAGTTTGGATTCCTCATATTGCACTCTGCTCTAAATACTCAAGCTGGTGTATCACTCGCATATTACACTGTCTGCCAGAAATTTCTTTTCATCTAAAGGATATGCTACATTCCCAGATTTTCACCAGGCTGAACTGGCCAAATTTTCACATGGCACATCTGATAGTATTTAACAAGGGTAGCAGCATCTGAAATGACTCTGCAATAACTGAGGCTTTGAGAAAGCAGCAGGGTTTCGTGTGAACTGTAACCAACACGTGTGTGAGTTTCAACAGATGAGACGTGAACCACATATTTTCATTGTAGCCCCTCATCATTAAATGTCTGCCTCAAGCTCAGCCTCTGGTGTTTTTTCACTCCTCAGAGGGGCTCTTCCATTCACCTGCTCTCAGTAGCTGTTACCACTGTGGGAAAATTATTCACTACATTTTTAATCCTTCTGTACCTGAACTGACCTCACCTTTCCCTTCTGCAACTGTCCTTAAACCCTTTAATGCTTGCAAAACCCACATGGGAAATGAGCAGAAAAAGGACCACAATGATCATGATCAACTCATGATCATTAATTAAAGCATGAGTTAAATTAAAGGAGTCATCAGTATATTTTAATTACATATGTCACTTCCTGAAAATATTCCATCTTCCAAAATGTACTTTCTGTTGGAGAAGTTTCTTAACTACAGAGTGGGATTTCTGGACTGATCCTGAGAAATACCCACAGGCCCATGAAAAGCAAATATCTGTGAGATGGGCTCAAGTTCCTGTTCTGCAGCTGCCACTTAAACCATGTATTTTCGCTTCTGGAGGACTCCCTTTTTGCCAAGGCTGTTGAATACAAAATTGTTAGTGTGGAAAATGCAATAACCTCTCTACTTACCTTGTTTTCTTTATTCTCCATGAATATTAAATACTTTATTAAAGTCCATGAAACTGTATTTTCTGACAGAATCCAACCATTTGAGCTTCATTCTCTTTAACAGAGCTGCACATGAAATTGTGCAGCATGACTGGCATCCTTCTAGGACAGCCGCCTACATCTTCTGGATGCAGATTAATGTAGGATATTAACTACATCCTGAAACTCATGGAATTCACCAGACTGAGTGGTGGATTATAACTGAAGTAATGAGTTCCTCCAAAAACTATTTCTGTCTCATGTCATTAGTGGCATTCAGTTTCTGGTTGCAACATGCAACGTCATGTTTCTCAAAAAGCTACTTTAAATATTCTATTCTCCTTTGATATATGTGGAGTTTGCTTTGGTGGGATGAAACAGCACAACAAGTGAAGGCTTCACCTTGTGGGTACCCATTTACAGGTTTGAAATAAGTTGTTATCAGTCCCCTTTGAGTGATTCACTCAATTAATATTATATTACAGCATTAGTGGTGAAGTCCTGCTGATTTAGTCAGGAAGAAGCAAATGCCTGTCTAGTCTGTCTCTGGCTGGACCTCAGAGCAGCTCTTTTGGAAACAATGCCAATGCAAAGCAAGTCATTCCCTGATGAGCTGTTCCAGCAAGCAGCACTCATCAGTTCAGGGCCTTCTTCACTGAAGGTCAGCTGCACACACAGTGTTTACATGGCTAATGAACCCATTCACCACGACTGCCTGTTCCCCTGTATGAGCCATTTGTAATTTGCTGATTCCAGCTCCAGCATGTGGCATGCCAGGACATAGCTGACAATGTCCTGATCCAGCCAAAACCATCTAGGGACAGAGAGGGTAAACAGCATATTGAAGCTCACCACCAGCATCTGAAAAAGGAATGCCCTGAAGACATCTTTCAACCTATTCTTCCACCTATCACCCTTAGGTAAAGCATGCTCTGACATACCACATCCAGCATTTGCCCTTGAATACAGTTTTAAATAAAGTTGTAAGACTAATCTCATCTTCCTCTAATAGAACAAAATTCTAGCGATATAGTTACTTTCCAAAGCTTACTTTCCCTTCTGTGTGCTATGACATGCCAAGGTAAATTTCCATTCCTTCCAAATGAGCTAAATATGGAACAGGTAAATAACTGAATATTTTCTGATTTATGGAATCATTTTTTTTTACTGGAGAAAAATATTCAAGTCTATAGAGGACTAAATCAATCCTTCTATAACTTCATAATAAAATTCATTCACTGAAATTGTCTGCTATCTTATTAAGCATTTTTGAAGAATGGAACAGAAGACTAGAGAGGTCAGATACAGAGAAACATTTTGTTTAGATTTTTTGGGTTTTTTTAAATTGGAACTTTGTACCAAGACTCTGGAAGTTTCCGTGGTTGATAAACCAAGAGCAGTGCCATACAGACTGCTTTTCTGACAGAGCTTTGGGATTATATGTCAAAACTGACATTTACCTTTGAAAAATATTAATTTTAAGAGAAGTGATTAGCTCATCGAGACATACCTTCATTTTTAAGTTCCCAGCCATTTCTGGTATGAATTTCAGCTAATTTTGTGTCTGGCACAAACATTCACTGTGAATTTTGTAATTGTAAAATTATTTCTGTATTAGGATTTCAGTGGGACTAAAATAATTATACTTACTTATATTGCCTGTCTGTGATAGCCTCAGGGACCAATTCTCACCTGACTAAGACTTCCCTTCAGGAATTGTATTTGTCTTCCCATATGAAGAATGGTGCAGCAATCCAACCCAGTAAATCTGGACTTCCTCTATGGTTGGTGAAAAAGAAAAGATCAGTAATTAGTGGAAGATTAAGTGTAGAAAATGATCTCACTACCCATGTTGAATTAATGGTTTGAGGATTTTTTTTCCTTATCCTTATAAATAGGCACAAACTTCCACCTTTTTTTGCATAATCTCATACGTAAAAATAGCAAGGGCAATTTCACTTTCTACTGCTGCTACTCCAGTTAATACAGGTTGGTAGAGTGGGGAATGAAGAGAAGGGAAGAGAAAACAGCTCTCAGACCCAGGAGTTAGCATAAGGCTGAGCTGTACATTTGGTATTTTGGTGTGATGTGTCCCATTTCTCAGCTGCAACTTCAGTTCTTCATAATGCCCAGAACAAGGAGCTTCTATAAATTCAGGCCAAGGACAGAAAGAAATCTGAATAGTGGGCTAATCTGCCCAGGCTATGGCAGGGGAAGTTGAAAATAACAAAAATCAATAAAAGACACAGCAAATTATATATGCCGTAACTTAATCTAGAAGTTATTGTATTCAACTGCAGCAGTGATATCGGACCAGTTGTCAGTATCAGGTTGCACTGCCACTAAAAGCCTTCAAACATTTAAAGATGCCATTTCTCTCCATTCTCTTTCTATAAATTTAGTATGATTTTTTGTATAACTCTAAAGCATTCTGAATTTTTACTGAGTAAATTATGAGGTATTAATCTACCACTAGTCAGTTATGCTAAATGTAAATTTAGAGGCTGTTGCAGCTATTTCCAGACTCAGTATAATTCAGCCTCATTTGTTGGAGAGCAGGAACTTCTCAGGTCAATGTAATTGAAATGGAGCAACTTTCCCTGCCCTAGACTTCTGGATCCATTTAACTGAAACCTATTTTTTTTTCCCTTTTATTTTGTCCTTTCACCCTCCCCGCCCCACCATGTTCCAACCTCCTTCTGTGCTCTATGCTTCAACCCTTAATTTTTTCAAAAATTTCTTCCAAGTATGCAATTTTTTTGGTCCAATACCTTCACTTTAACACAGTCATGAAAATTAGCCAATGTCGGAATCATCTTGACAGAGGCTGACAGGTTGCAGTTTAATGATAAACTACCACAACATGAGAAAACCTTCCACAAAGGGTTCATGTCATGTAGCTGCACACAATACAGCTCTAGCTTCATCTAGAACTGAAATATTTTCCTCTCACCACTGAGCTTTGAATGAGAATTTATTCTTGGCACAGCTTAAAGGTGCTGGATGCAATAAAATCTGGCACAAGACCACTGGAATTAGCAGAATTATATCAGAGATACATTTTGCCTCTTCTGCATTGAACACTTTGTAAATTTCTGGAAAACAAGTATCAGCAAGAAACTGAAGCCATTTTACAGTACCCATTAAAAAAAATATTGATGTCTAAGTAAACAAATTTTAATATTAAGGCTTATTCCTTATCTAGGCAATTTGATTGGCTCCATTTCCCTTAAAGAAGACATGTCAATTTACACCAATAACGTTTCATTTTGGCTGGTGATGACAAGAATGTACTATGCAAGAGCCTGAATTATGGGCAAGGGCTGCACAAATAGCGAAGGGAAAAATATTACTTTTGTGAAAGGTCTTTACAGTCGAAACATTAGAAAACAGACTAAAGAATGATGATGACAGGCAATTGGAGAAAAAACTTCAGGAAACGACAGCATAATAAATTAAAGAAAATATGAATAAATTTTGACACCTCACAAAGTTTATTTTTTGTTTTAAAGTGATGGTATTATCCTGCTCTTTTTGAAATATAAGGACTGAAATCCAGCCCCACTGATATTCTGGGAGGCTTACTGCTGGTTTCTGTGGGACCACAGTGATTCCTTTTCTCTTCTTATTTAAAAGAAGACTAATTTAAATAATACCCTTACAAAAATATATGTTTTCTTTCTCTCCCTCTGGCTTTCCTGTCCCTCTTCTTTGTTCAGAATAAGATGTTCATTATTTGTCCAGTAAATGAGTAATCTGTTAATTAACTGCACTTGTTATGTGATGAATATTCAATTACCATAGTGGGAAGGGGAAGAAGATGTATCATACCAGTGCAGATTAATTTGTTATTGGGCAATGAATTTGTATCCACCTGGTTGCAATTGCTCACTCTGAAAAGCTATCTAGGTTTATTATATTTGAGAATTAAAGGAGCACACAGCCCATTTGCAGCCATATACAAAAGGTGTATGGCCCTTTTCTCTGTGTCTTTTAATGGTATTAGTCAAACAAATTGAATTCAGAGATAACTTGTGTTCTGTCTAGTGATAAGAAAAATGAATTTTCAAGTGAATTAAATTTATTTCCTGTCCTTGAAAAATGGTGGAGTTCTCAGATTGTGTTAACCAAGAAGTGAGAGCATCCCCCATGGAAAAACAGGCCAAACTCTTCCTGCACTTAACACTACAAAACACACTTCAGTATGTAAGTCCTTATCTCATTGTTCCACTCTTGTTGGTGCTGTCTAAAATAATACCAAAAGTAGCTAGTATGAAATATTACAAAGCCAGCATAATGGTCCATATTCTAATCACCAAGGTTTATCCAATTAACACAATGAAGGGAAAAGGGAACCAAGCCCCTTGAAAAGGAAACCAAGTTCATTGAGCAGAAAGGTCTCATTTCTGTCCAAGGGAGAGACTGTCTGCCTGATGCACCTGCCCATCTTGTTTCCCTCAAATTTACTGCAGTATGACAAAGTCCTCCATCAAAGCTATCTGTGACCTGGAACGTTGCTACCACAGCCTCCACACTAGTGTTTCACCATGTATCCATAGAACAGCTGCTTTGCAAGGATGACTGCATTTTCTCTATTTACTGCCAATTAAGGATCGTTGTGGTATAGCACGGGACACAAAAGTAAGACTGGAAATGATCCAGATTTAATCCATAACACTTATTTAACTGAAGGAGAAAGTGAAAAGAAGAAAAAAACCTATAGCAAAAAATTATGTAGTGTTAGAGTAAAGAACAGAATTACTGATGGTATATATCATCAAGCTCTGTGGCCAAGTGCTGGGGAGGTTAATTTCACTTGTCCTTTGGGAGGGGGGGGGGAAATCTAAACAAATCCAAACCTGCTGACATAGATTAATTTGCATAAAAAATACTATGCTAAATCCCAGAGAATCTCTCCACAGGCTTAGATTTTCTTAATGGTAGCCAGCAAGTGTTGAAGTAGAAAAAGGAGGGAGGAAGAGATTGAGGTTTACAAGCAAAGTTTATTTCTTGACAGTTGTAGTTCAGCACAGTGGTTTTCAACACTTAAAACATGAAATGATGCTTCAGGTTTATTCTATAAGGTACAATGCAGAGGGAGTTTGTAGACACTAGAGAGGGTGCCTGGAACCCTAAAACATCTCTCTACACATCTTCTTTACCAGAATCACTGTGGGATATCACAGGGCAGTAACTCAAAACAGATTAGAAAATAGTTGTGGTTAGGTAGATCCCAATATATTTTTTATATAAAGAAGGATTAAAGGAAATGTCAGTAGCTGATTAACTTTTTTGACTTTACTTTTTCGACTTTACTTTTTCAGTGCAAAATTGCAAAATATTTGGATCTATTTCTAACACACTGTTCATACTTTTACAAGTTTTCACTTGCAGCTTTTTAAACTTCTGGTTTTCATTAACTAAAAAGATACAAATCTAATTAAAATATACTGCTATTTTAAATAGAAGAGACTTCTTTTAGAATGCTTAAAAAATGCTTTCTTAGGGAGGATAAAGGGTTTTTGTCTTCCTTTTTGTCTAAATGAAAAAATTTCTATTCAGAAAAATGTCTGCCAGCTATAATGGCAATAAATGTCATTGACTGGGAAGTATAAAGTTCCCCTGGATAGCTCTGACTCTGTCCCTGACAGAGGTTAAGTTCTTTGTCAAGAAGTCATTGAGTTTACGTGCTATTAAAGCAGCATGCTTCCTAGCCTATATTTAGCTGTTTGAGTGTAGGTTATGTATGTTAGGATGAGGGTAATAAAGCAGTTGTAGACTGCAACATAAGGCGATTTTCTTTACTGCACAATTATGGTTTATGTTACTATAAAGCTTTTGCCAGGGATGAAAAGTTGGGGAGGATTAAAGGAAATGCCATAAAACATATCAAAGTGGATTGCATAAACAATTGCCATGCTCTGAGAAATGGCTGATTAATTGACTGAAGTGAGACATCTGCAGGATGTTGGCACTATGGATATATCAAAGGATCTCAACCGTCTTGTTTGCTTTAATAAAAAGAGCTTAATTTGTTCTAACAGTACAAAACCTCCTGTTATACCTGATTTGTCATCTTCATTAAGGGCAAGAACCCTCCACCTTTAAGTACAAGAGTCTTCCACAGCCAGACCTCCTTGCAAATTCCTCTGCACAGAGACAAGAGTACAGGATTTTGTTAGACCTCAAAAACTGAGAGGAAAGATTTAACAAAAAAAAAATGTGAGTGTGTGTGTATGTTTGGAAAAAATTTTACCTGCTTCTTTAACCTTTGGCTTCTCTTTGACTAATATCAGGGAAATAAAGCTTTTATTGTCCTTTCATCTGTCTTCCAAATTTATTCTTCCCTTGTGACAATAGTGCTTTATAATCTTCATTGACCATTTTCAACTAGCCACTGCTATTCCATTCCCTGATAAGAAAGTCATTCACAGACAAAATGAAGCCCCTAATGCAAAGACAGTAATCTCCTGTGTAAGTGCCCAGCTCTGTCTGAAAACTCTGCCCAGTTTAGTTGTTCTGACCAGAAAATAATTCAGGAGAGGGGCTTTTTATATTGTCTTTTGACATTATCTTGGCAGCAATCTTAAAACCCAGATATCATGCATATACATAAGTTTGTGTCTGTGTGTGTGTGTTTATTTGTGTATATAACCTAGGGATCTCTGACTGTTTCACGCTGACTAAGCATATAAGTAATGCAAAATCCAAGGAAGATAAACCACCACTGTCTTGAAAGGACTTGGTCCTAATTACAGTCCCAAGATGAGTATTTTTAGGAGAGATGCTGAATCTTTTTTCACATTTTCATTTTGTGTGTAAACATGGGAGAAAGGGAGTTGCACATGGATTTTCTACAATGTCACCATCACTAGTAGGAATAAAAGACTTCCTTTGAGAGTTTAAAGTAAATATTTTTGTTACTACCCTGTTAAGAAAGGACAATAAAGATAGAAATGTTGGAAATTCTTCCTGGCTAGAAAAATATCTATATTTGCTAGGTTTTTGCAGGACTATTTAAAAAATCATTTTGAAAAAATAAAAGAAAAAAAATAAATAGCAAAACAAGTATGGAGAAGATTGAGTAACACGAAGTGATTCCCATACAATTATGTGAAAAGACTCACTTGCTTATTCTTTCCAAACCCTGCTGATTGACAGGTTTTCACTTAGCTGCTTCCTCAAAACAACAGAAAATTATTAATATACTCCCGTTAGTATTTTGCAAATTACTTACATTCAGCACAATGTCAGTTTCCCCAGCACTTGCCTTTTAAACTCGTTGCAGTTTTAAAAAACATTCAAAAAGTGCATAAACATTTGTAAATTGTCATACCTTTTTGCTGAAATGGTATAGATGAAGATATTTCTAAATATTTCATTAATTCCAGTAACTGTTAGAGAAATTTAGAACTTTAAGATGCAATTAGCAAATGTGACATATTATAAATGATAATCAAGAAATTAAGCCACTGACCTAGAAAAACAGCACCTAATGATAGATGTTGGTGTAGTACTCTGGAGACGAAGCAGGGGGAAAAAAAAGCCAACACAATAAAATATAAAGTACAATTAATTTTATATTTTAGAAATAGGATGTTGTGATTGTGATAGCCAAATTTTAACTAGTGCTAAAAATCACTCACAGAGATTTAAAATAGCCACAATTGTTTTTTCTACCATGGTTAAATTTCTTCACCACTGCCCAAGATGCAAGATTTACATTGCAAGTATAACTATGCAAATATATCCATACTGGTTTAGCTGTGGCAGCAGGATCCTTTTCTTTAGAGGCAGAGTATGTCGACAGAAGGAGTTTTTCTGCCTGCACAGTTGTGCAACTTCTCCAAACACCCAGAGGTCAGCCCATAAAGCTCTTCTTTGTCAGCATAGCTGTGTCCACATGGGTTTTTTGGCTGGCATAGTAATTTTGGCAAAAAATACGTGAGTTTTTTCACACTCTTCACTGACATAGCTATGTGGATAAAACATTGTAGAGCAGAAGAAGCATGTACACACAATATGTCTCTCCCTCCTCAGCCTGCCTTTGCTTTTCACCTCTTCACAAATTAGTAGCTTAAGGCATGGTTTGCTGAATAGGAATAAACACAAGGAGTTTAAAGTATCACCTCACTGTTACCCCCAGATACTACTAGCAAACAATGGGATAAAGGAAATAGATGATGGGGGTGGGGGGCAAGTAAAATTTCAAGAGCTCCCTTTTTGTTTTTTGTTGGGGTTTTTCATTAGAATGTTGTTAGACACTGATAAAAAAGGTAACATATAGGCTTACCACTAGAAATTTTTGAGAATAGGCTCACCATGTTAAATATACATGTATGGGAAAAAGAATCATCAGGATACTAATGATCCACCAAAGCATGTTGAAGAGTACAGTTTTAATGAATTGGGAGTTTTGCAACTGTGTTCATTAAGACTGGCCTCAGTTTGGGTTTCTCTGCCAGCATTCAGGAAATTCTAGGAGAAGGAGAAGAATTAATGTGTAGAGTTTACATCCAGGGTACCCTGCCAGCCCCAGATGGCTCCTAGCATCCCAGCTAGGACACTTGAGAAAGGGGTTTTCAAAGCACTGCTTCTCAGCAAAAGGCCACTGAAATGTGACTCTCTTTTGTAGAGCCAAGTAGGTGTCACTACTTCTGACAGCAGGAGGAAAAATAGCAGCATCTTGCCTTCAGCTCCCGTTTACCCATGAGAAGTGGTAAAAAAGCTTTTCTGATCCACATACCAAGTGTTCATGTGTCACCAAAGTACTATCCCAAGTGTTCGGCTGCTAAAAGATCTAGGTATTATGTTTGTCTTTTTTATGCTTGTCTGCTCCCTTGTATCTCCTGCTGAGAGCCCCTTTTTCCAGTGTTATGTGGGCTGAATCACTGTGAGCAGCTGAAATGATTCTACAGAGTGACAGAAAGTCATAGATAGTAGTTCCTAGGACAAGCTATGCCTCTCTAGGAACACTTTATTTCTTCCAGTATGTTACTAAATAGCAAGTGTTAGGTTGCAATAACATAGCTGTGATACTTGTATATTGCTAGTGGTACTCTTCTGCTCCCACTTTTTTATTTCCTCTCTCATTCCTTAATGCCATACTTGAACTTCTCTCAAGTGGGTCAATGAATACTAAGTAGTTTCAATATCAGTGAAAGAAGGCTATACTCCAGATGAGATTTTACCTGATTCCTTAGAAAGACGAGACTTCATTTATTTTCTACAAAAAATCCTAAGAACAGGAATGCTCTGGTATGAACAAAAGAGTGTTCTACAGTAATAAGTGTTTTCTGAAGAGGTTGAACAGTAAATATTTACATAGAATATATTTATGTGTATTCCAGGCAGCTAGAAAAAAACTTAAATCTATGCCAACAGCTCCGTGTAAATCCTTTTTCTTGGACTAGATGACCAGCCTGGGGCAGAAGGAAGTAGAAACATTCATTATTTTATTTATTATTTAGAATTAATTCACCTCCCAAAGAAGGCCAGTTATAAATATGTGTGTCATTAATGAAATAGCTTGCAATGTTTGATCTTGCATATTATTTGCATCTCTTACCCAAAAAAGGGAAAAAATTATTAGTATGACAAACCTGAAAAGAAGAGCCTCAAATTCAAAGATAATCTTTTACCACAATACGACAACTTCTAAGAAAGGAGTGGAGGAAGAAAAAACCAAAAATAATGACAAAGCAGGCCCAAAAAATACTGGTGTAAAAGATAATTTATTCAAGTTATGACTAATGCATTCCTCTAACAATATTGTGATAACTGAAATCAATTTCCAGTGGATTATTGAGGTTATACAGGTCTGCTGCAGTTATTATAACTGTATCGCTTGATAGACATTTCAGCAAACCTGGAAAAAAAATAAAAAGAATGGCTTGATCTGTTTTCCATTTTACCTCAACTGACTTGGTCAGACCAATCTGATTAAAGCAGCAGGATTATTTGTCTAATGGGCCATAGAATGCAGGGTTTCAGTAGCAGGAACTGGGGTTTGTGGTATTGGTCTCACCAACAGGATTGACAGTGATTGCCTTCTAAGCTTGTAGCCTGATAGGTGAGAAAAATAAAGGACAAATTCTTCTGTCTACTAGAAAATGCCAGCTAAGAGTCCTGGTGACAAAACTGTTACATTCCTGGATTGTTTTGAGCTGACACAATGTAAAATGAGTAAGGAGTGGGAGGACCATTTGCTTGCCCCAAAGGCACTGTTGCAACTTGTTTATTTAAGAATGGCAACTTGATACCTTCATTAAGCATGAAAAAAATAACAAAATTACTAACCAGAGTTACTCGAACTGTAGTGAACTTTGGTCAGTGAAGAATCCGGAACACATGGCATCATCTAGTCTGCTAGCACGTGTTGGTGTTTGAAAACACTCCTTTTTATTTAACTGCAATAGAACTTAATTTATTTTATACTCTGGCGCACAACCTATGAAATACTTGCTTTCTTGTAAACTCATTTTTGCGAAAAATATCTTTGGAAATTTTGATAATGTCATCAACCTAGTGGCCTTCTGCAATGGAACGATTATGTCATTGGAGAATTGAAGGGTTACCTGTAAAGTGTATGTGGACTTTTGTAAAGCCTTTGACATGGTCCTCCACAGCACCCTTCTCTGAAAATTAGAGAGAGATGAGTTTGATGGCTGGGCTATTAGATGGATAAGGTATTGGTTGAATGGTCACATCCAGAGGGTAGTGGTCCACAACCCAGAGTTCTGATGGATATCAGCGAGAAGTGATGTCCCTTGGGGGTCAGTATGGGGCCAGTGTTATTTAATATCTTCATTAATATCTTCACACAGATTAAGGGATTGAGTGCATCCTCATCAAATTTACAGATGACACCAAGCTGAATGGTGCAGCTGACACACATGGAGGTTGGGATGGCATCCATAGGGACCTGAAAAATATAAAGAAATAGGCCCATGGGAATCCCATGAAGTGCACAAGTGCCAAGTACAAGGTGCTGCACCTGGGTCATGGCAAGCCACAGTACTAACACAGGCTGGGGGATGAACAGATGGAGAGCAGCCCTGCCAAGGATGTGCTCACAGCCCAGAATACCTGAAGTGAGCTTACAAGAGAGATTATTTGCAAGGGCATGTAGTGACAGGACAAGGGGGAATGGCTTAAAACTGACAGAGAGTGGGTTTGGGGTAGATGTTAGGAAAAGATTCTTTACTGTGAGGGTGGTGAGTCACTGGAAAAGGCTGCTCAGAGAAGTTGTGGGTGCCCCACTCCTGCAACTGTTTAAGGTCAGGTTGGAGTGGGCTCTGAGCAATCTGGTATCATGAAAGATGTCCCTGCTACTGACATAAGCGGTACATAACTGCTGATTGCACTCTAAAATACTGTACACCAGCCCACTGCCTGTTCATACAACTGTCCATGCCTTCCTTCACTCCTGGAATTATTACTTTATGCTTCCTTTTCAGTTTCTAAGCCTTTTGCTTAATTTAGCATGCAAGATTGTTTTATATTGAAGGACTATCCTTAACCATAAGCAATATTTTATCATTTGTTTTCTAGGTAGCATTTCCAAATTCTGCAAATTAAATTATTAAAACTAAGAAATAGGTCACAACCTTGGCAACCATCTGATGTGAGACAGTGTAATCTGCTAACATGCTGGTTGTCATGGAAACTGACAATATTGGATTTTTCCTTCAATGCAACCTGTTTTATGCATAAATTATTAGCATATTATTAACATAATAAATTTAAGACACTGGCACTTCAAAGCAGACCACCCATGTGTTTTATGTGTCCATGAGTAACTTAAACACATTCTTATTGGCATTAAGGAAAGGGTTCATCAGCTGAGGAGTCAGAAAGAGGAAAGAGCTTTTAGATTGGACAGTACAGACTGGTGCTTTTGAAATAGAGATCGCAGGGTCTATCCTATTTACTTAATGACCCATCCAAGAGCATTGTATTGCAATGCTCATTTGCTTTGCCTTTTTTTTCCACTGTCAATCATCACAGAGTTAGAAGTTTATTTGATGTAATACCAACTTTATGAGATACGTCGAAAATTTCTATATGGTTCGTTTTACTTTTGTCTCAGCTGGAATAAAACCAAAATCTTCTGGACTCTTTGAGAGACAGCAAACAATCCTTTCACTCCTGCTGAGCCCTTTATTTCTTCTCCAACCCTTCCCCAAACAGCCAGGAGTTAAAATTCCTTTTTTAAACTCAAGGACTAGCGCTCAGCTCTGACTCCCATCTTGCTCAATTAGCAGATTACTAAACTGTAGCCTCTCTTCCTGTGTTGGCTCCCTTCATCTGTTCTGTAATACTCTGCAGTACATATTGGTTGCAAAGAAGTAGCATTTATGAATGACAAAAGATTCACTTAATAATTTAATTTTTATTTTCCCCAGCCTGAAGCTGTGTGCATAGTAACTTCAGTTGTAGGAAAAATCCAGAGGCATGAAATGAGACCATTAACCTGCTGCCAAAGAACAACTGTCATACAGCATATCATCTGAGCTGACATCCATGTCTCTTTCTTCTGTAAAAAACATCTTGCCCTTAAGAGAAAAGTTTGAAAGTTGAGAACAAAGGACTGAACAATGAACTGAATTTCATCTGTAAACCTTTGAAAAGAGACAAGGTGACAGCCCATCACTTTTCCTTCCTGCAAACCCTTGGTATGGCAATAACACCTGATGACCTGGAAGTTTTTTCTCATAGTGTTCATAAACCAGTTTGCCTTCCCAATAAGAATTATCTTTCCCATTATTCACAAAAGTCAAAATTTAAGCTATAAGGGAAAATTACTATAAAATGTATGTCAGGAGACAGAGGAGAGGTTAGTCTAGGTCACAAAGCGGAACATGAATGTACTTGTAGGAACAAGGGAAAGTTCATCCAAAATATATAGTAGATTCTCAAATTATGCAAGTAATTTTTCTGGATCATATTTCTGTGTTTTCTCTTAAAAAATTGTGTAAAGTCAGTAAAAAGACCAAAGAGTGTCTATCTTCCTCAATTGTCTCCAGTCTCATTCTGAAATATTTATGAAATCTGCAAAATCAGCTGTACAAATTTGGTTCTTATATTATGCACCCTCCGGACATGGATAATTTACAGAAATTTCATTTTCTGTCACAGTTATATGCAATTCCTTATCTTGATGATGTTACGAGCTGTGTCTCTTCATGTCAACCATTTCCTACACATGATCTCAAGCACCCACCTGCTGGTACCAGAGGGAATATTCTGTATTTGCAAGTTTCATCAAAACTTTGGCTTCCTCCACAATACTTTGGTATGAAAAATAAATACATATAAGCCAGAATAAAAGCTTCTCACTACAAGAATTATTATTCTTTTTTAAAACAGACAGAAGAATACAGAAGAAGCGTTCTCTTGGTGTTCACCATAATTATTAAATTAGGCAAATGTTTCTTCTTTTCCTCTACGACATTTTAATAGTCACTTTTTCTGATTTCTCTCTATAATGCCAAATATTAAGGCTCATATAAATGAGATTTCTCTTTGTTCTCTGTTGAATGTATTGGATCTATTTTGAATGCATATCAGGTAATGTGAGGGAGGGTTTTTCTTGGTTTCTACTTTCTTTCTTTCTTTCTTTCTTTCTTTCTTTCTTTGTTTCCTCCCCCCCCACCCCCCTCAATAAGCTAATGAGTAGCTGTTTAAAAGTTACAGTTGTGGAAAGACTTTTTGTTTATTTTTCTCAATGAGAAGACAAGAATCTTGTTTTCCCTTGTTGTATTTTCTCTCTGAAGTTACAGGAGTATGTTGCCTTCATTTCTAAGATTTTCAGTATATCACTGCAACTCAATAACATGCAGAAACAGCAATTCTAGAAACTGTGTTAAAGAAGTGAAACAGGATTTCCTATAATATTTTGATATGCCACTATGGCATCTTCTGATATTGATTTTTCCAGTGTAATTAACAAAGGTGAAAAGAATGTTACTGTGAAATCAACAAAATGTCCAGATTCCATTTGTCATTCAGAAACACAAGATTTTCATCCCCACGGCTACATTTAGAAGTGGTCAAGAAGAACAAAAATAGTCAGACTTCAAACTACAGTTTGAAACTATAGCAGTTTTGGGGACCATTTTTTCCAATCCATCCTGTAAACCACATCATGGGGCAGAATTTTTAGCTGACAAAGCGGTTCTGGGGGGTTTATCATTTCAAGATCTCAGTCTTGGCAAAGCAAGCACAGATGTATTAAACAAGCAACTGTATTTTAGTACTGATTGAGATGCATCTTAGCTAAATTATTGCGTAGCTTCTCAAGCATAACTCCCTTTAGATCTAATCTCCATAGAAAGTAATCCATCACAAACAAACACACAGAGGCACAGGCCATAGTAATAACAAAATAATACAGGGTTTTTTTCATTTTGTTTTGTTTTCCCACCATTCTCACAGTGGCTTTCAAAGCTTCCTTTATGGTCATTTTGTTTTATCAACATTGATCAGAGAGGCTTGATCTCAGGTTCAGGTAAGAGAGAATTAGAAATGGGTAAAGCACAATGTATTTACAGAAAATTTGACTCTATCCCGTCCCCAAGTCTTTTGCCAGTTTTATTTAACTGCTTTTAGTATGTTATTTTAAATGGCTTTTCCTGTGCATTTTTGAGGGGGAATCTTTGGTTTCCTTTGTTTTTAATCATTTGAGAAGGTGGTATCTAAGAAATACAACTTATATCAACAAGTGAGGAGACAACTCTCAAACTTGATCATTGCCTTTGGACAAGAGTAAAGAGATGAGTTTTTGCATGACTTTCTGTTCCTCAAGTTGTTACCATTGATGAACTCTTACTTGCTGTAACTTCAAACCCTTCCACTAAAAATTCTTAGTCACCTGTCACTTTTTCTGCTATTCCATGCTTTTCCCACCAGATGGTAGGCAATAAAAGCAGGAAACAGAAGCTTATCTGTTACTGTCTACTTAAAAGGAATCAAAGAAAATTAAATAAACTGCAACTGTGAAACAATTCTCCATATGCTGGTCTGCTATTCATGCTTGCAACTAAAAGGCAGCACTGGAAGAGATCTGGTCAGTGCTTGCAGGTAGTTGATTAATGACATAAGCAAGGCCTACATGAGCATATGTTACATATGTTATTGCATATTGAAAAGATACTATTGTGTCTCCTGTTCTGTTGTTCTCCAGTTGTAAACAAAACTCTAATTATTATCAGGATATGCATTTTCTGTCAATTCCTTTAAGGAAAAACATTTATTCCACTTACCCTGCTGTAACCAGATAAATGAAATTGTCTCCCCAATGTGTAAATTTCTTCTCCTGCCTTGTTAGTGCTGTCTTGTACATGAAGTACTCATTTAGTTGCAAAAACCAATTATCATCCCTGTCTGGATACATTAAGAATTTTCCTACAAGTCTTTTTCTCTCTATCACATTTTAAACAACACTGTACATGAATTATTCATATTGCCCATCTTGCAGGCAGGTTTTTTATTATTAAATTCGATCATAATAATAGTTATTACCACAGTCATGGCAGTTTTATGAGTATTCTTCAATGCCATTACCTGGAAAGTTTTCAATCAAGACATATAAAAGATGAAAATCAATTTCCATAATAAAATTAAACTGCACCATCTACTCTTTCATCCTTGCAATAGAGTTGATTGACAACTTCTCCCTGATAGTTGCAGCTGATAACTTGCAGGCAAAGTAATGGAGAATGGCAGATTCTTTTACTCTAATATAATAAGAAATTCTGTATTTTTCTTGTCTTGTCAGTATTTAAGGCTCATGTCCTCATGCAAACACAGTGTTTAAGGTACAAACATTCAGTTTACAAATATTACTCCCAAACACGGGAATTATTTCTCTCTGGCAGTGTAAGATTTGCCTTTTACTAACCAAAAGCAGTGCTGAATAAATGTAATTATTTAACTAATTTTGGGAAGAGATTAAACATTTTTTTTATGTTCTGAATAGTGCTGTTCTCCATAAAGAGATCTTTTTCCAAGGAGGATATTTTCCAGGTGATTCTCCTAACTTCATCCTGCCATTTTATTTTTTCTTTCTCTCTTATTTGTTTTAGCACTGCTTTAGCACAGACTTTATTGACCACCTGATGGCTCTACTTTGATCCCTTTCTGTGTAAGCACTTGATAACTTGTTCCTACTTCCTTGTTTGTTTATCACTTCTCTTTCTCTGTTTTCTCCCCATTTATCATTTCCTTGTGCTTTAGATCAAAGGTGCGGTCTAAATAAAACATAAAATATAATGTCCACTGGTGCTAGTATTAACTGCTGTATATATTTGCCTTTACTCTGGAGGTGGATTAAATCTTAATAAAAGTTTCAAATCTTAACTTCAGATCCATTTACATAAATTACAAGGCAGAGCAATGCATTAATATTCAGGAAGTTACTTTGGAATTATATTGGAGTAATTAAGATGAGAGTATAAACAGCATTCATAGGTGTATATGTGTCTTCTCCCTTCAATTAGGCCTCAAGTAAGACCAAACAATACAAAACATCAATCAACCCTAATACCTTGGGAAATAAAGCGATCACCATTTAGAACCAAGAAATAATTTATTTTCATGATACAGATTCAGACAATTCTATGCATCGTGTAAAAGTTAATGTTCCCACTGAAGTTTCTGGGCGGCGTCTGTTCAAAGGAGACTCCCAGAGTAGAGACACTCTTGTTCCGTTCCAATATAAAATCCTTATACTCCTAAGAACTTCTTCTTTCATGTTCAGAAACACTTAAAAAGATAGATTGCATCACACTTCAAGAAAATAAATCATGCAAGACTGCTCTGATGTCTGTTATGTAATTCAATTTATTACGGCAAGGCTTCAGAATTAATGAGTGAATTACAATTTTTCCCATAAGCAATTTTTTATTTCTGCTAAGGTCATGTTAGGACTATTATTGTTATTTTTGAAGATGTAGGATGAAACATTAAATAAACTCTACATTTTCTACATAAATTTTCTATTCTCAAATCTATTTAGATGTTGTCTAGATTGCCATTTAAATTATTCACCAGTTTTTAATGTTACCTGCTTATTATGGCATCTGTCAAAATCAATTTCTGCTGAGAAATAATTTCCTTCTTCATCTGCAACATATCCTGAGAAGTTTGTTATTTTTATCCAACCACCATATAGCTGAGTATTAGTCATCTGTAACATATTTCTAGTTTCTACATTCACAACTCTCCCACCCCATGACCATTTTACTGGTTAGAATACAAACTTATTCCATCAAGTTTTCAAAAATTATTTTAACTCTGAATGTAATGTTTGGAATTGATGGTAGCACTGGAGCTCATGTGTAAAATATTCAGTTCATGTATACAATGAGATGATAGAACAAATGCTGTCATTATTGGGATAAACTGCCTTCTATACCACAGGTCACTAGAAATTCCTGGGCGTGCATGATGGCATTTGTCAAGAAGTTCATTAGGAATTTGGTTCTTTTGCCTTTGAAATAAACAAGTCCCTTGCACATGATGGGAAAATATTGCAATCTGTCTGCTAGTAGCTTATTTTCCTTAAGTTTAGATTTTGAAACTATTCTTCTATGTTGCCCGAATGCGATCTAGAAAACAAGAATATCCAATATACAAGAATATTCAAGAATATTTTTGGTCTCTCCACCCAGCCTCATATGCTGAAAACTCTTTTTCAAATCGCAAAAGTGCAGTACAGGCACCCTTCATTGCCTCACCTGAAACATGCAAACACTCCTGATTGTTTCACATACCCCCTAAGATGGTATCAGTGGTTATCAGTGGTAACTAGTCATGGATCAGCCAAATTGTTTTCTGTCCTTATCCATATTGCTGCATCTCCATCGGAAATCTGTCAAGTCCACATTTGTTACTGAGAGCTCTACAAAAATACCAGTCAGAAATCATTGGTAATTCACTTTTCTTCTTAAATGAATTTGTTCATTTCCTGCCAGGAAACTCAAATTTAAATGAAATCAATGATTTTCCCAGCACTTTTTCTTAACTAGGTTGTCAGAGAAAGGAAAACTTTGTCTGAAGTCTGCGTAGGGGAGGATGTTTTTATAACATGCAGTGACCTTAGCATCTGTGTTGCCAACATGCATCCTTGCACAATTTCAACAGGTACAGTGCCTTAGCCTGTTACATTTTGGTTCTCAAGAGTCCTTGTCGTGCTTGATTTAATCACACTGTCTGTCAGAGACCTGTCCATATCTATCTATCTCTCAATCTGGCCATCCTTGTACCTATCAGGCTGGATAGAAGCCTAAATAGAAGGTAAGGTTTACCACAATCTGAAAATTAAACACAGGAAAGGTATCTTCATTATTTAGAATTTTTTTTCTTTGGAAAAATACGAAGTAGAAAGAAGCTGGCCATATTTGTGACATTGGATTCCAATGAAATAGTTCAACTACTCAGTTGTGCTTGCTTTGTTAAAACATTGTAATCACAGAAAGAATGTTCTTCTAAATGGAATTGCCTTGAGATCAAAATTGGATTTTAAATTGCATTATTGTAATGTAATATTTTATTCATTGTTTGGTAAAAGATAACTTGAGAACAGACATGTTTTCTGGAGCTCTGCCTTATTCTTTAAAGCAAACAACCATTTTCCATGGCCCAGTTTCTAACTACTGCCCTATAAATTCTCATACACCAGGTAGGGAAAAAAGTGAGGAGGAGACTAAATAGTCTGGTCAGGAATTCATTACTAAATTGTGGTTTACCTATATGGGCTTTTTCTCCCATATGTCATTGAATATATTCATCATAGGTTTCATATTTGCAGCTGAACTCCCTTTGCCTGTAATTGAGATTCCAAGCAGATAGAGACCTCCTGTGAACCATTCCTTCTGATCCTGGTTCCCCCTATTTCCAAATCATTATTTCACTTTTTCTATTAAAACTTGATATGACTAACAATATAGTTTGAAGAACTAGATTCATTTCTCATGAATGACAGATATCTCTTTATTTCTGTTATGAATATTGTAAAAGAGGAAAAAATTAGATATCTTGAAGTAGTTGCATGATATCAAAAAAATGCACTTTGCTTTATAATAGTAATGCTTTGTAGTTATCCATCAGTCTTCAAACACTAATCAATTTTAAGTTATTACAAGGTTTATAATGGAATATATCATTTATACTTCTCTTATCTTCCCTGGAATTCATTCAAGTAGATTTTTTTTAATTTAAACTCTCTAACAGCTATTCTTTCTCTCTGACTTAATAACCAGTAAGGTCTGCCCTCATCTTAAAATAGAGTGACAATGGTTATGTCTTCCTGCTCTTACCATCCATTTCACTGTTCCATTTTTTAAGTGGAATAGACCACACCTTTTGATAGATATCAAAGGAAAGCCTCGGAGAAATATTTTTTGAAGATTAAAGGGATGGAATTACAAATGAGTAAATGTAGTTTGATTTAATAAACCTGGTCTTAGGGAAAGAGTCTGAGTCCCAAGCAGTGCAATATCCTAAGAAAATCTTTTACAACCAGCTGGGGCAAAGCAAAAGAAAATGCTGAATTTGAGCTTTTGAATGTAAGCTTTTTTCAGCTTTGAGGCTGCAACTCAAACCTGTCCCCCATTAGATCTAGCATGAATCTTGCATTACTATTTGGAAGAGAAAAGTGTTCATATATGGGAAAGATCTGGCACTGGGTTATTGGTTTTGTGATTTTTTGGATGTAGACAGGGAAGTTAGGAAAAAATGGAAAGAGTAAAGGTCTGGGTAAAAGAGGTGTACAGGGTGTCAGTCTGCACATTATGCAATGAAATGCACACCAGTTATGTGGGAAATCAACTCCATTTTATTACCATGAGGTGGGATTCCAACACAATTAAAAGGAGTAACTTCCTTAGTTACTGTAACAACCTGAATTGTACATTTTTGGGAAAAAAAGTTCAGATTTAGGACAAAATTTGCAAATCTCAGATGATCAGTTGCAGCTAGAGCCACCACTTTCAAATATCAGCACTGCATGGGATTACCTCAATCACTACTGCTTAAACACTGATCTTTGAAACCTATACTTATATCTGCCCCTAAAACTAAAGATGCCAGGGTTTCTGCTGATAAAATTGCTAAAGACAGCTTCTGAGGCTAGGTTGGTGGGCACCTGAGCCCAAACAGGTACTTCACCCTCACTGTTTCAACTTGGGTGCTGTTTGTGAGGTTTGACCTAGTAGGAGTGATCAGGGTAAACCAGATGGATTTCATGTTGCAGCAAATACAGCCAAGGCAAGGTTTTTCAAGGCTGGGTGGTTTATGAACATGATTTACACAGGAGCCCCATGGAAAAATCACTTATATAAGAAATTTATGGCATTTACTTTGAAGTCTCTTGCTGCTTGATTTAAACAGATTTTCTAAACTTCCAAGTGCTCCAGTCAGTTGTTTCTGGAGACCTTTTTGTCTGATGAACATAGGGTAGGCAAGGTGGGATGGAATGGCAATGACTGATAATGAAATCCTGCATGGTATGTTTGCTGGCACTATTTACTCCATTATAAATACAGGAAACTGTCTAAAAAATTTCACCTCTCACTCCAAAACAGGTATGCTTGAGAACATTTCCTGTCTCTGGAAGAAACATTCTCTTCCATAAGTATTAGATGAAGATGGTCATACAACTTTTGTTCCCCTTTTACTGGGTTCAAAAAAATAAGAAGGACAAAATCATACAAGTTCTATTAATAATTCTTTACCTAATGTCTTCAGGCTCAATTTAAGGTAAATCTCCACCTGAACCAGTGAATCTGCAAATCCAGATGGCAGTAGATTTTGCAAATATATACTTTTTTTTGCATATTGTCAATCTTCTTTGAAGAAGGAAAGAAATTTCTTCTTATATCTTTGCTCATTTACTAAGAAAACTGGGTAATTTTGAGTCCACATGTGTGTGTGTTGAGCAGAACACTTGGTTTCTAGAATAAGTTCAGATAATAATAAAATGAGTCCTTTTATAACCTTGAAATGCTGAAAATTTTGAAGTTTTTTTGGCTTTCTCAATTTACTGCTGTGTTGACTTGGTCTTGGACTTAATGTCCTCACAGAGAAACATATGACAAAGTAGGGTATGTATGGGGAAATCTATATTTAAAATAATTAGATCTTAATCGGTATAATTAACATTATGAAAAATAGTGTTTAAATACTATAGTTGTTAATATAGAAATGCATGAATCTTCCCAAGTTGTTTGAATGTTCTTGTACAGTAAAAGGTCATTCTTCTTCAAATAAGAAAATAAGTTTTCCTTCCATTATTTTTATTACTTTATGACAAAGTTAAAAATCTTAAAACAGTTTAAAGAGAGACAGAAAAAAAAGAGAAGGAATCTTGAAAGAATAATCTGACAATGGTCCTTTAAAAAGAATGACTTTTCCTAAATGCTCTCTGGACTTATAGTTGTGTTGTAGAATAAAGTGAGCAGGCTTTGTAGGGCAAGATTTGATAACCAAAGACTGGACTAGTTAATACATGAGACATTTCCGAGTATACTTTTCAACATCTCCACACTTGATGACATGCTTACTTGTTTCATTTGCACTGGAAAGGCTTGTTTTCAATTTTTTTTCCCCCTGTGGGGTGTCGTCCTCCAAGGGAATTCACAGCTGATGCTTCCAGAAAGGAATGTGGTGCTGCTTTTCTCTCAGTCTCCCCACAGTGATAAGGTGTGTGGTTTAATCAGGACTTCAGTTCTGCTAGCACAGTCAAATGATGTAGGATCTTAAAACTCGAAGTTTTAGAAATCACTGCAGCTGTGTTCCCTTTCCTGAGGCATCAGTTCCCTTTCCTCTCACCCAAAAGAGATGTGAGACATTTTGTTGCTGAGAGCAAAAGAATGATGAAATTCCCTATAGCTCTCAAATAGTTCCAGGACACATCATTTTCTTTGTTAATAAAGGAAAAGGAGTGACTAAGAGGATGACTAACAGTGAGTAAAAGGCAGGCTCTGTGCTATGAATCTCCATGAACTTTCTTGGAGGAAGGGATTGTGCTTGTCTCAGGCTCTATTTTCATAGTTACCCCTCTCTTAGACCTATATCAAAAACTTTCTTGGGCAAACAAATGTGGTGGTAGCTTTTAGCAGCTTTTCAGTTTACTGTGACTAATTCTTGCTCTGGTGAAGTCCCACAGGAAATGCTTGAATTTTGTGTTTGGGGTTTGTTTATTTGTTTGTTTGGTTTTAAATATTAATTGAGCTTTTACTAGAAAAGCCTGCTGTGCTACAAATCTTTTAAGGGAGTGTATTCTCATGAGAGCCCTAACCCAATTCTGCAAAATTCAGGTTTGTACAGCGTAAATATAAAATCCCATGTGTGTTCTCTGAAACAGAAAAAACCTGTGATAGTCAACTTTGTACTTCTGCAGAGTCTTCCAATGAAGATATTATACTGTAACAAAATAATGGTCGGTCATTTTGGACTCTGTTAAGAGAGAAATTTCTGGTTATTCAGCATGACTGGTGGGCATTAAAAGGTTTTATTAAACACTGTTTAATGACAAATCTGGAGTACTAATATAAACAATAATATTTTCATTTCAGTTCTTTTTATTCATCAGATTTACTGAATCTTGAGGAGGATTTAAAAATATACGGTATCTGTTAGGCTGAGACATCATGAGAAGCTGTAGAATTAAAATTGTTTTTCTTCAGTTATCCCACTGAATGCACTTCACAATCTGTTATCTTTTTGGTTGTAAAATGTGCGTGTTGTACCAGTGAACCAAAAGATAGATACTGCACCATGTATTTACAAGGTAAAAAATTCCAAATAATTTTCTGAACACCTATTGCAAGCTAGTTCTAGACCTTAGGATTTTTTGTTTGTTTGTTTTCACGAGGCTGTGAGTTAAGATGCAAATTTCTTGATCTTACTTGGAATACAGTGTTAAATTTTTCTTGCAGGATCTTGGACTTGCCTGTCCAGAGGGGGACACCCGAAACGTCATAATTAAAAATAAATAAATAAATAAATAAATAAATAAATAAATAAATAAATAATTTAAAAAAAAGAAGAAGAAGCATGGAAAACTGCATAAAGGTCCTTGGAGCTTGGGGTAAATAGAGGTTTTTGTGGGGCCAGCCAAGGGGGTTGAGTGGTTTCTGCTCCTCTGTTCAGCCGCGGCTCCTCCGCATCTTTTTTCGGGATGCGCGCGCCCCCTGCGGGCCGCTCCCGCTCCCGCACCCGCAGCCGCCGGAGCGGCCCCGCTCCCGGAGCACCCAAATTGTTCCATCCATTACCAAATTGATTATTGAACCTTATAACAGGCAATAACGAAACAAAAACACTTGCTGGATTTCACTGTTCTTTTTATTCCTAGTCGATATAATTTGTACTGAATCAGTTTTATATCTGCAGTAAAATATTACTAAAGTTTTCTAAAAATTTTCAGGCAGTGAGGGTTCTCTTAATAGGTTCCATTAGATGATTTTAAGGAAATACATCCTGCATAATTTGTGTCTTTTTAAGTGCTCTCTGTTTATTTCACTGGAGTCGTAAGTGTCCTCTTATACCTTCTGTCATGTATGATCTGGAGAACTGCGCATTTGTTAAAAGAGGGGTTTTATATTTTACCTTGTTTCTGAGCCTTCCTGCCCTTCACTCACACTTTGGCACATTATTTTAATCTCTGAAGGACAGATAAATGTGAAATGATAGCAGAGTATTTGGGTATTTTCCTAACGCAGGAGAATGCAATTAATTCCCTGTTAGCGCATAGAGTATTCCAGCTGTATGCAAATACACACCTATCAAAACCAGTCATTCAATGTCACTTTTGAACATATTCTTAGAATCTGCTTTCTAAATCCTTTTGTAATCACAAAAGAAAGCTGTAAGTAATCCCATTCTTTAAAAATTTAATTACTACACTTGCTTTCTATACCTATACGACACACTAAAGGAACACACATAACTGCAAAAGATGAAGCTGTTGGCTCCCCTGAAGCCTAATATCTAATCTGAACCTCTCCTGGTTCATTTTAAGGTCATTTCTTCCTATGGTTTCACTTGAGATATGGTAGAAGAGGCCATCCCCATCTGGCTACACCCTTCTTTCAGGCAGTTGTAGAGAAGAATGAGGTCCCCCCCTCAGTGTCCTCTTCCCCAGACTAAACCCCCCTAGATCCTTACAAGGTTAGCAATATCACTAATATTCTCTCACAGACATTAGCATCCATTAATAAATCACCCTTCTCCTTTTCAGATTGACTCAGTCTTGTCACCACTGTGAAAATTTAGCTGTCTTCTTGGTCAGTGAGACCAATATTTTGATAGTGCTTGTGAAGCCTCACACACCCATGAACACACACATACACACACCATAGTGACTTGGTTTGTGTTGGTTTGCTTGCCTTTAATTCTGATTATTTTATCAGGCTTCTTTACTAGTAGTGTTACAGATTTCCTTCTGCATTTTAAAATCTGAACGCTTTCAACCTTCAGAAACTTAAGTTTGAATTCGATAAAGTCTTGCTAATTTGTCAAGCTGAACCAGTAATATTCCTTCAAGTCACTTCTCCCAGAAAATGTGTTCCTTAGCAGGCTCTCACATAACCAGCCAGATTTGATGTAAGGCATAATTCTTCAAAGGTTTACATCTTTCTTTTTTGATGCTGTTTTCTTTTTCTTTCCAAATAGTATACATACATGTTAAATTTTTATCTTGGATATTGAATGCCTTCAATAGCTGCCTAGTCAGCATCCCTTGACAAAATTAAGCAAGAAATCGAAAATCATCAAGGGCTCCAAAAAAATGCTGTCAGTATAAGAATTACCTGACTTTTCACCATTACCTATGGTGACCTGTCTTTCAGTCGAGCTCTCTTGCTTGAGAATAAAGGGTGAAATGTTTTAAACCTCTCTCTCATTTCTCCTGCTCCAGACAGCTCCTAGAGAATCTATTCACTGCTCTGTTCTTCCCCTCAGAGGATTGCCACTGATCCATTTTATGCCAGATATCACATGGGTTTCAAATGTTGTCAAAGGGTTAGGAAATCTGTAAAATAACTGCTTCACAATGCATGGAGTTACACGGAGCTTAACCATTAAACAGTCACTAGTACAAGGAATGAGACTCATTCAGTTCTGACTAATAACTGAATTACTCACTTTTGCTCTAAGATTCTCCACAGCATGACCTGCCTCTTTTTTAATGGAAATTTTTCCATGGTTTTACTGTTCCCCATAATGTTCTTTCACTGAATCCCTATTAGCAATGTAATACAGCTGCATTCACTTGTCACTTTCTCTTTTGTGTGATCTCTATTATACAGCATACACGTAGAGCAAGAAAGGAATATCTTTTGTTGTTTACCTGGACTGGTGGGAGGTGTCCTTGCCCATGGCAGGGGGAGTAAACTAAATGAGTTTTAAGGCTCCTTCCAGCCCAAAATATTCTATGATTTATGTCTTATTGGCTCCACATCACACAACTGATAATTTTCTCACTGTACATAGCAGAAAGGTCTACCAAGAAAATAGTAGAATTAAACATCATTGTGGTCTTAATAACTGAAGTGCATGAGAAATTTATCAATATTTATATTAAAATCTGCTTCCCAAACTCTGTTTATAAGAGGCAATATAACTTCAGGTTGTTCCATCTTTGGGTTTCAGGCCTAGAAATATACTGTTTTATTGACATATGTTTTCTTTATGGAAAATATGTGTGGGCTCATTTGCCATGTACTACACTAGCTTCTTTATTGATACTGATAGTAACCTATTTTAAATTAAAGAATAATGTTTTCCTCTGCATATTTTACACATTATTTTATATTTATATGCATCATACTATAACATGTCTCTTTTACACTCCAAGAAACTTTCTGTTTTAACATTCAAGAATATAAGAAAGTAACTCTTATTAATATAATATTGGAATAGCACTGGAATAAAATTTCCCATCATGTTAGTTGTGTATTCAAAACTACATTACAATTATTAACCACAAGATGGCTCAATAGGAGAGAGAAATATAGCTTTTTTACATCACAAAACCACACCATTTCTGCATTTAAAACGGAACATAATTTTGGCTCTCCACACGCTAGGATTCAATGCATCCAGTTCACTCCATTATTAAAATGCAAAAACACTGTATTGTTAATCCAGTTGCCATAAAAAGCAACCGTGAGTTATTTTCCTTCACTATAAAGTTTAAAAATGTAAGGTTTTTTTCTGATCTGAGTAAAAACTGAACAGGAATTATGGAAGGAACCAAACTTTTAAAGATGAAACTTCATTGAAAAAATGCTGCATGTTGCAGAGACTGGATAAGTCCTTAGTTACCATCATTGAAATATTTTTAATTATTCTATATGAATCAGGCTTATACTTTTATTAATGTGACCTAAATTGCTAAATACCTAGAGATCTGCTCATTTAGTTGTCAACATTAAGACATAAACAATTTATCCCCCTCTGTTTTTTCTTTACTACTGCTTTGTTAGTTATCCATGATTTTACTTCAGATGCAGTTGCATGCAGAATCACTTAATACCAATACAGAATACAATTCTCATTTCTTCACTTATAGAATAGATGCTTAGAAACTCTCAATTTGGTTTAAAAGGGATTTCTTCAAACTCATGCATAATGCTCTAGAGGTTTCTGCCCATTTTTTAGTTACTGAAGCCAAATCATCTCAATGGAAATAGAGACACCTTGTTTGGAGCAGCTCATTTCTCTCAAACTGAGAGATCCAGAAGTATCAGCTCCTGCACTGTGCTCTATTAAGATCAATAGGGAGCACCAGTGTTTTCTCCTAAAATAATAGACAAATTCAGTGGGGAGATGTTTGTGTATAATCTGGGAGATTCATATTCCTGCTGGCCTATCCCACATTGCTAAGTCTTAACATTATTCACACATGGCCATACTTATTCCAGCTGTGCCCTTTGCCCCCAAAATGATGGAAAGCATGTTGCCAGACAGCATGCCCCAATGCTGACTTCACATTAATCCATCGTTCCTGTGCAAAACACTGCAAGCACTTCGGAGAGCCCCTTGATCCGCATTGAATCATTTCTCCAAAATCTCTGTGAGAACATGGTTCACATGAAAGTGTGGTTCTTGAAGCAAGAATGATCTCTGCTCCTCAGTTATTGAAGATTATGAATATATATCTGGGAATGAACTGAGTACGTCAGTATGTCATTTATATGCTTAGACGCTGATGCCTTTTCTTCTAGTGTGAAGTAGTAACTGCAATGAAAAAATGAAAAAGCATGACTTCCCAAGGATTAAAGAAAAAGAGTGGGAATGAAGAAGTGAGATCATATTGTCCTCCCCTCTTTAAGATTTGCCTTATTTCCTCACTCTTACACCAGCCCTTTCAAGGCAGGTGTGATTATTTTCATCCTATCTCCTCCAAGTTTCAAAGCTCTCTTTGACTTTTCCTGTATATTAGCTGATGGCTTTGCCTGCACACCCTTTGGGGAATACCCTTCACCTGTAGTGTGAATACTGCTCTTGCACCTTGGTGAGGGTAGTTAGCCTTGGAGAAGGCAGGGAATGTGATTCTACATTCAGCTCATGAGGAAGGAGAGAAGAAAGTGAGAAGAGCGTATCTGCTTTTGCTCACTGAAGAGCTCCTAGGGAGTAGAAGAAAAGGAAGGAAACTTCATGGGAACTTTGTGAGTAGCAGCTGCAGCTCAAGGGGGAGAAGAATCGATAAAGGTTATCGAACTAGGAGGCAAAAGACAGCTAGCTGGTTGATTAGACCCTGGAGTTACAGAAATCCACCCTTTCATCATCTGAGTTACTTTTTCCTCCAACATTTGGCTCACCAGCTGTTGCCTGGGAGCACAGTTCTGCAGCACTAAAGAGCCACAAAGTCTCTAGAAAGCATTTTAGCAGCTCCCACCACCTCTACACAGCATCCTGTGCCTCAGTCAGTCTGCTTTCCAGATGCTGAAATTCCTGTCAACTTGCAAGGTGCTCAGTGGTCTGCTACCACCTCCACAGGCAACTCGGCTCTTTCTTTTCTGGTTGGACTTGTTTACAGGGCCATTGACCAGACACTGAGCAGAACAATTTTCTGATCAGGTCCTGCACCTGATCAACTCTATTTGCCAGTGTGATTGTTCTCATCTCTCTCTATCTGACATTTGTGATGCTTCAAGACAGACTAGCTGGAAGGGCAGGACAAGATTTGTGGACCAGCTACTGGAGATTGTGTGTATGTGTGTGTGGGTATGTGTGGGTGGGTGGGTGTGGGTGTGGGGTGTGACACTAATAAACTTCAGGTTGGTCTAGCTGTAGTTTTAGGCTTAGGGCTTTAGGGACTGGACACTGAAGGGACCATACATTTCAGACAGATGTCAGAGAGGCTCAAAAAAAAATCTCCTGGTGAGCTCTGAATCACATCAGCCACAAGACAGAGAAGAATTTGTCCTGTTCATTCTTACATGAGTATATACATATTTGTGCATATTTGATGCCTGTACAAGAGCTCTAGTCCTGTCTATGTTTATCTCTAAATGGTTGATCATGCTTTTGTATAACAGAGGACACAGAAAGAGCACTGCTGGCACAAACCTTGCAGGAATGGTTTTGAGATACAGCTTTGCAGGTGTTTTCTGCAGAGACAGGGCTGCGTATTCCACAGGTTTCTCATGTTTTCCATCCCTGGCAAGTCACTTCAGGAGTGTGAATAAGAGTTGTTTCTCCAGCCAAAGACCTCTCAAGCGCTCAAGGAACAAGCACATTCCTTCAAAGCATGACTTCACTGCCATCATTGTACTGAGCTCTGTGCTGTGTACCCAGAAAGAGTCATCTTTCATACACAGAGGTTAACAACCCCTGATGCGGCCAAAAGGCTCCTTTTCCTAGAATTTTCTGAATGATGAAGTGAGTAGTATCAACATGACAGAAACATATGGAAAAAAAATAATTATTTTAAATGTTATTAAAAGTTCATCTGAACATCAAGGTGTTCAGTGAGATCAGGGGAGAGATAGCAAAATAATGAGTTCAGACAAAAGCAAAAATAGGATCCTGAAAAAGGGTGAGAGATGAATGAGAGAGGAGCAACAGAGTGAGAAGAATGAGCTGAAATCTGGCAGCAGAGGGCAAGCAGAAAGATTTTCACAGATTCTGTCCCTCTATATTGCTTTAGAAATATTCCAGGCTGTTGTTAGCTCTCGAGATTGATCAGGAGCCGTCTGCTGCTCACTTCAGAGGGTCTTGGGGGAGCCTGAGTCACACTGGCTCAGAGCCTTTTGGAGCACAATTCCCAGTTTAGTTCCCCATGGAGAGAATTTAGCTCTCCTGCATTAAAACCACCCTGAGGACTTAGCCCTGTTCCCAAGTAAATATAGACTGTCAGGGCTTAAAAACCAAGCTGCTGCTCTGAGCCAAGGCACAACCTAATGTGGTTTATTCTTTCCCCCTTTTTAGTGGGGCCAGTGTCTGTCACCTTTAAGGAATCCACACATCAATAATAAAGAAAAGTGGTGAAATGAAGACGTGCAAGGGCAAGAAGCTGCATGAGTATTCCGTCAGTGATGACTCACAGCAGCGCCCTGAGTGAGCGGCGCGTGGGCACCACCGCCCTGCCACACGAAGCAGAGATATTCAGGAGACAGATTTTCTCAATGATTTTCCAGCCTCCTTACCTGTGTCATCAGAGGGTGGCTCCATACATATTTTATTGAGCTTGGATGTTGTCTTTTCTAGATAAGTGAAAATAACTTGCGCGCTCCAATAAGACAATGAAAAAGAAGTGAAATCAATCCATTTTAAATATATTTTCTTGCAGTCATTACTTGAATATTGATTTTTAGTGAGATCCTACAGAACAGTACATTTTGACCTGCCTGTGTTTAACTGCCATGACTGAGGTACAATATGTTTAAAAGCCAGATTTATCTAATTAGATGAGGTATATATGGTAGGATGTGATCTCTTGAAATTGAAAAAGGTCACACATTCAGAAAAAAATGAGAGGAACTTGTTCTAAATTATAGACATTACAACTTAATAGCGTAATAATATAGATTATTTGAATTTATATGAAAATACTTATATAAAGGTATTTGATATTTCAAACTGGTTTTAAAGGTCTTTAAATAATCATAATTTTCTAATCTGGATGCTTGTAAATAGTTTGCAACTTTGAACTATAACAATTACTGAAATAAAGGTTCAGGTTAAGTGTTTAATGGAAAATTTTAAGACTTGTTTCTTTCAATTATATAAAAGTTCTCACTTTCCATGCCTCAAAACACAAACCCCCATCTTTCAGATACTGTTAGAGTAATCTGTATGTAATACTCAAGATATCTATGCTTCATTCATCCATTGTTTTTTTAAATGCATGTTTATACCTGGAAATTATTGTCTCTAACAAAGGAAAATAAACATTTTAACTAAATAAATAAATGAATAAGCCAAGCAGAAAGGAAAAATATCACAACGTAGTCTAAGGGTAATTTTAATTACATTGTCTAAAAGAAGAAATCAATACAATTTTTTTAATAAGATGATGAAAAAAAAATAAAATCCAATGCAGTCCAAAAAGTATTTCTGGCATAGTTACAGCTATGATTTTGGTTAGTTGATTAGTGTCGTGGGTCCAACTGATAGAGCTCTGCTCAAAAAAACCCATAGATGTTTTGTATTTCATGTCCGAGAAGCAGGATTTCATAGGTCATTACATCCTTGAATGCATCTAGAACAACACAGGCAGCAAAGCTGGTGCAAGAGCTAAAAGGAATTGCTGAAAACTCTGGTTAGCTTAATTTGGAGAGAAGAAGGCTGAGGAGAACTTCATTGCTCTCTACAGCTTCCTGAGGAGGTGATGTGGAGGCGCTCATCTCTTCTCCCTGGTATCCATAACAGGACACATGGGAATGGCTCAAAGCTTCACCAGAGGAATTTTAGACTGGACATTGGGAAGCATTTTTTTTTTTTTTCCAAGAGGGTGGTCAATTGCTGGGATAGGTTCCCTAAGGAAGTGGTCAATGCCTCAAGCTCAGGCTCAGCATTTTCTCTTCTAACCCCATCTCTGCATGCCCTGGCAATGGCCTTGGAGTTCTCAAAGGGTATTTGTCCACATTTCCATCTCTGCTGCACCTCTTTTTTGTTTTTGAGCAGGCTCAGAAGGTCAGAAATGGTCACTTGCCCTGGCTACTTCCCTTACATCTAAAGGGGATGAACAGTGTCTGTGCTTCCAGGAGCTTATTCTTGAAAAACTCCCAGCTTGCTGGCTCTTTAATTCTCCATGGAAGTTTCCCACGGAATCCTCCCAGAGCTGAAGTTTGTTCTTTTAAAATCTAAAACCTTTTTCTTAGTACTAGCCTGCAGAATGCTCAGCAGGATCCCAAAATCCACAATATTATTGTCATTGCATCCAAGGCTATTGAGGTATTAAGAGCTTTAAACATCCAAAAATTTTAAATTCCCTGCTTCTTTTGTGTTATGTATTTGTTTTTGTTCATGGAGGTTGCAAATCTAGGGACTGTTCAGCCTGAATAATAGAAAGATCTGGGGGATATGATCAATGGATATAAATATTTGGTGGGAGGAAATGAAGAAGAAGGAGTCATGGCCGTCTGAATGGTGTCCTGTGACAGGACAAAAGGCAACTGGAATGAATTAAAAGTAATGAAAGTCTGAACAGAACAAAAATACTGTTTTATTATGAGATTGGTCAGATATGGGATCATGTTGCCTGACTGGATGGGATGTTGGGTGTTCTGCTCTAGCTGGCTCTGACTGAGCGGGAGAATTAGACTAGATATAATCAAAATGTCCTTCCTGATACAGAGGATTCTCTGGCACTTTGATTCTGACATATATTTCCATCCTTCTTTGAGAATTTGCTTGTACACTATTTGAAAGAAGATCTCTAGTGTGCTGGTTTGGGCTTGGATACAGCTAATTTTCTTCTCCCTGTAGTGTGGGACTACATTTTGGACAGTTTTGTCTAGGAGGTTTTGAAGGATAATTTTCAAATTTTTCATTAAGTCAGTGAGAACAGTTCAGCCAATATAAAACAATTTAAAAGAATATAAAAGTCATTGTATTAACAACTAAAGAATTATCAGCTGTTTTTTTAATGAAAATATATTCAAAGTTATTTACAGATTTGTAATCAAAAGACTTCTGTAATTCAACTAGCTGTCAGTTCAAGAGAAAAAGATTATTTTCTATAGGAGAGCTATAATTTCTTAGTCATAAAAAATTTGATAACTGTCAGGGTTTATTTTGTACCATATTCACCCTCAATTTTTTAGTGTTTGAATGGTTAGTAATTGTAAATGTTCAGAAGCCCATTTAAATAGAAAATTTAATGCCTCACAGATGTTTAGCTATTGGTGTTTTTCTCTTTTAGTTTCAGACTTGGTTTTTTTCCTTTTTTGCTTTCAGTTACTCCACTTATTTAGTTTCATTCCTTCTTTCCTGAGTTAACATAACTATTATGCATGGTGTACTGAGTATATCGTTTGGTTAAAATTTACTTGTATAGCATAGAGTTAAATGAATTCCAAAGGATGTAAACAACAGCTTTTCTATGATTCCACAGAAACTAATTTTGTATTTTCTATTACAATTGTTATCATGATACCAGCAACATGATTAACATATTCTCAATTGTAATATTTTTATCAGCTAGAAGTGAATCATATATATTCCAGCTTAGTTGAACACAGTTACCAATTTTCAAGGGCTATGAGCTAATCTCTAACTCATTAAAATATTGTAAAGCATGAGGAATAAATGAAATTAATTTGGAGAATTCATCCATGAATTCTTAATTGCTTTAGCTTGACTAAAGCCTGGCTGGTGTCTAAATGAGCTTAAGAACAGGCTTTTAACAAGATCTATCAGCCAGAGTTAATTTTTGGCTCTCTGCATGCCACAGGTCCGGAAATTTTCCTGGGAGGTACTTGAGTTCCCACCCAACAGCTGATCAGCTGGGTCATGAACCAGGCTGATGTTATCACGAACAGGAGAAAGAAAATAAGCATCATATGAGCAGTAGAAGCATACAGCCAAGCAAGGTTTTTCAACAGCAGAGCCTGTTATCTTGAGACGGTAATTTCAGATATGAAAGGTTCATAGCAGTAGAAAAATGCAAAAATGTCCCATGCCTTGGAAAGTTCTTGTTTATGAATTTTGAATTGTAAAATGCAGATTTCTCTTATCAGCTGGAGAGCTTCTAGAATCATACATTGTTGATACACAGAGAAAAAAAGAATTTTTGATATCAAGTATTCTACTTTGGCATTCTTTGTTTTTCCTAGAATCCGTGCTTGATAACAGTTCAGAGCGGAAAGCTAAAATAAAATTAAAATGGTAAATCATAGACTGGGAGTGAATGTCAGGTTTCTGGGTCCTTGAGATCATGAGGGAAAAAAAAAATTTAGAATTGAGCAGAAATTAAAGTTACTGTTAAAACTTGAAACCAACAATAATCTTTATCCCCTCTGTACTCCACCCCTTCTCCCTGTTTCTCTTTGCTTTTATTGCTGAGCAGGATGTCATATGGTATGGAGCATCCCTTTCATCAGTCTGGGCCAGCTGTCCTGGCTACGTCCCCTCCCAAGCTCTTGCTCACCCAAATCCTACTGGCCTTTGTGGAGGAGTGTGCCAGCACTGCTCGGAAGTGGCCAAAACACTGGCGTGCTGTCAGCTTCCTTCCAACTACAGCTACAAAGCACCGAGAGCTCCTATGGGGAAAACTAACACCATCCAAGCCGGACCAAATTCACTCATGTTGCTTCTACTGATTCCTGCAAATACTTTTTTTTGTACTGCATTTCTTCCCTTTTAATTTTCCTTATTTCCTGCTATGCTATTTTGACTCCAGAAAACCAGAGAAATCAACTCTCTCAGAAAGAGATAAAACGTATGTCTGTTCTCTTTGTTGAGAAAATCTTCCCGTAGGAAACAGGAGAGGCTTTTTTCAGAAAACAGTATTGTACTCAACCATTACATGTCAAAACAAAATTGCAGGCTGTTGGGAAAGGTGACATGAGAACAAACAGATCTGCAGTCTGCATACAAGATGTTCAGCAAATATCCTGAATCCTCTAGGGCCTCTGAAATCACATAAAATCACTGTGGCTAAGAGCTGAATTTACTCATTTTAAGGAAGACTTTTTTGACATTGTTTCCAGCTTGTGCCACGTGACACTTCTGGTAGGAGCTGAAATACTTAATTGTTGCTGTTGCTACGGTTTTCTCATTATTTAACATGTCCTTCTTAATTTCTGGTTACTCAAGGCAATCTGTCTTCACATTTTGGTCGAAGTGGTATATTCTTTAACAGCATCTGTCATCAGCTCTGAAACAATCCCTGAAATATGCTTTAGCATAATATCAGTTGAGTTTCTGCTGTCCATAATGAAAGAATATTATTCAGACTGAAACGGAATTAATATTATACAGACTGAAATGTCAGTTAAACACACTTTTAACTATTATCCTGAGACCTCTTGCACTTGGTGCTCTGTGCAAATGTAAAATACTCTTCCTTTAAATTTCTAATACTTACGTTTGGTTGTGTATTATAGAGATAAGTACTGCACTAATTTTTGGTCACTCAGGCAAGCACCAGTTCAGTCAGTGGGGCAGGCAGAGCAGACAACACCTGAGACTACTTTATGTCTGCTCACTTTTGAGTTCACTCTGAGCAAGAAGGCAACAGAAAAGAAAGAAAAGCTGAAAATTTGACAGACACTGCAAGTTCAAGATATTCTTGTATGGGTATCTCTACTTTATCTCCATAAACACACTGAGGCCCCATCAAATCTGTCATACTTTGTCTTTTGCACCTCTTCAAAAGAGTCTTCAGTGCTGACAATAAACTCCTAACGCAAGGATGAAAAGAAAGCTATGAACCAAGTGGTAACTGCCTCCTTCACAGGGCTATTTTCTTCATTTTATTACATCTCATGGCTTTTTCACTGCAGCTTTTTGAGCTATTTCTTTGAATAATGGAGGAATACAGAGAAAAAACTTTAAATAGACAGACTTGACAGCAATAAATAGCCACCTTTCATCTGGTTTTATAAAAGATTGGTTTCAGAGAGCATGGAAAGTCCCTTAAAGTTTTTAAAATAATTCATCCCCTGTTCCAGGTTTTCCTTAAGAAGAAAAGAATACTCTTCTTAACTTGAATATTAATATAGAAAAATACTGCTTTAATAAAAGTATAGTGAAGTGAGAAATATTGGAAAAGTTTCATTTTCTTTAAAATATATATAATCATTTTCTGGTTACTATTCTATTTACATGAAGTTATTTCTTTGACAAAAAGAGAATTCATAGAGTTCTCTATTTTTTCTTTATTTTTTTTCTATCGAACATTGATATCACAACTGTTTCCTACACGTTAAACTTTTATTTAGCATATCTATACTGATTACATAGAAGTCAGCATGGATAACAGGACTCAAATAAATAGCAGCAATGAGTGAAATTTAGAGTAAAATATTTCCTTTCATAATTTAGTTAAGATTTTTTTTTGCCCCAAAATAACTGAAAAAATTAAGTGGTGGATAAAAGGAAACAGTCCTAAATTTTAGTAGAAAGACTAATTAATTTCTTCAATATCCTATTGTCCTCATATGACCAATTCTGTTTCCTGAAGAGCCAATGGGAAACACTGTAAAATTCAACAGCAGCAAAATTAGTGTTTATTCATTTTTGTGTTTTCCTTCGCCTTTCCTTTCAGTTTGTTTGTGATTTATCAAAAGAAATTATTTCCTCAGGAAAAAAATCAGATATTCCTGAACTGGGTAAGAATTTTTTAATTATAAGATTTGCTGTACCTGCTTGTTGAACAAAAATACATTTAATCTAAATAATTGTTATCAATTTCTTACTATTACTAAATTTTCTGAATCCCTCATGTTTCAAAAAATCCATTGTGATCAAATAGCTGTAGACCAAAATTAGATAAGTATTGAGTGATGGAAATGACTAGTGAACTCATTAAAAGATAATAAAGATAAGGGAAGTGTTGAGATTATAGAAGTTCTGTGGTATTGATGGGGAGATCAGCAATGTTTCTTTTTTCTTTTTTCCTTTAGAATAGAAGTGATTTTTGGAGTTTCCTCTGTGCTTTCACACACATAGTCTAATTGCTATGATAGTTTGATAGGGTCTTTTACTACTTGAATTATTTCTATTCTGGAGAGGCAGAATAAGTGACAGTGAAATGGAATAAGTATTTGCACAGCAGGAGCAGAAAATTGCCTGAAGCTCTGCCAGCTCCAGCTGTGAGGAAATGCATCTGCTTGGCTGAGTCAGATCAGTATTCAGATATAATTTTTTTAAAGCATAAGACTCAGAAAATTGTGGGGGGTATGCACCAACTGAGCTTCATGGTGATGAATATGTGGTGTTCTCACCTTGGAATTGGCCAACCATTTACAAAGATAGCAAATAAATAATGTAAAATGTGTCATATTTCTATCATATCTGTTGCGCACATGTTGGATTTTTCCACCTACACCTTATGCCACAGAAACTTTTTTTTACCTTCTTGCTTTCAGAAAGCAACTTGGATGACCTCTGATCAATTTTTTTAAATCCTTGAATAGAGGAAATATTCAGAAACTGGTATCAATACAAAGCAAACAACAGGGAAACAAAATAATTTGTACTGTAAACTGATGATTCCTAAGATACCTAACTGAATGTTGCTTCAACATACATAAGTCCTGAAGAAGATGAGTGTTTGATATTCGCCACCATTTCATTTATTAAATGGTTTAATGTCCAATGTATTCAGAAGAGGAGAGAAAATTCTCTTTTAAAGACTCTTGGGAAGCAGAATTTTTAGTGAAAATTAATTCTGGGATTGAAGAACTTTTAATAAACCTTTTTTCTCTGTACAGATTGTTGATCTAATTAAAACTGATATATTAGAAAGGGCTATTCTTGAACACATTTCCTAATCTGCATGTGGAACACAACCTAGCACAGGAGCTTAAATCAGTGCAGAAAATCCATGCAAAATGCCTTCTAGTCTGGCACCCAGTGAGGTCATACCTGGTAAAATAAATATACAGCACCATGAAGGGAACAACAGCCAACTTCAGAATAGTATGAATGATTGCTTAGTTAGAGCGGACACCCAAATGTAATGACAGCCCACTAAGGACCACAATTGGTTCATTCTGGTTTTGAAAGAGGGAAGTCCAAGTGCAGCAGAGAATTAGTGTGAATGGAGAAATGCAGAAGGTGATCCTGGTACACAGAATGAGGATTGCTGCCTCATGCCTGCCCAAAATTTACCTTAAATATGGCAAAAAAATGGTAATACAAATATGGGAAAACAAATATAGAAACAACCAGAAACCACAAATATCCTATTCAGCTACTGACAGCATTAAAATGAAAGGTTGGGTCAAGGAACTTAAATGGAATAAATGGAAGCCTTTCAAATTGGCAAGATTATATAGTCAGTCTTAATAAATGCAATGTTCGATTTAGTTGAATTATTTTATATCATTTTCCAGAAATTAACTTACATCTTTTGGGATTTATTTTAACCCTGATGGTGTATGAAATTTTCATGTCCCTGAAATCCTCTGAAATCCTGAAAGCCTCTGCTCCCTATTCTGTGTCTGAAACTCAAATATGCTGGTTTTGGGGCTCTCTGATACTGCTTATGATCCTCATTTCACTTCCCACTTCACTCACTTCTTCAAAAGATTTTTTTTTTTCCTAAGAGAGGGAGAAATACATATCTTTTTTGTAGAGACTAACCTGTTAGACCTTTTCAGAGCAAACATTCATGTTCAAACATCTCATAACAGGTAGCTAAAAGAAGAATCCAATTTCCCACAAGAATAATGCAAAATGTGAAATCATTAGGCCTTGTAAAGTCAGCATTTCTGTTCATTCTGAAATAGCTAGATATACATTATAGGAAACGATATAGGCAAAGATGAAGAGCTAAGATGTGTTCTGGATTGAACAATGGCTGAGCATGGATTTTCAAGATCTTATTAAAATACCAATTTTCTACCCTGCTCACATTTTAGGAAATTAGCTGGAAAACTCACAGCTAATCATATAGGTTTGTTTGTTTTCCAACGATAGCTTTCTAAAGCTACTCTTTGGTTTAGCTTTACAACAGCTGAAAGCTGGTACATAGCAACTTTTTCTCCCTAAGTCACATTTTTGGCGCCACATTACAGTAATATGTGAAGCTATTTTCTCATACAGTCTTTATTCCCATTCTATCTCAACATTGAACACGCTTTTTTTTCTTCAAACATGTTCATAACAGTATATGACAAAGAAAAGAGGTCCACCTAAAACACTTAAGTCATTTACTCTGAGACACCACAATTCTCCAGGGAGCAAAGATGTTCAGCCTTTACTATCCAGACCAGGTAGGTGAATAATTTTTATTTCCTGATCCATCGTATCAGCTGGATGTCATTGGATACAAGTGGTATTACTTGGAATATTTTGAATATCAGCCAGACACACACAGATGAAGGATAATTGCTTAAAATTTTAAGAGATGAGCTCAGCAGTTAAAGTGAAGTAACCTCCTTACCCATCATTTCCCTGTTGCAGCAATACCTTCTTCTTCCCACTGTTGAATCAGAGAATCAAACCAAACCCAAAACCAGAAAAAAACCCTCTCTCAGATTCAAATAGATTATATTTTTGAGTTAGCAGGAAGACATTTTAAACTCTGAAATGCTGAATCCTAAATAGCCATTTTTGGGACAGTTTACATGATATTGCATGTCCTGAACGAAACCTTTGTTAGGATGACCTAGCTGGTAATTGCAGTGCTACCCATGTCTAGAGATTGAAAGCAACTCAGGATTACCTATACTAAATATTTTATTTTTCCCTAGCTAGAAATATGTTACTTCAAATATGCATCCCCTCCAAACATGTCTGACTGCGTGAAGGGAATGCCAATTGTTTTTCTACAGGAGTGGTGTCTTGAAAACGAAGCAGTAACTGATACATTTAAAGCTCCAGCACTAACACAAGAGATTGTATGATCACAGAGATTGATTGATTCTGTTTTCTTTCATTAAACATGTTCCTCTAGGTGACTTCTAGGAAAGATAATGTGGAGACAACTTTAGATGTAAAGTGAATAAAATGAGGATTTTAGGCTTCGTGGCCATAAATCTGGTATATCTGAAGAGCAGTATAATCAACTTTAAAACTTAAAGAAAAAATACTCCCATATTTCTTCAGTCAAACTGTATTTATATAGCAGGAATGAATAAAAAATGCTTCAATAACTTTGGTATAGATTTATTCTATGTCAGTTCTTTGAAATATTTAGAAGAAAGATAGTAGTGAGGAGCGCACCATCATTTTATCTTCAGTAACAGATTACATATAGTTTTCTTAACCTGGGATTCAATCCAAAACATTTTTCTTGTTAACTAAAGTGAGCTAATAAGACATATACGTAGCCAGTGAAAAAATTTTAGGGTTTCTTCTCACCAGCCAGCCCTCAAGCAAAATGAGGTGTTTAGTCTTGTAGGAGGGCAAAGTGGATATATCATTCTGAATTTTCCTCCAGAAAAATACGTGGTCTTTTCCTCCAGATCTGCTAATAAATCCTGCTATTGCTCCTTTTCCCATTCAGTCTGCTGTGTACAGTATATAAGACTAGGAGAAAACATTTTTCAAGCATTTTTTCCTTCCTTAATATTGTTATTTAAAGAAATATGATGATTGAAGTGCAATAGCCCCACAGTCTTCCCCAGCGATTTTGTCACCAAATGCTGTAAACAATGTCCCAAAACAGAATTAACTTCACGGATTTGTTCAGTTTGCATTCTCTGTAATTCATTTTTAGCTGAAATGCAGGCTGCCATATATCCAAATTCAGAATGCTGTTTCCAGAATCAGACTTTATCATAGATTTATGCTTTTTCTGCTGAAGTACCAGAAATTAAAAAGTAATATAATTTCAAAATAAAATGGTCACTAGACCTAACTGTAACACCAGACACAATAGTAGCATCATATTTCTATTTTACTGTCCTCCTCTTCAATATCAAAAACTTGATTCCACATGAGGAAGAGAAAATCCCCTTCTGCCTCAGTCATGGATACAGAATTTGGGCTTTAATTTCCTAGTTTTATAATCACAATCCACTTAAGGTACGTAAGCATGCTACTCTCATATTTCATACCAGTTTAAATATGCCTCTGTAACTAAAACTATAGATAATAATGTGCAAATCCCCTCAACTCCTGGTTTTTCCTGTGAGTCTCTTCTGACAGTCTAATATTCTCTTGAACTCCATGGGAGTGTCTATGACTATACATAAGATCTCTAAAAAAAACCCTGAGGTTTAGTGCCAAAATAATGCAGTGTAGTACAAATTGGCAAAACTAACTTTCTGCGTGAGAGGGTGACAAAATCCACTCCTATTTGGAAAGTTTCAACCTGAGAGCAGATGTTCCTTGAACCTAGAATGCTTTTCTTTTTTGCATTGCTTGGAAAAGAAAAATATGCTTTTGTTGGACAGTGCTACCCATACAAACACTCTCTACTACCTTATGTCCATGCTTTCCCCATCTTCTCTCCTATACATTGGCAAAACTAAAGAATGTCCAGACATTTTTTAATGACCCTGTATAAATTTTGTCTCAGAAGCTGTCAGACAAGAGAAAGTTACTCTATGCACTTTAAGTAACAAGCTGTCTCCAGCACTTTTTAATTCTGAATAGCTCATCCCATTTAAATGTTATTGTAATCCAAGCTACTTTGCATAATCCCATTGGAGCATAAATCAGGTGTTTCTTGTTCACACAACCAATTAATTATATGCAGACAACAGACAACCAAATTCAGAAATAAGCAATGTGTATATGTAAAAAGCCAGTCCTTACCAGTTTCCATTGCGGTGATGAGGTTTGCATTTAATGTTGAGTACCTGCTTACAAGGAGACATTCCAACATCAATATTTTTTTAAAAGCTCTTTATATGCCAAAGGATTTTCAGACTGAAAAATTACTAGTTGAGTGGGTCATTCTTTTTCCCAGAAGTCATCTGCAGATAAATGTACAAAGATGGTGTGTCTGTTATGAGATATACCCTCGGTTGATGGTCCATAATTCAAAGTTATTGAATCACGATGATTGAAATGACACAGTGCTGATACCAATAATAGCAGAATAAGATAAAAATCCCTGTCAAAGGAAATAGATTTTTAATCTGGTTTTGGCCTGGTTTCATAAGGGAAATATGTTTTTGCTATCATATTGTCCATCAAAAAGTCAGTCATAAAAGTTCAAGTAATTTTGGTCAAATTCAGCCAAATTATTCTTTCAAGTATTAGCAGTTAGGTGAAGGAAGGATGATAAATTATCTGAGGTAATTTAAGAGCTGTCATGATATGTTCCACCTAAAAGCAGCTGACCAGAGAACCACTGTTGACATGCTGGTGACAGAGCTCTAAGAAGGCAAAATTGAGCTCCATGTGGTACAGTAAGGGCATTTTAGAGGATCTGTGCAAAAGAGAATCTTGGGGAAATGGGGCACACTAGATACATATCTGAAAGAAATGAGGCTTTTTCTGATCCAAAAGTGACTCAGTGATCTGGGAGAGTTACAATTTCTTCAGCTGAAGTAATTATGGGTGTTTAATATGTAGTTAACACTTGAAAAGATGAAAAATCTTTCGCAGCAAAATTCCCTTTAGGCCTCTGAACATGTGACTCAACTGTTTATGTAAGACTTCTGAGAAGTAGATCATAACAATGCAAAAATACCAGCAGAATTACTTAAATTCTTTTCTAAAGTTTTCTTTAGAGTTCATTTTGAATTAGAGAAAGATACCTGCTAAGCATTGCTGTGGTTATTAGTGAGAGAAAAATGTTATTTGGTTTTCATAGTAATAGATTCGCAAAGGGTTTTCCCTTCAAACATATCCATTAAATAATAGCCTGGTGACTCCACTGGTGACAAAACATTTCCTCTTCAATCTAAATAGGGGAATTTTTAAAATTATTCTAAAAATAGCTCAGAATGTTTAAAAAATCTCTAAATAGGATGTTTCTCTCTATCTAGCAGTAACAATTCCAGCAAACCTTATTCAAGATAACCCAGACAAATAACAATATGTCATGTCACAACTTTAGAACCATTTTGTTAATCAAAATACACAGTAAAATCTATAGCAAGGATCTACATGTAATACTCATTTTCTTCCCACTGATGAAACCCAGACTTTTGTGATAGCACACATCTGTTAATCTTAGTTGTATACAAGGGACAAAAAATGTGTGAGGTAGGTCTTGACTGTATCACGTGTTGAAAAGTCCATGAAGTACAACATGAGTTACACACTGGAAGTGTAAAAGGTCAGAATCATTAAGCAAAACACTCTTGTTTAGTTTAGGAAAGGTGATTCTGGGAGGCACTTCTGGTCTGAGAAAAAATCTTTCCAATTGTTTTAAGAAAGATTCCTATACACTCTGCTCTCTTACATTGATTTACACTTTCCTAAAACACAGAGTAATCAAGCCTTGGAACTGTTCCAACTGCCTTTAAAAGATTTTTGCTATCCATTTGACATCATGGAAACTCCACAGCTAAAGACAAAAGCCCTAATGAGTGTGGGTGCTTGTTGTCTTTTGATTTTATAGATATTGAACCCAGAAGGATTCCATTTCTCTCATGCTGCATTCACTAGGCATTTGCGACTTCCCATTGCGTCCCTGTTGACATCTTTCAGCTGGTAATATAATCCTGAGCTGATGCTAAGCACTTGCATGCCTTTACCCACAGTGCAAAGTCAATTATTTTCGTGGATTCTCACAGGGCACATATGCTCTATGACAGTTCTGTGAGTTTACTTTCTCACATAAAGCTTAATACAGCAAGTTTTGTGTGTTAAAAAGTTATGTATAAAATATCCCCGAAGAGTGAGTTTTTTGTTGAGTAGGTGGCTGTTAGGACTTGATAGCTCTTGATGAGTACATGTTTAAAGTCAGATGACTTTTACAGGTGCCCTCCAACCCAATCTGCTCTACAGTTCCATGACTCTATGATACATGCCAGAAAGTTGATTCAAGATACAAGACACTAACTCAAACACTTTGTCAAGACTGAATCAGAGCTGCTTCCAGTTAAGTGTCCGGACAGAGACAAAACTTATGGAAGGCAACCACAGGAGTCTGCTGATCATCAAGCACAGACCTTAGAAGCAGCATAAAAGAAGAAATACAATTAACAAAAAAATTGGCAGAACTGCATTATCTTTAAAATTGAAACACACCCAGAGCAAGGCTGGGAATCTAATCAAAATTTGCTACCAAGTCCTACAATAATTTAGAATGAATGGGAATTTCAGAAGTTATCTGGTCCAGCCATGTACCAGGGTACATGTTCTAAGGTCCCAGTTTGCTGCAAGGCCAACCATGATGATTCAACTGCAGCATCGGGGCCTCAAGCTCTGAAATGTCCAAGGATGCATTTTCCACAAGTTCGCTGGGCACCTATTCCAGTATTTTGCTATTTCAGCATGAAAAGCAAAATACAAAATTTCATCTTTCCAACCAGAGATTAAGGACTTATGCTAGGTCATTGTGCAACTACTCCATTATTTTTTTTGTGTGGTTTTATTCACAGAAGGCACTAATTTCATGGTAGAACTCTATGTCCAGATTTTGCAACCAAGTCCTTTTTTTCTATGAAAACATAACTTTCTCTACAAATACAAATTAGAAAGCATTTCTCATTATGAAAATATTTCCTGGAGAAATAAACAGTGATATTGCTGTTCTATGAAATGGAAATAATATTTCTTTCAGTGAATCCTTAAACAACTTTTGAGGTTCTTTAAGGAGGAGGTTATTAAAAACCTCCACTGTGTCTGGAAAACAATTGCATTGTAACATTTTATGAGATTTCCTAGAACCTGTCTGAAACTTGAACTACAGTACAAACAGTGAAAGGAATTCCTTCTAAAATGCAGAGTGCTGTTATAATGTTAATTATTCCATAAAATATCAGTAATAACTAATTTGTTATCAGAAAATTGTATTTAAGCACAAGAAAAAAATCAGACACAGTGAATAGGGATTTTTTAAAATGGTTTATGGCCTTTGAAAATGTGTGTATGCCTTTGACTGAGACTAGCTAATGAGTATGTTCCATTTTGCTTTATGAAATACCAACAATAACTTTTTAGATCTACACTAATGATTCTGTGTCTGTTACTTCAAAGATCAAACAAATAGTGTAAGGTTCCTCTGACACTAATTAGGTTTATTTATATATGTATTTGTTTATTAATAAGCAGCACAGAAACTTTAGATACTCCTTGGCACATTTTTATTGCATAGTGCATGATATCTAAGTAATTTAATATTCAGCCATTATTTCTCCAACCTCCAAGCTGCCTAGGGAAAATCTTTTTGCTAAAGAACTGTACATAATATGAGGAGAAACAGTTTCCTTACAATGACTATAATCCTTGCTTAGATTTACCCACTGACGTGACAATTATGTAAGGACTGAAGTACTTCAGATTAGACCATTAATTGCAATTGGTGTAATTACAAAAAATTCCGAGATATTCAAAATCTGAAGGTATGCAAAACTCTAAGAGTTATTTTTCTATATATTCTTTGTCTTCTATACAATCTTTGTCAGCCAAAGACATTTATATCAATTCAAATCAAAGTTTCTGTCTACGACTGAAATAATTTCATGGATTTCAAATCCATCTTTAAGAAATCAGAATAAAAATATCTTTTCAGAGGACAGTGAGGGCTAAGATGTTTCAGACTTTTGAGAGTTAGGATATTTATGACTTCAGGCATTTAGCTCTGAGTGTTTGGAATTGGGAAATATCATTTTGGCTGATAAACACAGAAATAAAAAAATCAATTTCTTTGTTACCATGGCAACTATATAACTAGCAACAGTGAATTATATCATTGTAACACCAAGAAACATTTTAATTGGTAGAGTAGTTTCTAAATTATACACAAGCCATTAAGCAACAAGACAGTGGACAAGGGACCCTATTGTTGATTCCTGGACCCTTAGAAGAGCTAATGAGACCTGATATGGCAAAAGACTCAAAACCTGTTGTTCAGATGCTCTCTGGGGATGGCTATGCTGATAGCATCAGCTGGAATGAAAGAAAAGCCTGAGCTCAAACACTCTGTGCGCACATGGCAGCTGAGTGTCCTGAAAGGGGGACAGTAAATGCTTGAGCCACTGTTACAGAAAAGATTTCTGCTTGGGCACAAGCAGAATTTTATATATTACATATATACATAATATAATATTTTATATTTGGCTGCCTGCCAAATAAGATTAACAAATCACAGAATTGTAGATTGGTCTGGTTTGGAGGGAACCTTAAAAATCATCCAGTTCCAACCCCCTGCCATGGGCAGGGACACTTCACACTAGACCAAGTTGCTTAAAACCCCAACCAAACTGTCCTTGAATAATTCAAGGGAATAAATTAAGATATGTCTAACTTCTGAAAAGAATAATTACTTTAATCATAGTATTTTCTAAAAATAAATAAAATGGTTGCTACATGTTAGGCAAAATTTTGTTACAGCCATCAGCCAAAATAGAAAACCCTCCAGCAATATGACTTTGTCTCTCTTATCTCCTATAACCTCTCTCTTTTGTCAGGCCTAACTTGGCACTACATATTATCTCAGTTCAGACCTGTGTTCCCTACCTGTTCAATCTTTAGTTTCCACAGGATTCACTGAATATCAGGACTGCCTTTATATGGGAAATTAGGTGCGCATGACATTATTTGATCTTGAGGACTAGAAAAGAAGAGGTTCAAAATTTCATATGAAGTGAATAAAAAAAAAATTACAGAAGTTCTGAACAGTCTGTGTAGTAATTTTTGTGTTTGTAATTTTGTATACAGCGGTAAGAAGTCATAATCAAAAATTTACTAAAACTAAAAACCAGATTAAAAATTAATTAAAAACCTTTTAAATAAAGTCATTATCAAATATTTAAATTCTGCTTAAGTACCTAGTAAAAAAGCACTTTTTCAGCTATTTTCAGTTAATGAATTCTAAGAATCCCCAAATTTGAAAATAGAACTATATGGCTTATAATCCTTAAAGCATAACCTGCAGTTTCCTATCGCTTGAAATAATAAACTCTGTATAAAATAGTATCAATATGTGCTTATTCTTGTCTATTTCTTGCTAGATAGACCTTAGAGCAAGGAATGGGAGCATACTTGGGCTTGATTCTTCTAAAAGAAAATGAGAAATAGCATCTAGAAGAAATGTAATGAATTACAAGAATTGATAATTTACATCTCTTGAAGAAGCATTTGTCCCTTCTTGACTGCAAGGGAGGGTTTCTGTATCAAGTTTGAAATAGCATAACATATTGGCTTGACATAAAAGGAATAATTAAATTTTCCTTACCTAGAAACTTTTTACAGTTTTTGTTTTGTGTGGAAGCACCTAAAAATATGAAATTGAATTAGTTTAGCAAAACCAACACAACTTTAAGGGAAACTAGATTTATATTTAGTCATGTCAAAGAATTCCTTGTTAAACAGTTAATTCTGTTCCCTTATACTGCAGTAGTTCACTTCACAGTGTCTGTCCACTCTTTCCAGTAATCTGAACCACTGCATCCTGATTTTTAATACAGAAACATGAAAGGATGACAAAGGATTTTAGGTCTTTTGCATAATTTTACTCCTATTTTTACTGTGACAACCACCATAAAAGTTATGCTGTCTTTGAAAAAATCTGATAATAATTCATATTTAAATATTGCTGGTGTGGTATTATCAAGCAGACTGCTCAGAACTTTGCTTAATCTTCTGGTAATAAAACCTTGTTGGGTGTAAAAAAAAGTTATTTCAATAATGAGCGTAATCTGTTGAGACCATTGGAGATATATAAAAGGTAAAAATATATGTATGCTCTTTTCAGCAGATCATCAACTTCTATTTGTAGGAGTAGTCAGTTGAATGTTTTTTTGATACCTGGAAGATGCTTCCAATATCATGAAAACCACCTTCCATTCTCCTTCTGACAGGATCTTGGACAAAACTGCACACAAGGCCAGTGCAAAAACTCCTAATTAGTGTATCATTGCATCCAACATTCAGTAGGATCAATCTCCATGTGACAAACAGTCAATTGATGCTGAGTTTATTAACAGAGATGCAGAACCTGGCTTGAATTGTCTGTAGAAAATGTGTCAGACAAATAGTACTGTAAATAGTGAGGTAAATAAGAGGAAAGGTACTCTTGCTGCAAAGAAGGTAAAGACCATCCTGGTCTGCTTTAGGCAAAGTATTGACAGCAGCTGAAGGGAGGTGATCCTTCTCTTTTTTTCGCACTTGCCAGTCCACACCTGGAGCACTGCTGCCAGTTCTGACCTTCTCAGGTCAAGAGAGGAATGGATATGTTGGATGAAGTCCAGAGGAAGGCCACAAAGATGATTAAGGGATTGAAGCATCTGACACATGAGGAAAGGCTCAATGAGCTGAGACTGTTCAGCCTGGAGAGGAGAAGGCTCAGGGACACCTTGTTAATGTGCATTAAAACCGGCTGGGAGGGAATGAAGAAGGAAGAGCCAGGCTCTTTTCAATGATCCCCAGGGAGACAACCAGAGATTATAGACTCAAAAGTAAACCCATGAACATGGGTTTCTGAACATGAGGAAGCACTGTTTTTCTGTAGGGTACCATGATCTGGCAGAGATTGCCCCGAGAGATTGTAGAGTCTCCATTCCTAAAGAGAGCAAATCACCTAGACATGGTCCCAGAAAACAGGCAGTGCTTGAGCAGGGGTCCTGCTAGACTAGGGAGGTTTAGCAGATGACCTCAGGTTGCTACCAACCTCAGTCTTTCTGTGATTCTTTGATTCAGTGAAAGATTTGGCAAACTGTCTGCAAACCTTTAGTTAAGTAGACATCCCAGTAGTGAAGTAGCACTCTAATATCCAAAACTTGATTGTCTATGATCTCCAATCTGATTTATGAGAGGGAATAGTTTTCCTTTTCTTCTTAGTCTACTATTTAATATCTCCAGTAACTCCAGAAATACTTGCACCATGCAATGATTTAATAAGCCACACTGACCAAATCTCCTTTATGAACATTTATCCAGGCAACAGCTATCTCCACAGATTATCATAGTTTACTATGAAGTCATTCTGGCATAACACTGCAAGAACATTTCATCAGTGTGGGATGTAAAATGTAATAGCTCATTCACTCAACCATACTTTATTACATCTCCACTGTGTGGTTTGCAGTAGTTTCAATTTGTTTTAATGGCCAATTGAAAATTTTGGTTTCATCTCCTAGGACAATTTCCATTCACTTCCAATAGGATGTTTCCTCCCAAAATACAGTTAGATTTTTTTAAGCTTATACTTCTGTGGTAGCCTTCTCTGTTTTGATAAAACATGCTGGAGACAGCAAACAAAGGCTCCTTCATCTAACACTTCCTCTTGCAAGTCATTACCTGATTTGGCAATGTCCTTGCTGGGTTGAAATAAATATATGTCCAATGCATTTTATTCAGGTTATTAAATTTACTAGGTAGGGTGTATTTTTCCTGTTTGCCTTTTATTTTATTTTATATTTGTTTGATTGTGTTTTGTTTCTGTTTTTTTAAGAACTCTGAGGAAGTAGGAGGAGGCACAGGAAATTCCTACTGGAGAGCTGAATAGGGGATATTCTCCAAGTTAGTAATCTATGCAGCCTATATACTTCTTCATAAATTGTTTATTGATATACCAAGAACATCATATAGGCATATCTGAAAAAACTGAAATAAATATAACAGTGGTGATGCAAAAAAATTATGGGAAAAATCTAAAGAGAATTTTATTAAAATCCAATCAATAATCATCTATCTTGTAAAGTTCTCCAACTGTTTTACACACTAAATATAACATTTAGTGTGTGTAATGGTAAGTTTTATCTCAGCATTGCATTAAAGTGCTGTATCTCCTCCATCAGTGCCTCTTTATATCAGTAAAGTAAGTTATTCACATAGTCATGTGCTTTGTCTGAAAGACTAAGGACATTCTTCAAGATGACTACATAATATTAATTATATTTAAGATTTATTCATTTTGGTTTGTGTTGCCTTGTCTTTTTTTTAATTTCTAAAATGCTTTATCAATATCAAATATTAATTCAGAGCACAATAGAGATAACAGAGGCTGGAGATTGATGATTCATAATTATGGCTGGGGACTGGAATGACTTCTGAGGAAAGATTATGCACTTAAAGAGATTGTTTTTATTTTAACCACTGGCATTTCAGTTCATTTCAAGACATAAAAACAAAAGATCACTATTAATATAGATGCTAAAATATTTATTCACGTCTTCCACAGTATCTGAGATGCAAATATGTTACAACTTACAACACTATTTTTTTTGTGAATATAAATACATACTGTGCTTTTTAACAGTAAATGATCACATTAATTTGGCCACTTTAAAATTATATATTATATTATATTATATTATATTATATTATATTATATTATATTATTATACTACGCTATACTATATTATATTGTACTATACTATGCTATACTATATTATGTTTATTTTATTATATTAATCTACCTGTCACCTCTTCTTCCATTATTCCATACCAAGCATATGCCTCAAATATTCAAAAGCCAAAATCAGAAGTATTCCTTTGCAGTATTAGGGAAACAAAGCAAAACAAATAACATTATCATATTCTAGCAGTATTATTAGAACATGATAATACCCAGATTCACTTCAGTGTTGGGTGTTTTTCCCTTATGGATCTTTTATTTTACATATAGAAATAGAGAGCACTAGTAGAACAGACATGGCCTTCTCAGGATCATCGAATCCCAGAAGTCATCTTCCACAAGGCTCCCAATACAGTTTTATCATGCAACAAAACCCCTACCTGCTCCATAAACCCTTTTTTAAATGTGAAAATACAAGGATAAGCAAAACCACAGAATAACGGAATCAGTCGGTTGGCAAAAGACCACAGCAGATCATTTGGTACAAACTCCCTGCTCATGCAGGATCATCTCAGAGCCCACGACATAGGATTGTGTCCAGACAGTTCTTGAGTATCTCCACAAAGGGAGACTCCACAACCTCTTTGGCAATGTGTTCCAATGTGTGGTCACAGGCACAGTAAGGAAGTTCTTCCTCTTTCAGGGGGAGCTTCCTCTTTATCAGTTTCTGCCCTTTGTCTGTTGTCCTATTGCTGGGCACCACCAAGAGAAACCTGGATCCATCCTCTTGGCACCCTTCCTTCAGATATTTTGGGCATTGACAAGGTACACTCTAAGTTGTCTCTTCTTAAGATTGAACAGACCCAGCTCCCTCAGCCTTTCCTCATAAGAGAAATGCTCCAGTCCCTTCGTCATCTCTGCAGCCTTCTATTGGCTCTGCTTCAAGGGCCACATGTCCCTTTCATCCTGACGAGCCCAGAACTGGACACAGCTCTCCAGATGAGGCATCACCAGGGCTGAGCAGAGGGGCAGGATCACCTCCCTCAATCTGCTGGCAATGTTCTTCCTAAAGCACCCCAGGATGCCATTGGCCTTCTTGGCCACCAGGACACACTGCTGGCTCATGGACAGCTTGTTGTCCACCAGGACCCCCAGGTCCTTCTCTGCAGAGCTGCTTCTCAGCAGCTCAGCCCCTAGACTGAGATTATTCCTCCCCAGGGGCAGGACCCTGCATTTGCCTGTTTTGAACTTCACAATGTTCCTCTCTGTCCCTCTCTCCATCCTGCCAAAGTCCTTCTGAAGGGCTGCACAGCCCTCTGGGGTGTCAACCACTCCTTCCAGCTTTGTGTCAAACTTGCAGAGAAAGCACTCTGTACCTCCATCCAAGTCATTGAACTTAAATAATACTGAGCCCAGTATTGAGCCTTGGGTGATACCACTAATGACAGGACTCCAACCAGACACTGTGCCACTGATTATGACCATCTGGGATCTGCCATTTGTCCAGCTCTCAATCCACTTCACTGTCCATTCATCCAGTCCACACTTCTTGAGTTTGCCTATGAGGATGTTGTGACACTATTGAAAGCCTTGCTGAAGTCAAGGTAGACAATATCCACTGCTCTCCCCTCATCCATCCAGGTATTTGTTTCATCATAGAAGGCCATCAGGTTGGTTAAGCATGATTTACCTTTATTGAATCCATGCTGACTACTGCTGCTCACCTTCTTGTCAGGCATGTGAATAGAGATTGCACACACAATGAGGCTTTCCATCAGTTTTCAGGGAATCAGGTGAGGCTGACTGGCTTGTAGTTCCATGTGCTCCTTCTTGCTCTGTTGAAATCTAAGATGACATTTACTTTATTCCAGTCCTCAAACACCTCTCCCGATCACTATAACCTTTCAAAAATGAGCATGAGTAGCCTAGCTATGGTGTCTGCCAACTCTCTCAGGACTCATGGATACATCCCATTAGGGCCTTGTAGATGTCAAGTTTGCCTGGGTGTTCTCTAACACAATCCTCCTTGACCAAGGGAAAGTCTCCATTCAACATTCCTTTACCTTAATTTTCTGGTAGGAGATTCCTGAGGGCTGGTCTTGTCAGTTAGGACCAGTGTAAAGAAGACTTTCAGTAAATTTGCCTCCTCCATGCCCTCTGTTACCAGGGTCCCCTTCGCATTTAGCAATGGGTCTACATTTTCTTTTGGTTTTGCTACTCGTTTTCCTTTTGTTATTGATATATTTGAAGAATACACAATGAAATTGGCTGCTGGAGATCACCCTACCAATTATTTCTTTCTGCTCACAAATTTCAGTGTTGGAGGAGCAGACCTTTTTCTCAGTAACATTTTATACCTTCTGATCTCTATAGGTGTTTGTCTCTGCCCTCACATGGATCTTCAACACATGTAATATTTACAATGCCTTTTGCTGGAATAAAAAAATCCAAGAAATATAAAAATAATAAAAGCTTCCTTTTTTATTACAATTATCTACAATGTACAGGTATCATTTTAATTTTGAAAACAAGTTATTTCACATATGATTAAATTATACCACCAAACTTTGTTTGCTTTTAGGATCACAGAATTTATTTTATGTTTAAAGCTGCTAGAGGACCTCTATTTTTATTTAGGTGCTTTTTGTACAGTTGACTTCCTTGTATTACTTCTGAAGAGGTGATTGTAGTGTCTCCATTCTATGAAATTGTAATCCCCTTTTAAAACCATAATAGAGTTATGTTATTTATTGTTATCACTTTATTTCTAAAAAATAGAAAATAGTCCTGCTTTGAGGGAAATGTAGCTAAACATATTAATTTCTTCTGTTAATGTAACAAAGGATTCAATTTGCAAAATTATATACTCCATCACCTCAAAGGAAAGTTGACTCTTCTTCAGGTCTTCTCTCTGAAGCCAATTACAAAGATAACTGAAATTATGAGTCTGTTAAAGGTATGCCAGAGGTTCTCCTCCAGTTTTTGCAACAAACTACTTTCTCAACATACTTTGGAAGTGATTTAACATAATTGTTCTTCTTTACATTTTACTTCACCCCAATAACAAGAGTAACAGGTAAATGACAATATATTTAAATTACAACCTCTCACTTTCAACCACTGAGAATTAATCTACTATATTTAATGCTGCAATCATATCTTTGACTATAACTGTATTCATTTTGCAATATCATCCTAGAAAATTAAAAGTTTCAACAGTTGCCAATCGAATTCTTTTGATGTGCAGAGCAACTATTATTGATTTCTTATTTGTAGAGCACTATCAGTGTAGAGCTAATTTCCTTTAGACTAGAAAATTGCTGCTAATAATCTTAAGAAGATAAAACCTTCAGGAAATTAACTAGAAATAATTCTAGTGTCCATAAACCTACAGCATTGAACAGGGATGTATTTGTGAAATTAAGTAGATCTCTGGCTAGTAGAAAGAGTCTATATCTGGTTGTGTTCCTTCTCCAGGTCTTTATGTTTTTCCTCAGGATTTTAATCTCTGACATTCTTCACAAATAAAGTTCTGATCTCTTATGTAGGTATACTAAGTTCTACAAATCTTTAATTGGAAGTCAGCCTTTTGATTTCCCCAGTCATCCTGCTGCTTTCTCCAAGATTCCTTCCCCACTATATTCTTATGATTTTATGACATTACTGACCTTAAGAATGAGTAAGGGCTTCAGCTGAGTATGGCTCTGAAGAGGAAGCAGACTGTGTTTTATGTCACAGCTGTAGTTCAGTGGCTCCTTCCCTCTAAAATAGGCATTGCAAAGGCAATGATAATTGTTGATGTTTACTCTTCTTTTGACTATCACTGTTATTTGGTAGGAGAGTTTATGTTTTGCTTCAGGTGAAATATCTATTTCTGTTTTTTCAAAAACAAAGCTAAAATGTCAGATAAGTAGAATTTCTGAGAATTCCTTCATTATAAAAGTCTGTTATTATTCTTATATTTTTTGTTAATGTTTTTAATTTTTTTAAATTACTAGCAGGTTCTTAAGCCTCCCATATCCCCAGAAGAATGAGGTCCAGGCATTTAAATCTTTTGCAATCCTTCAAAATTCATTATGGCAATTCCAGTAGAGTTTTAGAGAATCTGAGGTATAGAAAATAATGGCTGTCAAGACTTACTAAAATATCTTTTCCTAAGCATGTGGCTGGCATCTTTGAACCTCTGCTTTTGCTCTGTGGGAATCCTTTACTGATTCTGTGAGAAAGACCATTATACAATCTGCTGAAAATAACTGAAAATAAAACCTTGGCATATTTATTTATTTCTTTTTCTGAGTAAAGCAATAGCAATACTTCGTTTCCTAAAATAAATGGTATTATATTTTTACATTTAAGTAGTCACTTTACTTGTTTGATCATATGATTGTTTGAATGTTATCAAATTGCCATTGCAAATCACCTACTGCACAGAAAACTATTATACTACTAAAAATCCCAAAATATATGCTCACAAGCCATGTTACTACGCTCCAGAAATAGTCAACATAACAGGAATAAAGAGAATACTAGTTTGATGAAATTTTCACAAGAACATTCTACAGTTGATTCTATTAATATACACTGCTGCTTTACCGTATGCTCCCTTAAGATAATTAATTTAATATTCTGAATTTGAATAGCGGCATTGACTGCCATTTACATCTAGACATGCTCATAGCAACAATGGTGAGAGGTGCTTTAGAGTGAGTTTATTGTCAAGATGTGATATTCTAAAACCACTATCTGTATTTTGTTAGCTGAGGTTATCAACTGAATCACAATGAAATGCTAAGACCTCTACACCTATTTGCCCTCAAAATCTCTTGCTTTTCACTCATTCATTCCCACATTAAAGTATCACCACAAAAGACAAAGGAAGAAGATGTTTTTATAATGAACTGGGCAGATAACATAGTCATATTCTCAAATGGTGAGTTTCATCATTCCACAAAGGGATATAATCATCAGGTTTTTTCAGATACTGTAGTTATTGCATACATGCAAATAAAAAGCATATTCTTCATTTAGATGCTTTGTGTCTTTTCAGATAATGACAGAATTGTGGCACCAACTCTGTGAAATGGATAAAAAATGTAGTGCTATTTACAGTTGTTACCCAGGATTGCTCTCTTTGAAATACTTCTGATTAGTTTAGTCTGAGGAGGAATGAAAAATTACAATCCAAATATTTCTTATGGAAGTATGCAAAATAAATTTGTATTATAGTCTATACTAACCCAAGGATTTTATCTTTCAGACATCTTTTAGATATGTTAAGCTTTATATGTCTACAGAACAACATTTTGCAAAAGCTTTTTTTTTTCATGTATTTACTACAAAATAGCTATGGCAATCTAACCTTCACAGCTTTATTACTAATACGTTTGTTATACAAGAGCTAGAACTAAAACAAGATGGTTTTTCCATCAATTTCTCAGCCACAGGTAGGAGTGGAGGAATGTGAAACAAGAACAATTTTCTCCAAAACTTGCCATTTGAACCAACTTGGCTTGAATCATGGGTATTGTTTCCTCTACCAAAACCAAGAGTTCTACCTTTTGATTTTTTAGTCCATAAAATATTAGAACAGTCTCTGTCTTTTAGACATCTGTAAGCAAAGTCCCTGCTAGTTACAGAAAGACTGGTACATTCCATTTCCAATTTTTTGCTGAATTTTTTTCCTCTACCTATGTCTGGTTTTCACTGAAACTAGATGATTCTCATCTACGTTTTTTTTGGTTTTCTGATAATAGACACTAGATGTTTTCTATGCTTGTTACTGCTATACCATGGTTCCCAACTGTAACATTTACAGGCCTAAAAATTATCCTAGATTTCATCTTCTTTATCTCCTTTTCATTACAGGATTATATCCTATTTGTATATTTGATGAAGGTTATCATGCAAAACCAGTAAGGTGTATGATTCTGTTGCTATCAATAAATAAGACTAGATTCTTCCAAAGATGGATATAGAGTTTCATCATATAATAATTAGGATATGAGACTAGGTAAACCAATTAAATCAGTGATTTCTTTCAATGACCCAACATTGTATCACTGACTTTCAGATATTGGACTCTGTTAGTTCTGGGTTCTCAACACCTCCAGAATCTTCCACATATCTGTAAAACCTGTGAGGGTCCTTAGAAGGTGGTCTTTTGGATCTAGCAGAACTTGCTGAGATGCTTCATGTAAGCCAAGAAGTTTTGGTGAACATTCCTCACCTTACATAATTTTTGTTACAAGTAATTTTTATCTATGTTCCAGCACAGGATAATGTTTGTGCTCAAAACGGGGACTTTGAGAGGACTACATATCATAGAGCCTAGAAATTTTTGAGCATACATTGGACTGGGAGAAACAGGAAATTGGGAAAATATTTATAATCCAAGCACGATTCCCAATTTTTGTGGTTTCCTTAGTGTGGAATTTGGACTTAAAGCTCTAACTGGAGTTTTCTCCAGTCTTGTGAAGCACAAAACCTATTTCTGGGTCAAAGGCCTGAAATTTCTGAATACCCCCAGCTTCAGCACTCCTTAATTGACTGAACAGGAAGAATATAGAGCTAAGCAAAAATGTTCAGAAGCTGGAATCCAAACCAGAATATTTCAGATCAGTTTCTATGCAATAAATTTCTTTTTCCACAGTCTTTTTTTTCTAAATAATTATTCTTAATTGACTAACATAACCCTTCAAGCTCAACTATGTGTGTAAATTTTCTGCAGAATTTTGGAATCTCCTGCAGAGGAAAATTAATATTAATAACTTTGAGTCTGAGAGCTATCTAGGTTATAGAAAAATACAATGTCATTGTGTGGCCAATCAAACTGACTGCTTATTCCTAACTATGAGGCAGTGGCAATTGACATTTTTGAGAAGACAATTGACATTTTTGAGAAGACAGACAGATCTAAATTGGGGTTTTTTCTGAACTTAGCAGAAATTTTTCCAGATAGTTCTTGAAATGAAAATTGGATTATGAGTTTTGTGTGTTCACCTTGCACTGCTAAAATGCAGTTGCTATTGCTGAATTCATTTGCACCTTTTAATATCTTTTCCACTTTTACTGTAGATTTGAACTGTTACATCTGATTAGCTTAAGAGCAAAGCTAGATAAAAGGTTTCACAGAGACCTTTCTGTGTCAGCAAAGGTAATCAATATAAAGAACAGACCAAAATAGTATCCTGGTCTTCATTCAGATCTTTAATTCATTAATTACTCCCCAGAAGTAATACCTACTGGCTAAATAGAGAAATAAACCAAAAACAATTATAAAAAGCAACAGGCTGTGTTTTCAGGCATCTTAAATACTAATAGTTTTGGCTTTGGCAAGCTAGCACTAAAGAGAAAAATGAAGAAAATAAATCTTAAAGAGCAGGTGTCAAAGCAATTATGAGTAAAGAAGCTTTAATCTTGAGAGATGTGCATGATACACATGTGCTTGGGACTGTCTACAATTCATTCAATCATATAGTTCTTTCTTAAATTCTTAAATACACAGAGACAGAAAATATTCGTAGTAGATAGGGTTGAGTAAGAGATAAATTTGATTCAATGTTCAGTTTATACAGTCAAATGCACAAGAAATTATCACCATAAACAGATTATGCTGTCATTGGATGTGAAATTGTTAAAATGAAAATGTAAAGATCATTTGAATACAGAATAAATACCTCTATTACATGTAGCTGAAGAAAAAAACACAGCATTGTCACCAGAAGTTAGTGCCAGAATTCAAAAGCAGTGCACTGAGATCAATAACTTTTCACCTTTCTCTGAAAAATACATGCACAAACATTCCTATACACATTTGTCTGAATTGACAAATTGGTCTGATATTTAGCAAAGTAATAGAGACATGGAAGTGAAGAATTAGTACTGCCACAAAAAAAAAAAAAAAAAAAAAAAGAAAAAAAAAAAAGGAAATTGATGTTAGTCCATTCATGACAGCAAGGTCCAAAAAAACCAATTTAGGAAAGTATTAGGACTAAGCAGAAAACAGCCTGCATCACACAGGCCAACGTGTGCTGTTGGACCTCCAGTAGTGATATTGCAGGCTGCCATTTACAAAACTAAAATACAGAATAATGAAAATGAAAAATGTGAATAAAATAATAAAAATGAAAAAGGTATATGAAATGCAGTTATGTCTCTCCCTTCTGAATTTTTGATAGTGTAGGTATTAGCAATGGCTTAAAATGCAGAGTTGCGTAAACGAAAATCGTGTACGCTCCACAGTGTATCACTTCCTGTAACTTCATGAAGAGGAAGAGGAAAATCATTTGGTTGTTTTAAAGACACATTTGGGGTGAGAGTCATGTGTCCTAAGTTGCAGTAACTAAATTTTGTTTCTGTTCAGTCTGTCCTAAGTTGCAGTAACTAAATTTTGTTTCTGTCTGGTCCTACAAAATTTGCAGGTTGATATAACTCAACTCCTGGTCAGTTATTTCTCATATTTCTCTTGCTTAGCTATGAACTCAAGAGAGATTGCCTTAATATTTGACATTATTCTTTAATTATTTTATATAATGTATTGAAAGATTTCTGGCTTAATCAACTTATTTATAAAAATTCATTTTAGCAAAGAAAATATAAAAGTGATGCAGAGTAGATAAAACCACAATCACTTAGAGAATGTTCAATCACAATTGACATATCTGTATTTTCCTAAGTAGATACTCCTCATCACTCCGGCACATTTTACAGGGAATAAAAGTCCTTCCTCTTCATAAATCTCTTGTAGAATGGAAGGCATGGCTGATTTCCTAAAAGAGACAGAAGCACGACTTATTTAATTAAAAATAATAGGAAACTACACATGAAACATAGTCCTTATATAATCTGTTTTCTTGGTAGTGTGAATATAATGTAGAAAAAGTTTAGTTTTGGGGGGTTTTTTTATATTCCATTCACCCAGTATAGATTTGTGTTTCAAACAGTTGTTAAAGAGTTACTAAACTATGCAATTTTAAAATTAAATTGCATTTAACTTCTCTAGGGTTAAAATTGCGCCATTCTAATTTTCACATAATGCTGACATCTTCAGTAGAAAAGATTATTTAGTTCCTTATTGGTCTTCCAACAGCACTGCCACAAATACATGCACAATTTCACTGCTAGATCCATGGGATTCATGTTCTCGAGGTTATGAAGGATGTTGTTTCTTGAGAACTCCATGTAAAATGGATTAACAATAAAAGGGATCTCTGAGGTAATCTCTGATTGTAAACCTGTTGGCATTAAACACAACATGCCTTACTGCTGTTCCATGTAGACATTTCATAAAATTAAATCAATTTCTACTAAAATATATTCCTAGTCTCACAGATTTTTTCCAAAATAAAAGCCAAAGCTTTTTGTTTTTTCTTTTCAGAAAGATGCTCACTTATTTGTCTTTCTACCAGTACTGTCTTTTCATCACCTTTAATCTTTTAGCTTTTACAGATGCATTGCTCTGTGCTTAGACCTACTGATCTTTATATTTTTTCCCTCTAAAAGCAGGCAAATCCCCTTTTTTTGGGGGGTTGGTTGACTGGTTGGTTGGTTGGTTGGTTGGTTGGTTGGTTGGTTTGTTTGTTTGTTTATTTGTTTGTTTTTGCAGTGACTGTGCACTATACTTCCAGTAGACACATGCTTAATGTGCTCCAGAATTGACTTTCTGGCTGTTGTTGTCAAAGTAGACACATCCATCTTACTTGTCTCTTACCTAGAGATAGAAAAATAACAGAATAATTCAGTCTTGTCATACCTTTCAGAGAAGTAGTACAAATTTATAAAGGATAAATGTTTGTTGTTGATGTAGTAATTCTATTTTCATGGTGGGAATATAAAGAACTTGTACCAAAAAAGTATTTAGGTTGTTTTTCTGAGATTATTTGATCTTTTCACCCTTGAGCTATCTGTAACTTCTGACTTGGAAAAATGCAAAAAGAGACAGAACTCTTTAACATCAGAGCTCCTGTAACTGAAGCCCATAACTAAGTTCAGCTAGAGTAATGAGGTCTTCTTTTGTAGTTTAAAGGCTTTGTTCCTACATGAATCATTCATTCTCCCCTACAATAGCAATAGTAAAAGAAGCAAAGGATAGTAAAATAATATTTTCTAAGTGTAAAAAAAAATAAATTATTGTTTCCAAGTTTTTTTCTGGCTCACACAGCAAGTGTTGATAGATCTCCTCTGCCATCAGAATTAATGCATTTCTTCTGACTGTGTACAGAATTACAAGAAATTAATTAGTAATAAAAAATCGAACTCCACCCTCTTCATGATTATTCTTCCCAACTTGTCTAGCTTTGCCAAATTAATTGTCTTTCTTCAGGAAAATATAGGTCAGACCCAACATAATTTAATTTTTAGTATTAGTTGGCTGTACTCATTAAGAAGGCTGCTTCACTCCAGCTAAAACAAAGCATTGACAAAATTCTAGTGAGCTCAGAAAGTTATTTCCTTAAGAGACTTTAGCACACAGTGTTCTGGATGATGTGATTTCTAAAGCAGTTAGAGCACATTCTGAAACAAAGTGCAGGAAAACCTGTGCCTCGCCGTGACAACATTAGATTTGGAGAGAAAAAAAAAACTTTGGGTGATAGTGAAGGATGGGAAGTTGGGGTTTTGGGGTTTTTTGGGTTTTTTTATTGTTCAACTATTTTCTAAAACTTAAAAATATTTTGGTAAGAACTGAAAATTGAAACTATTTTGTTTAGATACCAGAGACGTAGAACTATTAGGTGTCTGCAAAAGAGTGGGCTCCACTTGTCAGAGCTTGGATTCCTGGATGAAAGAAAGACATTGAAATATTGGATGATTACTGAAGGTAGTTGCACAACTGCATTAAGCTAACATTAATTTTGGATTTTCTATTTACTATTTTATAGTAAATATTTTATATTTTGTCTATTTTATATTTTAGGTATCTTAACATTTCACTTTACAACTTATAGTCAATTTCTAGAAAATGGAAACAAAATACAAAATTGCTTGTGCAAGAAAAAAAAGCACCAACATATTCAATATTCCCCATCTGCATAACCTTCTCCAAGAAGCAGCCAGAAACCCCAAAGGCATGAAAGTCTGCTTTATCATGGGGGATACTGCAAAATGTTGTGTTTATATACACTTCAATCAACAAACATTTTCTTAATGCTTTGCAATTTCTCATATTGCTTTGAGAAATGTCTCAACAAGGAATTTTTCAAAACATTCTTGATAACTACCTCATATCAGCGAACTACTTATATGCAATATTTTATAATAACATACTAGAGATTTGGATTCCTCATTTTTGCTCATTTTATGGAATAGTGACAGGGGAAGCTGTAGAAGAAAAAACTGTGAATAGATTGCCTAAGATGCACCATCTCCCTTCTAGAGTGTGGCCTCATTGAGGTTTTTCAGTAGCTGAGAGAAAACCACTGAATACCCTACGGCAGCAAAAGCTTATAGTCATTTTCCTGTGTCTCTTTAGAGATGTCTTCTTTAAAAGTTACACATTTTTGTACATCTCCTGTCTGTGCCATAACTTGGTATGTTCTTCCCACCACAGGGCAGAACACACCTGCTGATCACACACGTGAAATTGCACAGCCATCCCTCACACCCCAGTGATTCCTCTCTATTTTCATTTGAAGACATGAAACCATTCAGATGTAGTTTTCAGATATTTTTGAAGTTAAATGATGGGTTATCCATACACTGGACACATTTATTAGGCCTTCTAATGCCACGTAAAGAATATCTTCCCACCATACTGCACCACCATTATTCAGCTCTGCTTAACACTCTAACACTCTTTTAATAACTCTACTTACTTTTAGATTTGGGCTGTATTGGTAGTAAAGGCCAGTTAATTCCAGACCTTTTTTTTTTCCTAGTTGTCCACAAGAGCCTAAATTGTGACTCCCTTCTCCAAATACTGTTCCGAGTGCTTGTCATCCATCTGCACAATTTCCACCACCCCTCACCGCTGTTTGAAATAGTGACTGGCAGCTGTAGGACTGAAGGGGATAATTTTATGTGTCTCTCTGAGTTCCAGAGGTTCCAGAGTACAAGTAAGAATTTCAGCTTTACTGCAGCTCTGCAAAGCTACACATTTCACATTTCCTTATTAAAGGATAACTGGCTTCTCTAAGTGGCAAAATAAAACAGAATAATGAGAGAAAATATGACAGTAGACTTTGTTGTCTTGAGAACAATCTGAAATACAGTTTGTGGGTTTTTAAAAGTTATTGTATTTTTTTTAAGAACATATGTACTTACTTATCTGCCTTGGAGTAAACAGCTATATATAAAACTCAGCAACTGAAAAATACTTTTGATGTGAAGATATCACTTCCAAAATCATCATACTAGATAATTTCAATGTTAAAACTTTCTGGACAAGAAAATCTCTGTATAGAGCCCCATTGAATTCTGCTAAGGAAGTTCTTGTTTGTTTGATTTTGTTAATATATTCTAAAAGATTTTCCAGATGTTTTATCCATTAAAAAGTTTCTTTCTAGTGTACAGAATGCTGTTTCTAAAGACTTGCTTCTAAAGTGTTTCCTACCATCCCCCAGATTATTTTCAAGACCTAATAATATAGCCTAACATAAAGCTTGTCATCTTTTCTTGAAGTTTTACACCTGTCAATTTGAGTGAAACCAAAAGCTGAAAAACCTCCAAGGATGGAGACTGCAGAGCCTTTCCTGGTTCCTTGTGACAGTGCTCGCTCATCCTTACAGTGAAAACATGTTCCCATGTGTTCAGAAGGAACTTCTTGCTTTTCTTATAGTTCTCATTGCCTCTGGTCCTGTCATTTGGCACCATTGAAAAGATTCTAGGTCCCTCTTCTTGAAACTCTCTCTTCAGATATTTATATATATGCTCAAACAGGCTCCCATGGCTAAGGAAACCAAAACTTTATTGCCAGCACTTGCTCCGCAACAGAGCAATTGTTGATCTTCAGTATCACTGCCTTCCCTCTTTTCCCTCACCAGAGGACTGAGGGACCAGTCTGCACCCCTATGTCCATGACTGTCACTCCCTAGCACCAGCTGAAGAGTTATTGACCCTCCCTAACCAGGGGACACTGCAGCAAAGACCTCACATACAATGGGTCAAGGTTACCTGACATTCTTGTTAGGAGCTGCTAGAGCCTCCTCATGTCCACACCTACTGAGGTGTCATATAGGGCAGGCAAAGCCACAGGCAGAAAAAGCAAGGAAAAAACTGTTCCAAACTCTCTAAAACAAACAAACAAACAAACAAACACCCTGAATTTTAGTTAGTTCTAGATAAATCCTTATTAGTGGAAGTAAGGAAGAACAATCACCACTTTTATATGAACAGAATTCTTAAACCACAAAAACTGTTTCTATGAGAAAACATTTTAGTTTATGGCATCTCTGAGGAAAATACTTTGTTTTGCTCAAAATTTGTTTTAAATTATTCATAAATTTTTTTGAGCTTGTCTAATTTCTTAGATAAACATCCCAAGTTCTTACACTGAGCTCTAGTCACTGAAATGGCTTTGTAGCTCTGTGAATATAATGGAAGCAGACTGGGACATGCTTTCCACGTCAATCTCTTCTAGTCATACTCTGAGTAGGATTTGACATTTGTGCATTAATACAAGTAGTATAAAAAACCTGTGTCTGATTTCACAGAGTAGTGTTAAGTTACATTTGGAAAAGATGCAGTAAAATCATGTTATTTTAGCTTCTGAGACAATTTTGAAGGGTCTCTTTCTCCACTGATATTTTGTTATAAATTCTCATTATTAAAAGCACTCTTTAACAGCAAATGTTAAAAAGCACTCTTTAACAAATGTTCTTTAACATTTAGATGATGCCTGGTCCAGTTAATTCTTCTACATTTATGTCCCCACTGCAGAATTCAAGTGTGTCTTTGTTTGACAGTCACCAGAGTATTACTTCACCTGAAGGGGCTGTGCAGGTAGGGAGATTTCTTGTGCCTTTACATTGGAGCCAGGTCTAAGAGCTGGAGAGTGTGAGCTGCCAGAAGAGAAACAACAGCACTGGCCAGAGTACTCAGGGTTCGGATTAATTTCCACACTCTGACAGCAGTTTTCCAGGCAGTATTTTAACTTCTCTAGGTGAAGCTTGGCTCAGTGCAGGTGAAAAGCACTTACTGAGGCTTTGCAAAAAACCATTCTTTTTTTGCTCTGTGCTCTCTGTGCCAGCTGGAAGAGGTGTTTTTTCTCTCCACAGCAAATAATGAACTGCAGTGCTTTCCACATTCTGTTGAGTGCCCTACAAACACTGACTGAGCTGCTCATGCAGAGGTACCACATTACATGCTTCTATACTTCCCATAATTTTTCCAAGTGATGTTTCCCTAGCAAAAAAATATGGTAGAAAAGCATCTACCAGTGGCACACGTTTTTGAGGGGAGACAAAGTGAAGTAAGTTTTTAACATGCTGAGTATGTGATCCATAATTAGAACAATTAATAATAGTAAATATTGGTATAAAATTAAAAAGCTGTAGAAATGTCAGAGATTTCTTGTCAATTTATTCAGTCAGGTTCAAACACCCAAAGGAAAACAAGAACAACAATATTTTAGAAGGCTTGATATAAAGAAAATTAAAGGACTGAGTTGGTGTGCTAGTGCCCCTGTTGACAGTGCTTGTCTTGCATGCACACAGACAAAGAGATTTTTAAAAATCAAACTGTTTTGTTAAGCCCTTGTTACTTCACAGCTTAAGGAGGAGCCATAGCCTCATCAGAGCATTACATTAAGTATAATGAAGTCTTAATGGTGCAAAAAATATATTTTGGAGCTAATCATTGAAGGAAATGGCAGATAGAGAACTGAAGAAAATTCCGGCCAAATTATTTGCAGTAGTTAATAAAAAGGTGTTTTTTTAAATTATGTTATCAAAGATTCCTTGGAAGAGTAGTAGAAGATAACTGTGCTTATGACTTGTGTGTAATCAACAGCTTTTTCATCATGACCTTGGATAGTCTTCCAAGGGTAACAGCTGGATTTAGATTTGGTATGTATAAACAAGATCCACTGAGGCTAGAGGAAGGAAGGAAGGAAGGAAGGAAGGAAGGAAGGAAGGAAGGAAGGAAGGAAGGAAGGAAGGAAGGAAGGAAGGAAGGAAGGAAGGAAGGAAGGAAGGAAGGAAGGAAGGAAGGAAGGAAGGAAGGAAGGAAGGAAGGAAGGAAGGAAGGAAGGAAGGAAGGAAGGAAGGAAGGAAGGAAGGAAGGAAGGAAGGAAGGAACTATAGAAACTAGAAGATTATAGACTGAAAGTAAGCTTTGTCTAATTTTCTAAAAAAATCTCTGGCTCCTATGATAGGCCCAGACTACACTGAGATATCTCTCTCATGCTATTCAAGTGCTCCACAATAGTTCCAATTTGTACAAGATGAGGGGTTTTTTTCATATTCAGATAGCCTATTCTCATGTTCCAAAATATTTGCATTTTACCAATTACTATTTGATGCTCCCATCATAGTGATCTGTATTCCAAAACATTTATTTAAGATGAAAATAAATACCATTAAATTGTAGAGGTATAGAAAATAAAAATAATCTGCTGATAGAAAATATGTGTTTCTCATAGATAATTTTAATTATCTTCAGCTTTCTTTGTTGCACATATTTGCCAATCACACTATAAGCCGAAGTTCTAATTCATCACAAAATAGGACCATATACTTACTACTTTTTAATTAATTGCCTATATAGAATTATTAGGCATTAGAAAGAAGGATCACACAGACAAAAGAAAGGGGCAACCACACAGAATGGAGCACTTTAATTTAGGCCAGAAATGTGCACTTCTTTTCTATTTATGTTCTATGTAATATTTCAATTATTGAAAAGAAAACAGCCAGCACAGCATTTAGACTAACTCTTCAAGTGAAATGAGACATAAAATAAAATATTGCCTTTTCTGGGTCTTGCATGTAAGTTCAGACTCATGCTTACATAATTTTTTTCCCAACACTCATTTAGAAGTTGAGAATCTGCAAATTTACATGGAAAAACAGGACCTGGTGCTTTTAGGCACAGAGAAGACCGAAAGAGTTTTTGTATGTTTGAGGTGTAACAGAAAGTCCCTGCAAGCCTCCGTTACCTGCTACACGCACACACATTTTGTGTTCACATGGCAGAGTTAAAGGAGATAGGGCCAGGATAATTAGAGGTTCCCTCTTGTAGCTTGCTAAGAGCAAGCAGATGCTTCTAGGCCTTTTCACAGAACTTTACCATCTTCTTAACATCATTTACAAAAGATGCCACAAATCACAAGTAGATGAGACATTAAGTATCACCAACACCTCTGTCTGAAGTACAACCCAGAGACATCAGAAATGCATTCAAGATCCTTGTAAAGCCTTACCAAGAATATGTCATGTTTTGGCCACTGACAGATGCAGAAACCAATCAGATATTGACATTAGGACTGTCTGATGGCTCAGATTCATTTGAATATTCCCAGTCTGTTTCAGATGCCTCTGTTGTTAATGGGCAAATTGTCCATTCCAGTATTCATTATCTTAACAAGAAAAAAAAAAATAAAATTTGTATATAACAAGAGGATTCATTCCTGCTTAACATCATCTGGTGATGCAGGGCAATGCTGCTGTTCCACGTACATGTCACAAGGTTCAAAATGTCTTCTCCAAGTACAAAAAAAAAAAAAACAGGCTAAATGTACCAGCTAGTTACATAGGGTATCATTCAACTCCTACTCTTGCAAGGATTGTTGTAGGATTATAAGATTGGAAAAACACCACATTAAGTAAATCTCTCATTTCAATACATGGAAATGTATTTCCCATTAGTGGATCTATAAATTATGACAAGGTACTCTGAGGCATAAACATCAGACTAACTGTAATTATTCTAAGATTTTATTTAGAAATAAAATCTTTCTGGTTATTTATATCTTTTCTCAGTCTTCTTGTTCTCTGTGAGTTCTTAATAATAACCACAAGGCACAAATCTGAAGGCTTGTTCAACCAGTTCTCCCCCATGAGACATAGCCCAAATTATTAAAAAATATCTAACCTACTGAAATAGTCTCAAATAATCTCACACTTTTATTCCTGCATCAGAGATTTGTTTCTAGTATTACAGGGCTTTTTTGTTCCTTTCTCACTCTTGTTAACTATAATGCTGTCTTTGATTGGAGAAAAGTATTTTTCACATCATATTTTGGGAACCAAAAAGAAAAAAAAACCCACAACCAACCAAACAACCAAAACCAAACAACCAAAACCAAAACCCTATTAGAAAATACAGTGACAGTCAATTAAATAAAAAAATAATGTTTATGGAAGCCTTTGTGCTTTTCTGGAGCATTTTTTCACCATGATAGCTGCCAGCACACAATGCTATGTTCTGCATTATTTCTCCACAATTACCACTCCATTCCAGGATAATATCAAAATACCTGATGTCTGCTACTATTCTGAACACAATTTTAATTCAATTGTCTCCTTTTATAACTGTGGTGTTTCAGAAACACAGCTTGGTGTGGTTTTGCTGTTGTTGTTGTTGGGGCTTTTTTACACATATTTTTTTTGTTTAGGAAAGGTATAGATGTTAGACAAATTTCTTCTGTCCAATAGACCTGAGTAGCAAGACAAAGAATCCACAAGAAGCCGGTACTCCAAGGAGACATGCTTCCCTCTACACATTCTCCTTTAATAGCTGTAAATGCAGTGCTCAGGTTCTGTGAACCAGAATGAAAAATGATAACCAAAAAATATATTACAACACTCAGAAGAAGACATGTGGCTTTGCAACTTTTGTTGAAGAAAAAAAAAAAAACAGAGCAATTCCACAGCCTCACAGCCAAGAATGAGATCTGGGTTTATTTTTGTATTTCTTGTTTTCTTTGACTTGAAATTGAGTCATCTGAACTGGGATTTGTGCTTTGTATGCTCCTCATGAGACTTCATTGCTGGATTCAATAAATCAGAACTGTCACAAAGTAGTTTTAACATTACTGGCCTACACAACCGCATTTGTGGTATTTTATCACAGCTGGCAGTCAATCAATGGTTCTTATCAGACATTTTGGTCATTACATTGAAAAATTAAAGTGAAAGAATGTATTTTCTAATCCATTTGTATACTTGAGCTTCTTTACTCCAGGGTATCAAATCAAATTAAAGTGGATATAAAACAGATGTCTTTTGCATGCAATAATCCATGTGACAAGCCAACTGGTCTATAGAATCATGGTACTGATTACTCCCTTTCATTCTTGTATTCTTTGTGCATTTTCTGAACTGAATTCCCAGCTGGAGAAACAATATTGATTTTTAAAATTTTGATTCAGGATGCTAACGGCAATCTGTTAGCTACAGAATTTATGTGAAGAAGTCTGTAAGGACCTTAAGACATTGTTACAGAGCTCAAAGATCATGAAATCAGAGGTTCCAAAATGAAAAATAAGATTTGAACAAGAAAAACTTAAGACTTTCTTGCCATCAAATCACTCACTGCAAGGCCAACCAAATCAATCATTCTGCCCAAGGCAGGTTTACCCAAGTATGGAGATATTGAGAAGCATTTTTTAAGCTTCTTCTTAAAGACTCTCAGTGCGAGATATGCTACACTCTCCTCACATCAACTGTAGCTGTGCTTTAGTCACTAGCACCAGATAATTAGTTCTAAACCTCGGATGAACTTCCTTTTTTTGGTGTGATTAAGATACCTTAGAAAACCAAACAATCACTTTTCATGCACCTAAAGACTGTTATCAGATTATCTTTATTTAATTTCCTCTTCCTTCTGCTGAAGCGTCAGTTGGTTCATTCTCCATGGGTTATTTCAATGCCATATGCCAAGCTCCAACTAGTAAAAGAAAACTTTTACTTAAAGTAGCAATCACTTTGAACAATCTGAACTTCTACATCTCCAGAAGAAAATCAAGGTTTCTAAAGCGTTGTCTTTACTTTTGTTTGTATAATAATCCTATGTAGTTGCCTTGGAGAAACCTGACTGCAGCCCACAAGCACCTGCTGACAGATCAGTATTCTCTTCTGTATGTCATGAACTTCTTAAAGAAAGAAACCTCATTAATCCTTTGAGACTGTTATGCAGTGTACTTTGGCCACTTTGAAGCTGACATCAGTAAATTTCCAAATCTACCAACCAAGTCCTTCAAATCTGTAGAAGAGTTTCCAGATGGAAATTCTCTTTACAGTTTCCAAGGTATTCAGTCTTGGTTTGGATCTCATGGGGCCTCTATGGCATCAGTACATCTCAGCTGCTCTTACAAGCATCCAAAATAGCGTGCTAAAAATCATACTTTCCCTTCCTGAAATACTCCAGGTGACATGAAGGACACGACATCACTGAAGCTTAGCTCCACAGTTCAGATAGTATTGTATTGAGTAATTAGATGTTATAACTAAACCAGCAGTATGTTTTTGAAATTAAAGGAAACTGATGAAGCTAAGAAAAGCACATATCTCTCTCCACTTTTTTGTGTGACAAACCCTGCATTTCAGCTATCCCTTTGGTTTAAGACACTGTGAATCTACAGTGTGGTGTTGAAATTCCCTTCACAAAGTCAATAAACAGCAATTTACATTCCCAAGAAACGTGAGCATTTTTCTGAACAGATAAATTAGTCCCTGATACTGCAATCTGAGATGAAATGAGATGGATACATAAAATATTCTGGATACATTTATCGGCTTACAGTTTTTCTTCTAAATATAGCAGACTTTTTTTTTTTTGGTCTGAGATATCTTTCAGTTGAGAATACTTGAACTGAAACCATTAACAGAAAATTAATCATAGTGCAAGTTTTACCTAATAAACAGAATACCTTTCAGGCTACAGCTCTAGTACATTCAGATAAGAATCCAAACCCAAAATTCATCCTTTCTTTAATTAGTTTCAAATGCTATGAGACTGCTGCAAAACGTTTTTTCCTACAAACACATTAAGAAGATGAGATTGTTGGCCAACAAATACTGATAGCTTCTCTCTCGTTGTTTCTGTAAGGTTTGCTGAGGACACCAGCAGTTTCAAGAAGGAAGTATGGAGTTTGGTTTTGCCTTTCTTTGTTTTTCCTCAAAAAATATTATGGTTCTAAAAGTAGCCAATCACCAGAATAGTTGCTTAAAGCATGCAGAAATTTTAATGAACATTATGGTTCTTTTTTTTTGATGTTTGTAAAGAAAAAATTCCGTAGAAAGTTGTCCCAGCCACAGCAAGACTGAACTTCCTTTCAGACTGGAAAGCATTGAGGATCAATTACATCAAAATATTTTAAACTGAATATTCTGATTTGAAGTCCAGATATAGTTTAGGTATACAGGTTTCATTATATTGCACTGAGATATAAGATTACTTAATGTTATCTTTTGGAGGACTAGAAATCCACCTTACTTTTTATCATTTTCCTGAGTGAAAGCCAAACAGAACATTTCCACCATCTTGCTGAAATTAATCAGAGTATTCCCAAGGTCCTTTATTTTGGTAGTGCTATCAATTTACCTTAATTAATACAATGTATCCAGACTTATTATCAGTCCCATGTATATAGAAATCATTCCTAGTGTTCAATTTATAAATAGATCAGCTGTCTTTATTCTCCAACAGGTTTTTTTCAATTAAAAAAATAGTTTGAGAGATTTTCAGTATTTGTGCAAATCCTTTTGATGCCAATTTTGGTAAAAACCTTGCATCTCTAATAGAGTTTTATGCTGTTTCTAATCACGCTAAGGGGTTTTTTGTCTTCCACAAAAGTAATCCTTGGAGAAGGATACAATTTCTTCCACTAATTTAATTTCAAGAAGGCTTTTTCAAACGTGTTTAATTGTACTTAAGACAGCTTGAACCTTATCAGTGAGTCTTAAAATTGTATGCAGTTATACACATGAAATTTTCTGTGACTTTTCCAATTTATGAATTAAAACAGGGTTGGGTTTTTTTTCATTTCTTTCAGTATTCTGTTCAGTGGGATATGTAACTAAGAGAAGACTTTATTGAGCTGTGTTTTTTTTATTTCCAGAATTTTGTCCTACAACCATCTTAATTTCCTGAATACCATGGAATTTGTAATTTTAACTGCAGTCATAACAAAGATTGTTCACACTCTGCTTGCATCATACCCACAGATTCAATGAACTGTCACACTTCAATCAAAGTTGTTTACAAAGACTCCTGTATAAATTAAAATCACTAAAGCCATTTGAAGTCTTGCTAACTCTTTTTATTAAGGCGCACCACACGTCCTAGCCAAACTCTAAACTTTCTGCAACTGCTACTGGTCAGGTTTCCTGAAAACCTAAGGTTTCTGAAAAGTGCTCTTGGCAAACAGTCAAATCCTCCTCTCTGAACCAATATACAATGAATAACTGAATAGAATAAAATAAAATTGGAAAAAGTGCCATTAGCTGACAATATTAGGATAGTTGAGCCTGGTTTGGGGGCTTGTTTTTCTTCTTTTTTTTTCTGTAAGAACTTGAAAGGAATTTAATACTTACTCCTCTATAAGTGATCATCAGATCTTCTGCTGTTTCAGTCAGAAATATTTTCTATTCTTCTCTGGAAACTCTGCAGTCAGTTCACCAGTGATGTCAGTGGACTAATAGGAAAGAAGTGGAGAAAAAATTTCCATAATGCAAGTCCCAAAAAAACTTGCCAATATACATTGATATGAACTATCTTGATATTAACTTACTGCAATTGTTAACCAAGTTGGTATTATTTAATAAACAGATGAAATGGTAGAAATATATTAAGCTTTTTTCCTGCTTCAGAAGAAAGCTGAAAATCTGGGACATCTTTCAGTCACATTCATGTGCTGGAGGTAGAGATTGAGTGCAGTGAGAAATAAATCCACAGGGACAGGATGGTAGAGGATGAGGCAAATCAAAGAGACCTTCAGCAGAAAACTGCCATTGAAATAAAAATCAGGCCTCGGGTAACTCATCAATCATCACTCTAGAAAAAATTGAAAGACTGGAGTGAATGATGGGAATACAGGAAAATTCCAAGCAGAAACAGCATGGCTTGAGTCTGAAGAGCAGATACCCAGACTGCTTGGGATTACCAGGAGCTTACAGACTAGTTTGCTGCTGTATGCCTTGGAGGAAGAAGGGTCTAATGGAAAGAGCAAGTGAATGATTTACACTGATGTTAGAGTGGCAGGGTGTTGTAAAGATAAAATACGAGAAGTTATATCAGAACTGGAAGGACATAGGGCAGAATATGAAATGCTGGAACGCTGTGCCATGCAGTAACTTCTGCTGCCAATTCTTTGTACTGTATTTGTCTTCTGTTGTGTTGACACCATGAAGGAGTATCTTCATACTTCACCTGACAGTTATTTTAGTGCACTGCCTGTGCCACACTGTCCTGAAGATGACACAGCAGGCAAGGAGAAGCTGAATCAATACTGCCATTGATCTCTGCCTATCTTGTCCCAGGAGTTGCACTCTCAGACAAAAGTTCACATATTTGAAGTGTTCATCAAAAGGGGGAGCATTTTGTCTCTGTCAGGTTTGAAATGCATTTAAACACACTGAAGAGCCAAAAATGTCATTTTAAATGTCATGTTTTTGCTACCTGGCATGCAAAACTGCATATTGCTGTGTAGCTAATTTATTAGGTGTTTGCTGTGTTAGCTAGCTCAAAGCTCTCCACAGTAAACTATGTTGGGCAGTCAAGTAAATGTAGGATAAATAATGTTATGCTACATTCTTTTATCATAATTTAATCCTTACTAGTACAAAAATAGGAGTGTTAGCCTCTTCTGAATGCTTTCTGATTTGAGTATTAAAGCAAAGTTAAAAATGACAAGTAGGAAAATTTGCTCTGTTTTTCCAGCCCATTTTTTAAACACTGAAAATTCTTTCTACATACTAGAAAGATGTCCAGGAACAGTGATGCAAATGGAAGTGAACACAGAGCAGCAGTTACATGGACAATCATTCATCACAGCCTGAAGAATAACAAAGGCTCAACTAATGGGTCGATGAACCTCTGCTTTTCACACTGACAGATGACTCCAAACTATGAAACAGAACATGAATAAGTAACCAGTGGAAAATGGTTGACCTTTGAGATACCTCAAGCCTATACAGACATTAAGTTTTGCATTCTAATCAGTTTTTAGACTGAAAAAAAGTTTCAATTTGGTTGATTCAGCCTCCACCTTGTCTTCTGCATGCATCTCCTAGGAAGCTAAGTAGTGTCAATTTTCTCTCTCTTTTTCTACTGGTGTAATCTTGTAAGTCAAGTCTTAAATAAGTGTCCAGAGAGAGAGAGAGAGAGAGAGAGAGGTGACAACCTCCTGCAAGAATAATTTAATGATGGAAAAGAAAATCTTTAATAAATTCCTTCAAAACAGGTAAACTTTTAACTTTAACCTAATTTTATTTCCTTCAGAAAGAATACAAATGAAAGGCAAATTAAAAACAACAAAAGCAACACATACATGAAGGAAAAAGAATTTATTAATGGCTTTCAGTAAGTTTCAAGGAAAGGAAAATATTATGAAATACCAGACCACTCGGCAATTCAGCCTTGTAATGTAAATCATAGTGTTTTTCTGATCTCTGTAACACACAAACAGCTGTCAGATCCAGTCAGACTTACAGAAAAAAGCAACAAGGGTTACCTATTGGAGCTAGAAAAAGGAAAGTATGTCAGATAAGTATCTTATTCCTCCCTGAAAATAGGAAAGATGCTGCTTTACCTTGCAAGCACTGTTTCTCTAATCGAAATTAATGATTTATCATTGTCTTTCTATAATACTTCTTAACACTTCATAGCAAGCTCCACTGCTTTGAACTTGAACCAATCCCATGTAAAATTACATACATTTCAGCTTGTTAATGAGAATACTCTTTAAGACCATGAGCAGGAATATAACTCCTGCTTTTCTGTTTCTTATTTTATGCAATAATATCTCAGAACATCTGATTTCTTAATAATTCCCATTTTCCAAGAATATTAATTCATTTTACTTCCCCCAAAGGAATCAAACTCAAGTACAATATTGTAGGTGGGTGTGTGATGCACAGCCTATATATTTAACCAAACTAGGAAGGAGGATGCAATTTGTCTGACACATTTATTTCCTATTAGGCATTTGTAAACATCAGCTTCAATACACCTACTCTTTTTGAGAGTGAAGTATGAAGTCAATGGGACCGCTAAGGTGTAACAGAGTCTTTTCTGAATAAAAGTGCTATTAGGGTCCATTTCTATTGAATTAATTAATTGCAATAATTCACAAATATAAATTTCAACAATCCATCTTGCAACAGGAACAGATTAAATATATCTAGATGGAAGTGAAATTTGTAAGTTGCTGAGTCACTTTAAAATGAGCTCCCATTCACATTGATTTTGTGTCTCACTGCCATAGAAATAGGTTCTGCCAAGATATGTCTGTTTGGACCAGCTGTCTCTTTGCATATAAAACACATGTTCCATTAAAAATCAGATTTTTGTTGAGACCATTCAAATATGCATTTCAAAGTTGGTCCTAGAATTATCATACTTCCTGTTGCTTTAACAAAGGAGCAGATGAACTACTGTGATTTTATTTCTTCCCTATTTTCTACTCTCTAAGAGCTTAATCTCTGAGAGATTATTTTGGTCAAAGAGTAATACTCTTCTCTATGAATGTCAGATCAGGAACAAGCTCAGAAATTGGTTCTTGACCTTGCAAAAGGCCTTTGCAGAGACAGCAGTACTGTATTGATGCTGTGGCTGCTTTCTTTTCTTCTGAGTGTCCCAAAAGGTCTCACACAAATAAACAGATCCTTACAGAAAAAAAAAAAAAAAAGAAGAAAAAAAAAAAAAAAGAGTAGCCAGACAAGAGAAAAATAGAGCAGAAGGGGATGAAGTGCAGTGATGACCTGGAGACCACTTCCGTATCAGACTAGTTGCTATAAGAATAGATTTCTATTTGTGTGACAGTGGAAGTTGCTGATCATTCTGACCTATAGTATGTAAGTAAACATTTCAGAAGACATAGCACTTAAATTTAAACAGAAAGTCTCAGAGTTATCTGAAACTATAGTTTTACAGTTCCAGATGCCCCCCCTGCCCCAGGGACACTTTACTCTAGACCAGGTTACTCAGAGCTGTATCCAACCTGGCCTTGAACACTTCCAGGGATGGGGGATTGGCAGAATCTCTGGGCAACCTGTTTCAGTACCTCACCACCCTCATAATCAAGAATTTCTTCCAAATTTCCTCCAAACATCTAATCTAAACCTACTAATTTTCAGTGAAAGTCATTCCCTCTTGTCCCATTACTGCACGCCTTTGTAAAAAGTCTTTCTCCAGTGCTTCTGTATCCCCCTTTAGGTACTGGAAGGGGCCCCCCACAGCCTTCTCTTCTCCAGGATGAGCAACCCCAGATCTCTCAGCCTGTCTCCATAGAACAGGTGCTCCAGCCCTCTGAGCATCTTTGTGGCCCTTCTCTGGAGTAATTCCAACAGCAAATGTCATGTAGATCTGAAGTAGAATTTCCAAGCTGGAATTACTGAATAAAAACACTTAAAAATCAGAGTGATAAAAACACAGCTTTTTTTAATGTAACACTCAAACTTCATCACCTAGACTGTTAAATTTGCTTTGTCTGAGTTCAAAGTTTTTTGCCCTGTAATATATTACTGCAGCTATTTACTTTGGGGTTTTCCATGTTGCATTACAACTAAATACATATTATCACTGAGATACTCTATTCTGCCAAATGGAGCAGAGCAGGAAGAACTCACTACAGCTAGGATAACTGTGGTTTTTTTATTATTTAGTAAGTACCCAGAATGGTTTATAGCTGGCTACCAAAAAAAAAAAAAAAAAGTGTGCGGCAATAAACCAATTTTTAAAAGTCACTGCTTTTTAACTAAAAATATTAATAATTGAGAAAATTAATAGAACATTGTAGCAAGACTTTCAAGAACCAGGAAGTCAAGGAAAATTATTCATTTAGTTGTTGCAGTAATTTAGTTAATTAGATTTTTTTTTTTTTTTTGCTCAGCTTAATTTTTTTCTAAAAAAGATTTTTCTTTCTGGTTAAATCAATTCTTTACATAAATATGTGATAGTGAGAGCAGAAAAAAATGCATTTTCCATTAGAAATTCACATTCAGTGTTAATGAAAATGTCTTTGTTATTTGAAGAATAAAATATATTACTTTCTCTACCATCATGATCTTAAAAATAAGTTATGAAAAATTATCTATTCAATAAAAATAAAATGAGCAGTCTTTTTTTTCTGCTTTATAGTGGTATGTGCTTAGCCTAGTAATATATTAAGCTCATTTTTGTTATGGAAAAATGAAGACAAAATTAAAAAAAAATATTGAAAAAAAACCCCAAATATTTATCAGTTCATGCTTGTGCTGAGCCTCTGAGAGTTGCTCTGGTCATGCCCTCTTTGAAGATGCCCACTTGGATAACTGAGCTTGGTTGATTTTTGTGATCTTATCAAGAAACTCCTTGAAAAGCCAATCTTACACAGAGGTTTTCCATCACAGTTATATGCAGAGCAAATTACTATGTAGAACACTGACCAAGATTAATTTTCTGTAGTGACTTTTTGAAATGCTTTAAGAGAAAGAGACAAGATTTTATTTTGGGACCTATTACACTCTTGTTTCTTAACTTGCTGTTTTATATTTCTGTCTAGCAATTATGGATGCTAGTCAATTAGCAAAAACCTTTTTTTGGGAATATTACAGGATGCTCAAAATATGTGGGAACGAATGTCTCACCCCGATGTGCCTATGTGCTCATGAAGAGGCTCTTCCTCCGCTCTGTGTTATCACAAGCCATACAGGGCACAGCTTTTGTGTGAAAGAAAACTTTGCAAAAATACGAAGTTTCAGACTTTCAAGCCTCTCAAAAAAAGTAAATTTTAGGCATTTCAGCCGGTGGAATCAATGAAGAACAAAGAACAAAGAGTGTAAGTTTTTCTTGGCTCCCCATCCCCTGCTGTTCTCGGGCAGGGAAAAGCTACAAGGTATGTAAGAGTGGCCCTTCAGGCACTTAGCTTTATAGTTTGTTACAGGGACCTTTCTTCCAGCCAGCGTGAAAAGACCAGGAGAGCAGCTCAGACTTTCCCACAGGCTTTATTTCTCCATGAAGTGTGTCCGGCAGCAAACTCTGAACATGGGGAGCCAATACATGTACTTCTATAGGGTTTGGGGGGATCACAAGTAAACCAATAAAAAACAGGGTTAACACATTTTAACCAACTACATTATCTTTGTTTGGGACAACCAATTATAAAGAATCAAACCTAACCAATAATATTCTAAAAAGATAGGAGGAAGAGCTTACATTTTTTTCTAGCATGAGTCATTTCTAGTTAAGTAGTTTTTCTTATCCCAGAGAAAATTCCAAGGGGGCCTCACAGGGGTATCTGCAGAGGGATTCGTCTCCACTACAAGAGAGGATACCCCAAAGTCAGTGAAGAAGGAGTCAGGTTCTAGATGGAAGGAGAATGAGGACACGCCATGAATTTGGGCTGAAAATCTTTTTGTAAGCTATAGGGGTGGACTGTACTACACTAAATACACCTAAAAACCATGGAGAAAGACATGGGGGAGTTGGAGTGTTCAACTTGATAGATCATTGAGCAATAGCACCTTTGCCCCAAGGGGAGAAGGGGATGTCTGTTCCTGGGGACAAAGCATGAAGAGAGAGAAAGAGAGATGAAGAGAACCTTTGCTTTTGAACAGTTTATTCTTAAAAGTAAATACCCCACGAGTTTAACATGGCCCATAAGCGCAGTGTCTGGGAAGGCTGTGAAGATGGGAGGAGTTCACGATTGCCGATTCCCGGGCAGCTGCAGTTCATGGAAAGTGAAGCCACAAGAGAACTGGTTTTATTTATTCTTGTGGAGAAGTCCCTGTGGCCTGACAAAAAGAGACTGCTCTCCCTAAAGTGAACAGTGAACTGAAAAAGACTATTTTTAAAGTTAATAACTGTTGTTAAGAAGGAGAAGAGGGTTTGGGAGAGGGGAGGAGGGGTGGTCTGAAGGTTTTATTCTGGATTTATGATTACTTTATGTTGTTAAAAAGCTTTCTTTACGCCCTTTAAGTTTTAGACCTGCCTTGTTTTTACTCCTAATCCTAGCTCACAACAGGAAATTAGTTTATTCAAATTAGCAAATCTAAACCACGACACTAAATTGATGTTTCCTTCCTGTTTTGAACTGAAACCAAGACAACATCTTACCCCAGAGAGTGGGGAAATGTAAATTGCTGGCAGATGCGGTCGTCCCGTCATCCCCCTGAGATAACTGGCCCAGGAGTAAAAATGCTTACCTTGTTTTCTTACAGTATTTCAATTTAGATTGTTTGCAAAATAGTCTTTTTAAAGGAAGGCTGATGGTTTCAAACTTTTTATATTACTGAATTAACAGGCAATGAACATCATTAAGGCTTGCTTTTTTTACCAAATGCAGTCATTATTTGAAATCTCTTGCCTTGGTGCTCTTGAAAGGAATGAAGGAGGATAGAGGTTTGCTTTATATCTGCTATCCCCTTTTCCTCTTGAGGGTCAAACCAACAGTTTTAAGGTTTTCATATACGTTGTTAGTATGAAGTAATTTAATGGGGCATATGAAGCTATAGCAATTGCTTTTAACACAAAGGGGAAGTTTTTATTGAAAAATAAATACTAAAATCAATATAAAATAAATAAGCAAGTTGAAAATAAATTAAAACTGATATTTGTAGGTTGGAGATAAATGAAGGAATTGATTTCTAACACAATTTAATGTAGAGAGAGAAAAAAAGTATATGAAGAAAATTTTTTCAAGTATATCAGAAGACAAAAAACAGTGACTTGGAAGAATGATTCCAGGAAAAATAATACAAAATAATATAATTATTTAAAAACAGACAGCAAATCTTTTTCACCTGGACTCATGCTGACTATAAAAAGCACACTGAACCCATTTCTACTGTGAGTCTGGAAAGAGCAGATAGAAACCAAGAACATATAATCCGACAATAAGAAAGAAAGAAAAAAACAATAGTTAAGCAGTGTGAGAACATAAAAGTATGAAAACTTAATACTTGTGGACAAATCAGAAAAATCTTCACAATTGGCTTTTCCAGGTTCTACTGTCCAAATATAAAAGAGAAATTGTATCTATAATGAGAATGCTATAAAAATATGAGCAAAATAAGCTCTCCTGTGAGAAATTCAAATGATGATATAAAGTGCATAGATTTTTACATTACAAGAGGCCTGAGACTCTTGGACTCTCTGGAATAGAAAAATTGAAATATATTATGATTTATAGCAATCCTTTTATACAGAGCAAGACTTCTCTAGTAATACCAACAGTATGCAGTCATAAAATTTGTCATCTGGAATGTATCTCCAAGTGTGGAAACAATCAGATCAAATCTTTCAGGATGTAATCTTTACTTTTACATAAAACCTAAAAGTTAGGAAATATAAAAGGGGCAAGTATGACCATTCAAATAGGGTGTAAAATGGTGAAGACTGAAACTTCAGCCTTTTCTATAAACAAATACACAATATAGAGTCTTATAAATTGCTCCAATTAAAAAAAATAATTAAATACAAATTCTTTGGTTGGTTGGTTGGTTGGTTTGAGCTTTTAAAAATACCATGGAAATTTTAACTTCTCTGGATTCAAACAAAAACACTTACTCATCTAAGGATTTTCCAACAGACATATAATCCCAAAACTTTATTCTATTCTATACTGGTCTTCTCCAAGCACTATCTGAATTTTTATATATTTCTAGATCCTCTTATGTCTCTGACAAATGCCATACTGACAAAATAAAAGTGAAAAGAAGGTTTTCTCATTATAATACTTCATGCATATTCTTCTTTGTAGTGTGTAAGTAAAAGCTCGATTTTAGGAAGACAAGCGGTTTTCTTGTTAACCTTAGTTTTGACATTTCTGCAAAATGGAATTACAAAAGGATGAAGCACTTATATAGATATATATTACATATATATGATAATGCATATAATATATAGTATATAAGATATATTATGATATATAATACATATAAGTGTCCAATCTGCTGGGATATTTTGCTCTCAGAATTACTTGTGAATCTCATAAAAATGTTGTCTTTGCAAGAGCTTTGATTTTTCTGATGGTCTTTGCAAATGACATATGAAAAAGTATACTCTTTTCTTACATAGTTCAATTCTAAGCACCTGTGATTTTGAAGAAAAACACACGCAGTGCATAAACACTTCATCCCTGGACTTGTGTTTGGGATCTGGTACACCTTCTCATCCATTTAAGACCTTCATAAAACTATACACCTGGGAACAAAGCCATACCTTGAAAAGCCGTTTCCTTTTTTGAATCCAGTCTCTGTGCTTTCTTTCCATTGGCACTCCTGGAGGGTAAAATCTTGTAAGCACCACTAGGGTACTATTTCACTGTCGTTTTAGGAAGCTTGAGTTCACCATACATGGAAAATGCTGTCTCAACACGCCATCAAGCTGGAATTCCCATGTGTGCTCAGAGATTCCATAGGAGAATATGCTTCAAATCAGAGCATTGGCACACTTCAGCATCACTAAGGGAATCTTTGGGAGTTGGAACTCAGGTTCCCTGCAAAACATACATTGGGTTCCTTGAGTGTATAGGAGGCAGGTGGTAAAGGATCACTTCCATGGCTGAGAGGGGTTAGTAAACACACAAAAGGAATTATCAGGAAAAGTACTTTTTCTTTCCCAGACCACTTGAATAAGGCACAATATTTTTTTACAGTTCTCCATCACTCTTTCCATTCTTCTACAATCAAGGGAGTATCAAGGAAAACGTTTCTGAGATTGGAAATTCTCTATCTGCTCATCCACTCAAGCACACACAGAAGATCAAATCCCACTAATGAGCTCAGTGAAAAGGACTTTGAGGGGGTCTCACTCAGTTTAAGATTTATTGTGCTTGGAAGATATTTGAAAAATCTTTAGAAATGTTAACAGTTTGCAATTTAGTCATTTATATGGCTAAGAAGCAGCTGAGCAGCAACTTTAAATTTACTAGTGCCCAAATATTAGAAGCAGATAGCTAGAAGCAGGAAATTGTCATTTAAAGGTCGAGTCCTAAAATATTAAACTGCTGCATGCTTACATGTCATGAAATGCTGGTAATTCTACATTAATCATCAATGGATTATCCACATTATGAATTTACTTGCTCCTGATTTCTCTCAAGGTACCTGGCTCGAGCCCAGTATTGTCAATAATATAACACAAATTATGTATTGCTGCAACTAGACCCTACTGTGCAATTTGTGATTAGCATCTATTACACTTAGTAGTTCACGTGACATTCATATCTATAGTTAAGTGATTAATTTTGACAATAAATATGTGCAGCTTTTAGCATTACACAGTATTGGTGCCACCATTAATACTAGTTCTGGTTTATTTCCACCTCTTATTTCAGAGCAGCTGGGTAAGTAGATCTCACCCCTTCAGACTAAGGTTAGAGGCTTATGTTATTAAATAGCCACTTCAGAATCAGCTCCTCTCCAATACACCTAGAGATTTCAAAAGATTTTCCATATAAGTGATGAAATAGGAAAATAAAATAATACAGGCTCCACAGACTGTAGAGATTTGTCCAAAACAGACCAGAAAAGGCAAGATGGAATAAACTGAGGTAAAAGCCACATCCTAATGTTTTTGACCATCACTAGTCTTACACTACACTAAAAGAGTTCTCTCCAATTTTCTCCAATAAAGTAGCACATTGAGTTTAATTCCAGCAAAAAGGTTGCATGTTTTCTAATGAGATCAGGTAGAATTGTTTTCTTGTTAGCTTTGTTTTGAGAATGTACTAGTATGCATCATATTTTTTTAGGCTGAAACACAAATTTCATATTTTTATGCATAAAGTAGCACATATTTCACCAACATCTGGCTTTACTTTGCTTTAAATGGGTTAAGACTTTTAAACACTAGCTGTATTCTCTTCTTGCTTGTATTTACCAGAAGTTTCTCTGGCACATCTTCATTTATTTAGTGAAATATTTCTTGCTAGATCTGACACAATTCATCACCCACAGCAACCTCCTGCAGATTATTTAATGGAAACTGAGTGCTGTCCATGGGAGCAGTTGTCCCTGTGCCCTCTGTCAGACCCAACAACATCATCCTTTTGCACATAGTGAAGCCCACAGGCTTTTAGCAACTGCCAACACAGAATCTCATGTAATGGAAGATACAACAGTCCCATGCTTTTGTTCAGTGCCACATTCTTTCACTTACAGTACAAATAGAGAAAGATTTAATGATGACAAGAGAGTTAAATCTATATTAAATACTATCTATCTTTAATGTTCTTCTCTAAGTTAAACTGAAAAATAAGCAACATAAAGGTACTAAAAATATTCTTATGCCAGAGTGTAATGAGTCATCATATACTACACAAAGGTTTAGCTTATATAAGTTTGTAACACTGTATTTAGATAAAAGTGAATTTCATAACACAGTAAGCACAACAACCATCAAGATACTAAGAAAAAAAAGGGAACTAGAAAGCCAGTTGTTTCTTTCAAAATCACATTTTTTCTTCATGTACGATTTCCAAAACATATTTTTGAATAGTGAGGGATTTGATAAATATTCTCTGTCAAGTCAAAACTTGTATTGAATAACACTTTTCCAGTGTCTCTAATGTTGTACTTCCTTTGTTTAAAAGCTTATGTGAAATACAGGGAGCCACTTGAATTCCAAACCCACTTCTAATCTGTAGGCCAGTCAATTTTAATGTCTCTTTTTATCCAATAACTCTCTCACACCAAGCATCCAATATCCCTCATTTGTTGTGCTAAAAAACAACAGATGTTTTAAAACCCTGCAGCAAGTGTTTAAACTTTCAAATGAGGACTAAAAATAAAGGCAATCAAAGCACTTTGGAGGATTTAAGTTATATATAAAATATAAATCCAAGGCTCATGGTAGTGCAGACTAAACAATCCCTTTATATTCTGTTGTCTGTAGTTGCAGACAGGTTACAGAGACTTTCCAAGCACAACTGATTTCAGAAACAGAATCACATTGTGAAACTAAATTGAACATCCTTATTTGATATTACTGTGCTGAAGGCAAGTTATCTGGAAGGTCAAAATATCTCAGTGCATAAAAAAATTCTTGTATCATCTAATAATAAATATATTGTGTGTTAATCCCTGAATTTACCTCACTCTTCACAGCTGCAAAACACTGCAGCTTAGTCCTCATGAGAGAAGGTGGCAAAACCCCATGTCTTACTCATATTTTTATTTGTGCATCCGCTTATGTACATCTCAGTCTATCTTGGGGCTGTATATGGGTAACCAAGGTCAAGAGGACAGACTTTGTAAAAAAATGTCAGGATGAAGGACTTTTTTATTTGGCAGACTGCCTGAAATTTCTTTTTGGATCTGCAGCTACAGTACAACAACAGAGAGAACTACCCATTCTTGAAAGGGCAATAGACATTAGGGTCCTTCCCACATGTATATGCAGTTGCTGTGGTAAAGTAATATATGTGTATCATAAATGCTAATTTTTAAGGAAGACATCTGTGCAGTTTACAGCACTGCTAAGGTTTTTCATCATGTCCCTCAGCTATGTGTGAAGGATTTTTTCCTCTGTTATTTGGAAGCAGATGTAGAAAAGAATACAAATTCTCTCTACTGAAGATTTAGATGCTGAAATGCATAAATTGATTTTTAGGATCTTAAAAGTGATTTTTATGCTTGTCCGTTCCATGTAAGTGTCAAAGATATTTCAACAGTGCTATTTGAGAGACAGTAACTTTGACAGAAACAGTCCATTTCAGGAAGTCCAGGTAATTATACCATGACAGGACCTAATTCATGGGTCTGCTGAATAGTACTTAAATAGTGTGAAGGAAATTTGGTGAGATAAAATAAAAAAATGGTTGCCATACTAGCATAAGGTTAAGGATTATTTATGAGTACCTGCCATGGATAGAAACAGATATCCTTTGTAGTTTACAAGGAAATGCGTATTTCTGGGTATAGAGGTTCAATAGAGTAAGGCTTTTTCAGAGTGATATCTCCTGCCTACCCAAATGAGGAAAGGAGATGATTAAACTGAGGATTTTTCTTTACAGCTGGTAGAACAAGCCAGAGAACTGCACAATGTGTTAATGAGAGGTTTTTTTGCATATATTTCCAGTGAAGGAGGAGTACAGGGAAAATGTCATCCAACAAGTCCTTGGATTGTGTTAGGGACAATGTTTTGACTGACACATTTCACAGATACATTGTGAAACAGAGCTTGATAGACTGTCAGAAAGCACTCTAAACCAGTGACTTGAGAAAAGTGCATGGACCAGGAAGATACATGCACTATGAACAGCACATCTCAAAGATCCTGCAGTAAGAAGTCAGTTTGTTCCTTATGCTTACAGCATTAGAGCAAGTTAGGAGAGCCATATTGCCATTCAGAGAAATACTGAGAGATTATGGATTTAATTCCCCTATGGACAGAGGTATCCCACAGAGAAGCACTGGCTCACAGAATATGTTCTTCCATTCTGACATGTGAAGCCCATACTGGATGCCACACACTTAGGGTCGGTACCTTTTGTTTTGTACGTTATTCTTTTCTTTTCCCGGTGTTTTTCCAAAGAGTAGTGCTTCTACTAACACAAAGTACTAGATGGCAGCAAAATGCTTTTAAATACCTGCTGGACTGTCATCATAGCCTGTATCCATTTATCACACCCTGTCTGTGCTCCCACTGTCAAAAGAGCATATTGCTCTTACTGTGGTATTCTTGGCTCCCTGTTTGGTGACCTCTCCTGCCTCCTGCATCATTCTTATAGCTGTCAGAGGACCATAGACAGAGTTTGAATCATAAGGATCTCAGTGCTGAAAAAGTGATACATTGTATGAGACACTTCTAAAGTAATCCTTCTATGCCACCACATTAGGCCAGATTCAGTGCCAGTTTCAGATCCTGCATTTCAAGATAAGGTGTGAGACAGCAGGAAAAATAAGTCTAGAAATCAGTGCCTATGGTCAAAATACATGAACTTAGGGGAAACATTGAAGGCATTAAGTGGGCCAGCATGACCTGCAAAGGACAAGTACATAAAAAGTAACTAGAAAAAGGCAAGAAAAGCACTTTCTCTCTTATCTACTCTGGATACAACAGGAACCAGTGGGATTACAACGCAGCAGAGCTGAAAACAGGGAAAGCTTTTTAAGTGTAGGGATATCTTGGTACTGAAAAACTGGAACATGCAATCATAAAATTGATGTAATTCAAGTTTAAACAAATTCCCACTGTCATGTTTCAGAAATACATACTTTGGGGTCCCACTTGGAGGATATCTATGCAATGCCTTGAATCCTATACCCATTTGAATGAGGCCAATCCAGTTGGGGGTGGAGACACTTTAACCCTTCAGAGTTGTCTGCTTCTGGCAAAGGAGGAGAGATATGGCAATGCAGATAATCTGTGTTGAACTGTCAGCACGCTAAAATCACCACAGAGAACAAGCAATGAGTATTGAATCACCTGGCTGCAGATTTCACAGTCAATTAATGAAAGAAAAGAGGCAGGGCATCATATGTGTTTGTGGTTCACGCCCATCTGCTACTTCTGTGTAAACAAATAAGTGCCTTCAGACAATTGTTTCCTCTAAATTTCTGATTTTAGAGGCTGTATGAACTGACAGCCATATATTTGTCAGTTTACTCCTCATGGAGTCTTTCTGTCTGACAATAATAATGAGAGGTAAATGTAAATGGCAATGCCTTCAGGTAACTGAGATGAACTGCAAAGCCTCTGAAAGATGCAAAAACGTAACTCCATGCAGGCTGCCAGTACTGCTTAGGAACATTGCTCCTACTCTTCAGTCTTATTTCTCATGCTCATATCTGCATCATGGAAGTTGGCCCAGAGACTAGGAAAGAGCATGGGAAGTGCTGGAACATCTGGACTTTCATTTCTGGTTTATTGCAGATTTGCTTTTGGAAAAACCAAATTATTTGTAAATCCAAGAAGCTATGAGAATTCCCAGGTAAAGGTGTTTGAAAGCATGAAGGGAGCTGCAGAAACAGCAGCAGAGTGAGCTTGGTGATACATATTACTGTTATAATAAAACATATTACTGTTCCCTGTGGAAAGGAATCAGGAGCTGCTTCGCTGTGTTGTGTGAGGCACTTCACCACAAGGAAGGTCATTCTTTAGGGCCAGTGGCTATGGATCCTGGTGTGGAAATATTATTGTACCCCTGCACAGCAGTGAAGCTTCAAATAATACTGTCTGTGCTAGGGTAAAAGCAAAGACCTTGATGGTGCAGCAGGTTAATATACAGAATGTTAATATACAGAACACTTGCTATCTGCATGGTCAGTATAATCTTTCTTTTCATCTTTTTTATCCTCATGTTTTTTCCACGCAGGAAAAAAATAGTGATCCTTCATGGCCATTTAAGGTTGGGATTAGCTACCTGAGATTAGGCAGACATGCCTTGTCATTCTAAAACAGAATTAGAAAAACATTCCTGGCCGATGAAAATACAATTCAAGTCTCAAATTCTTTCCTACTAATTCATTCAGACTGTGTCCATGCTTTACCTGCTTCATGAAATAAATTTGCATGTCAAAAGTAAGGGAATGAAATTATACCTTTATTCTCTTCTCTTCTCTTCTCTTCTCTTCTCTTCTCTTCTCTTCTCTTCTCTTCTCTTCTCTTCTCTTCTCTTCTCTTCTCTTCTCTTCTCTTCTCTTCTCTTCTCTTCTCTTCTCTTCTCTTCTCTTCTCTTCTCTTCTCTTCTCTTCTCTTCTCTCCTCTCCTCTCCTCTCCTCTCCTCTCCTCTCCTCTCCTCTCCTCTCCTCTCCTCTCCTCTCCTCTCCTCTCCTCTCCCACCCATATCTTACCAGTTTTACAAGACATTTTAGTGTTGTGATAAGAGCAAACACATAATTTCAAGGAACTTATGTGGAGGAACTTACCTTCTTCTATCACAGACAAGATTTCCTTAACAACTCAACCCCAGGTTTTCCACAGGAATCTCAGGTGTCCAAATCCTTAAAATTATTTAATCTTTAAATAATATCTAAATAACAGCTCAAGCTAAAGCCTCCAAGGAGGGACCCTGAACAAAGGAACCTCTTGGCATACCCTCTCAGTCTAAGTGGGAGAAATGCTGTGGTTCTGCTGTGTCTCTGAATGCCCACTCACCTGGCTAGGCCACAGATCCCTGTGCCTTATGTTCTGGAAATGCACTTCATGGCCTCTTGCCTGGGGCTTCCATAAGCCAGAGCTCAACCTGCAGCTCCCACTGCAGCTGTTCACCAAGGTACCTGCACTGAAAGAATTCCTCGACAAGCAGGACAAAAATGTTTCAAAATTTTGATGGGTTGTTTTTTTGTTTTTGTTTTTTTTTTAAGATATGAGATTTTTATTGTTATATTTGTTGACTTGATTCACAAAAATATTGTTTACACATCTGTTTTAAAATCTTCCCAAGGATATAGTCCCTAGAGAGGTTATAGAGAAGGGTAATCTAAAGCAACAGACTGAAGTGACTCTTTCCCACAGAGTATCTCTGGGAACAGCCTACACTCATCCAGCAATCTGAAAAAGACTGGCACATTTTCTTGGATGACATAGAAATGAAGAACTCTTTGACTGTCTCCTACTTTTTCTTCACAGCTGAGCAGAAGTCATGTGACTACTTGAGGCACATCTGAAAAGCAGAACTACAGCAGCTGTTTCATGCATGTAGGTATCCTTTTGACATTGGGACCTTCAGACCCAATCTTTACGTGAGAAACAAAGTTAAATAGAAGAAACTGTTTGGAAAAGCTTAGAATATAGTAACATCTGAGATATTCAAGAAGTAAATTTGCCTGGTAAATATGGAAACCAAAGTCTACTGGGAGAGAAAACTGGAAAAGAGAGACTTCAAAACATGTCTTTTAAAGGAACTTAAAGAATAACTTCTGCCTCAGAGCCTTAATTGCTTGGATGTGAAAAGGTCAATAAATAAACCCCAATCCTTTCACAACAGAAAAAAAAATCTTGGGAGTAGAGGAAGAGCTGTTGAAAGTTTGATTATATCTTCTCCTCTAACTCTTCATAATAACCAGAGGAGAATAATCAGAGGAAGAATGCAGACATTGAGGAGGAATCCTTTGTTTTGTGCTAGTATGGAAAAAAGGCTGTATTTAAAAAGTGAACAAGTAATTCACATAGAAAATAAAATGCACTGTATTAGCCTCTCTTGTCCAACAGCAGGATTTTTTCTTTTAATAACAGGTTATTTTAAAATTGATTTGGTAGTACATATTTAGATGTCAAGCTGAATAATGGGGTCTTGAAAGGCATTTCAGTAATATTTTACTCATTTAATGTATTGGTTGCTTTGAATAATCACAAAATATTTCTTTCTAGAGAGTTAAAACTGGGAAGGGATGAAGTGAACAGCCCTGGAAGAGAATACAAGGGAGGTCCAGGAAGGACAGACTGGGAAGCTCCCCTGTCTGCTGTCCCAGTGCAGCTGTAACAGATGCCCTGTTGAAGGCTATCTGCATCCTGTTAATTCCTGTAGATAAATAAATACCAGACACAGAAAAGAAAATTAAGAGAAGCAGCAAGAGAGTCTCTGAGGACAGAAAATAAACAAAAATTAAAGGACACAAGCTGAATCAATCATCATGTCCTGTTTCAAAGAAGATGGGAGTGGGATCTCACCTACTTCAGAGAGTGTAAATGTATGTTTTTTCCACTCTTCGTAAGTAGTAATGCCAATAAAACAAACTAATGCAAAGCAAAAATCAGTTTGAAACAGGATTTAGTTTAAAAATTAAAAGTAGCACTAAAACTTTGAAAATATTAATAATAGAAAATGCTTTTTGAACGGGACTATTAAATGACAAATCCTTCTTCATACCCCAAAATCTGAATATCTTTGTTCTTAACACAAATTCAGTTTTGTTTTTTGCAGGTCATGTTGACCTTTGACTACAAATAAAAGAAATAGTTCTGCAGTGGCTGGTGGTTTGTTTTTTTTGTTTTGTCCAATTGCATGTGAAACTTAGAAAAATTATAAATAAGTTCACTAGCTACTTTTCAGCTTTCTCTGAAAAACTTACTCTTTCTCATCATCTTACTTGGAGATGCATCACAGCTTAGGAACTCAGAATTAACTACTTGGTATTACTCCATCAATACATATTTTACTGCAGTTACTGGCACTGAGGTTGAATTTATAATTGTGTATGAATTCTGAAATTCAAGTGCACGTAAATATAGGAAATATTTTAGTTATATAAGACGTATAATTATTCCTCCTCCAGGGCTATCTGCAACTTGAAAAGATGTCCCATTTTTCACTGGGGATAACCCGTGCCTTTATTTGTCCAAATTTGTCCATTCAGCATGTTTTGTTGTTATGATCACCAGAGGGAAAAGTAATTTTATTATCTTCCCAGGATGCAATCCCTTCATTCCCCAAATGGCCTTTATGCTTGTCACCAGATTTTGAAACTCAGATCAGATGCTGTTCTTCTCTTCAGATCAGTAATTAGAGACTACAGGAATGCAGTGAAAATTGCTTCCTGCCTTCATCTGTAATGGAGTTTGGGGCAGCACAGCTGGGACAAAGTATTGAACATTTACAGCAGACATTTTCTTTTCTGCTGGAATAAATGTTTATCCTTGGTATATATCTTAGATCTCCTATGCTATGCTCAAACATTAAAAAAAAGAAAAAAAGAACTGTATTGATTTCCCATGAGGTAATTCTAAATTCATGATGCCCACATGCTAGAGTTGATCATTTTACAGCCCACAGATTATTGCAAAAAATCAAGATTTTTTTAAGCCAGCATGCTCAGGAGATGTTATATTCAATCCAACACTGTAAGACATGCTCTTTTCCTGATTTATTATAGTCCTACTTTTCAGTTTTTCATGCTAGTAGTCATAGCAAAGACAATCATATGCAGAGTTAAAAATTACAAAAGTCTTATTCTGGATACCTTTATTTAAATCAGCTTGTGCCCCTATCTTCCTGTGTGTGAAATTAATGGTTTTACACCTAATTCTCTAGGAAACAAAAAAGATGGCAACCATAAAATTGTACCAATCTGAGTTGTTAATCTGGAAAGACAATCATCCTTTCATTATTTAACATGTGAAGATATTACATTACTTTGCCCACCAGGACTCTGAGTTTCTTTTCCAGCCTCAAGAGGATTCTGCCTCAGAAAAAAAAATTTCATGCCTGAGCATAAAATCAGTATGAATTTACTAGGGCTCTGAGTCATATAATTCCCCATTTTCCCCATGACAGGCTTGCATCTTGCACGGTGACAATGTCCCCATCCACAAGGACAGCTGGCAATAGGTGCATAGAGTGCCTGGAGAGGAAAAGAGACAAGGATTTCCATTAGAGACAAACAGAAAGGGCTGTGAGCAGCATACTCTGCAGTTCTGCAGGCTGCAAAACCTTTAGCTGTAAATTTATTTTTTTTTTGTACTAATATTCATAGGAATAATTTTTGAAAATACTAACTTTAATTTTTAGACTATAAAACAATCCTTCTTTTCACATTTCATTTATTTTGGGCCACAAACATTCTTACTTTGTTTTTAGCTTCTGGTTGTTTCATCTCTCTAGTCAATATTTCTACATTGAATTTATGTTGGAAATCATAATTCCAAACAAAATAACAGTAATAACAAACAAAAAATCACTTATTTTGACAAACCAGTGTACCTTCACTTTCTCTTTTGTTTTGCTGTCAATTCTGAATCAACAGAATTTAAGAACAAAACTTCCATATGATTGCCATAAAATACAGAATTAAGCTTTTCTTTTTAAAAAAAGCTTTGAAATATGTCATTTCCACCCCCAATAAAGCCAAACCAAACCACAAAAGAACAGTAAGAGTGGAATTATAAAAATAACGTTTACATGGGTTTTTTTTTAAAATATCTAATCTAATATTCTAAACATCAGTCTACCTTCGTATAGGCTTTTTTTAATTAAATAGTAATGTATGTTTCTTTAATACAGAAAACCCTGCACTCTGTCTTAATTTCTGGTAGAATTTAATCAGATCAAGTAGAAATATTGAACAGCTTCCCTATTCTCTTTTCAAATTATCATTTATTTTTACTGCACCAGAAGATTCTGGCTCCACTGAATCATTGAGAATAATAGTTTCCAAAATCTTTCTGTTTCTCCTAACTTCAATTCTGTGGAATTACATGGAAGTGCATGGATCAAAGACCTAAGAATACCTGTATGTATTGTCTATAGACTTTTATATGTCTTTGTGATTTAGATGGTATATGGCATATAATTTAATATCTCTACATAGAGATAAATGAAATTATTTCTTTTTCAAGGAGTTCCTTGAAAATATTGAGAAAAGGTTAGCTAGATATTGATTGCAAAATAAGACAATGTAAATCAATATTTTGTATTTAAATCTAGGAATGGTTCCATCATGATTATTTAATTTACTAGTTTATCTCAATGAAAGCATGAAAGCTTATGTATCTATTTTAAAGGATCTAAATCAAAAGTAAAATAAGGTTTCATTTTTCTGACCAGGTTGTCTTTGAGTCATGATATTATTAGACTGAGAAAAAAATTCTCATCTTTTTCACCTTAGAAAATATAAAAATATTATAAACTAGTATTTCAAAACACAGCTAAAGACAGATATCTATTGTAAACTAGACAATTCTTGGCTACTTTACAAAAAGAAAATAGTTGCAGCACAGATCTTTATCTCTATTTTACAATTAATATTTATGAAAAGCAGCATCACTTCAGATTCATATAATATTACATTTCAGTAGAATAGTTATTAAAAGGAATTTTACAGCTATGCTTAGTAGAATGAGAACATGAGTTATAGGTTCAGTTTAAGGATTTCTGATGCACATTTTTGTCACTGAAACTGGGCTTTATCCTTTCACAGTCTCCCCATGAAATGGCCTGCATTGAACCAAAGTTTAAAAGAAATAAACGCATGCAGGCCTCGTATACAATGCCCCAAGACTCAGCCATTCAACCAGACAAAACTTCATTCAATTTCTTTCCAATATGGGATTACTCCAGCCAAATAAAAAGTAATCTTCTCCACTCTTGCAAAAGCAGCCATTCTTAGGCGAGACTTTACCACTGACAACTTGAAATTTATCTTCTTTGGAAGACAAGCACTTAGCACTGTAAAGTTCAGTAGCATCTACCATTTTGGCCAGAAAGGGAAGGTGGAGGGTTACTATATTTTTTTTGTTTTAACACTATCACCCAAAGGACAGCATTAGCACTTGCTCCTTGGAAAAAAATCTAGACAAAATTGCATTTTGCACTCCAATCCTCAGCCATGAGAAACTATGCTAATCTGAAATTCTGTTTTGTTAAAACATTTCTCCCCAGATCTTCGCATGCATTCACATTAGTTCTGAAGTTTTCCCTTTAAAAGGCTGATTGATTAAGGCTCCAGTGGGAAGGGAAATTTATGAGTCATTCTATAAAAATATAACACAAACTAAAAAATACATTTGAAAGTCTGAAAATTGCTAGGTAAAATAACATTGACTGTAAAAAAAGTCTCCTTTTGAAAAGCTGAAAAGCCACCTGAGAAATTCTCAGTGGTCTGTGACTACTTCTGCGTGTATTTATTACAAAATCAGTTGTTAAATTTCCCACACTAAACTGAAATTTAATCATCCACAAAATTTTCTGAGAAAGAGAGAGAAAAGCTTGGAAGGAATAAACACTTTCACACTCTTTGATAATATTGGCTACTGAAATAGTTTTTGAAAATATTTTTTGTTAGAGAAGACACGCTTATTTTGTCTAATGCCCCCCATGTTTCTTTCGCAGTAAAATAACACTATCATATCCCAAAATATATTATAGGAATAAAACCATAGGGCACAAAAGAAATAATTTTTAAAATTATGTGTACTTCAAATGTAGATTTTCTTCTTGGTAAAGAATGCAATGGAAAGGGGAAAAGATGGTTACAAGTATTTTTGTCACTAATTTTCAATTCAAGAGTTTGGCAAAATAAGTGACTCTATTCACAGGTATCACTGCTAATATTTTCATGCCATCATCTACTTATCCTCACTGGCCTTCTGAGAAAACTTTAAAAGTTTGTTCAATTATTTTGGTTTTATCTCATTTTTTTCAAAACAGTTCATTTGTTTCTCAATTAACCACCACTTGCATTCCAAAGCAAGCAACAGAAAGTACGTGGTGATACCACTGCACAAGACATTACAAATAGAAGCTCAATAGAGACTTCATAGCTGGAATTAGTATTGAAGAAGGGATTCTTTGAAAAGCAACCAGTTCAGCATGACATTAAGTGACATATTGTAATTGTAGCCTTTATCTATAAAAATTAACTTGAATAATAGCATTTCTAAATATAAGAGTGAATAAACGAATAAGAGTTTATTTACATCTTGGAGTTTTTGCTACTACCAGAAAGATGTGTTCTCACTGCATGTAGGGATTAATCTGAGTGGCATCTATTTCTAAAGACCTTCAAAGAATTTAGAAACAGAAGCAGCATGTGGATTCTTCTAGTACACCCGTCCACAAAACCTAACTCAGTTGTACAATGAAGGGAGAATTTTGACATCACGGGGAAAACAGAAAGATGCCCCTTATGAAAGAGTTATGATTCCATATCCTAGTGTTTCAGTAACACATGAGGAGTTACCTCTAATCTAAAGTGAAGTAGGTATATCTGTGGTTTTTTCCAACCAGTTCCGTCCTCCACTTTGAGTGCCAAGTAATTACACAGTAAATCCTAAACTCCACTCGCAACATAAATTCCTTAATTCCATTTTTTACCCCAAGAAACTGATAACATGGTTAGAAAAAAAATGCTTTAAAAATCTCTATCTCTCTCTCAATTTTTCCATTCATGCTACAGGAGAGGCTGTGCAATAGGTTTTGCTGACCAGCAGGGACTCACCTTTCCCAGTGTTCTGTGGTTCGCCCAGGAAAAGTTCACAGCACCCTTCCAATACTGCTGGAAGAAAGAGCAGTGCCCTCCCTCTGTTTTCACCAGCTTTGCCTGCCACACCAGATACCATGCTGCTACTATGACCCTCTGGCCATCAGTACTCCTGCACTGTTTTCAGTTCTTACCTCATATTGCTCCATGACAGGAAAGGAACTGCGAGTGAGAGCAGAAACCTAGATGTCTTTTGGATGGCAGTGGGAGAAATCACAATCTGTGTTTGTGTGTGTGATTACACTGACAGTAAATAATCCTTTCCCATCTATTTTCAATCAATAAATAATTAAACAAACAAAAATTAGTTGGTTGACCCCATCAGCTATTCATTGATTCTATCAGCAAGCATCTTGAGTAAAGGGATGAAGAGAGCTGAAAACAATCAGCACTGCAGTTGATAGTAAAAAAAGGGGGGTTGGGTAATAATTAAGCAGGTGTCCTCAGAGAAGGAGTAGCTATAGGCAGAAGCAGGTAGCACCTCAGAGCATCTCAGGTTCCTGTTTTGGCCAACAAACCCCAGTGAAAGGAGCAGCATATTAAAGCAAAGAGGTGAATCACTTGGCTGCAAAGCAGTCTCTTTCATACCTGCTTAGATAACTTATCAGCCAGCAACATTTCTGTGAAAAGTGCAGCCAGACCTCAGGCAATTATACCTGTGCCAATTTCAGAACCAGACACAGAAACAAGAAGAGCTTAGCTAATAAATTATATCCAATTTACAGGGTTGTGACAGGCTTCCTCTGACTTCTGGGATTTTTTAGTACAACCACCTACCCTGTTACATTCAATAATAAGCCAGTGAGGTCCACCATGTGGGAGGTTTGTCTCATTCCCTACAGTTTTAGATAAGAAATGTCTCGCTGTTGTCTATTTGCCTGGATTTATGCCTTAGTTGTACCAAGTGAAGTGCAAAGTACAGATGAAGGCATTTAGTCATAACATAAAAAACAGGCAACACTGAAAACGTGTACTCAGACAAGAGGACCAATAAAGGGACTTGAAACTTTTTCTAATCCCACGTAGATAACAGTGCAAGAAAAGATTAGACTGGGTGGGCCTTTATCAGAAAGACATTCCAGTACTTCACTTTGAATTTGTCATTCCCTGTGTTATGACACCAAGCAGTAAAAAACAGGTGGTTAGTGGTGCATCTGTTTTTATACAAGCTACTGGTTTCTCATAAAACCAAACGCTGATACATTAAAACTGAGGCCAAGTTTGTAGGCTGTAAATCCAAAGGTGAAGGCACAGGTGAGTCAAGTCAAGATTATGGGGTATGCATTGAGCTCCTTTAGCAGATCGGCTCAGTTTCAAAACTAAAAGAAGACACAGAGAATTAGAGAGAAGTATAAAGCTTCGTGGGAAGGCAGATGCTGATCCTGCTCTGAGGAGTGTGGTCTTTAAGGGAGGTGTGGATGCCCCAAGCCCCTTTTAAGGACTGAGCCCCTTTCAATGACCAGTTTACTTAGAATTAGCTAAAAAAGATAAGGAGTTACTCTGCTAAAATCTTTCCATTCTAAAAGGTGATGAAGTTTGAAGACCATGCTGAAACTAGTTCTCTCCACCACTTTAACTTATAAGCACTTTATTTTGTTACTTATTTCTACTTTGTTTAGCTGAATATCTGAAACTGTAGTCTAAACCTCTCCAGATTGACTTCCCTTGTGATTGATGTTCCTGTAAATGATATTCCTCTTGCTCTAATCTTTAAAATTATTACTTATTCTTTCTAAAAGTGTTGAGATGTTAGAGCTGACAATTTCCTTTTTTAGAATATAAATTTCAGAGAATTTTTTCCTTTGTTCTGGCATGTTTTCCACCTGTTTTTTAATATTTCCAAATGTTTTATATACTCAAGTATCAAAGTACCATCCTAGATCCAGATGGTTTCACAAATTTGTTATTTAAATTGATTCAGGTTGTTATTCCAAAATTTAAACTTTAGTTAAAAATCTAGTTATGCTTGCTGCTTTACTTAAAATAAACCTTCTTGTGATGGTATTTTTGCAAGTTTATTTTATTTCATAAATTCTCTGGATTTTTTCTTCATTTTTCTAAAGCTAGAGTACAAATATTGTCATGTGTTCTGACTCATTTGGGGACTATTTGATACAGGAAACTTGCATACCTGAGAATTACTGCCCACCAGCACCTCCATTCTCATTCATTTATCAAGATATATCTGGGAAGTGAATATGTCAGAGAATAGTACTGTCCCTGATCTCATAGACCTAATTATCCACTACACTTCTGTCCACCTATAGAAAAAAATATGGAATTAAACCTAAGGCTCATGGGAAGGGCAGCTTTTTTCATTGTCTACAATGTCTTTGCTCCCAACAGACCCTTTTTATTCCACACTTTTTTTTTCTTTCTTTGCCATTCTTTATATCATTTGTGCATAATGGTACATCCACTTTCTCTGCCTTTACAGTCAGAAATGGCATATAATCTTCAACACTTTAATTCCAGGCACTGCTTTCAATCAGCTCAGCTCCAGAAAATTTGGAAATATGTAAGCCCTTGACAGATCACACTAGACTTTCACTGTCATATGACAACCCAGGTAATAATTTTCTAATTAAAACAAGCAAATTGTTTACTCTGTATCTGTCACTGTACCTGATTTTATCTAGATTAGGGGCCAAGCTTGTGCAGAGGATGTTTGGTTTTTTCCTTCAAATTAAAGCCTATAGTCTGATCAATAACATGAAAACACGGAACCAAATAAAATTATTCAGTGAGACCATATAAATAACATAAATTATGCAATGGTTTGAGTTGGAAAGGAGCTCACAGAATCATCTAGTTCCAGCCCCCCTGCCATAGCCAAGGACATCTTCCGCTAGAAAGTGTCAACTTTTGGTCCTCACTAGTTGTATGGAATTGATATAGCCACTTAAGGAAACTCTGTCAATCAAGATGGCCAGATTAAGAAGGTTATTTGTTCAAGTTCTTTGAAGAGAAATATAGAACTGGAGGAGATGGGGGACAATAAACATAAAAAGTAAATCTCCCTGAAGCATTTTAATGGATATTTCTGATTTTTCAATCAGTATGTTTAACTTAATGAATGATGCTCTTATGGAAATATTTTGTCTGTTTTTTCTTAAGATCACAATATTTCCAGCACTATTACAATGTTAGCCCTTAATCATACTGGTAATCAATAATCCTTGTTTTTTTTCATTTTTGTTCACTGCAAAGAAGTTTACAGTTTGCAGCTGAAATTGTTCTAGGTATTTATGGATACAATTCTGGTTTGGTTTAAAAAAAAATTTAATCTTCTTACCCCTTTTGTTATTCCCCTCCTCAAACTACAACAGCATATTCATGAAGCAGCAATGTTATCTGTCCATTTTTTATTGAAAATACTCTGATTGATTGTCCTAGACATTTCTGGTGTTTGAAAAAGTGTTTGGAAGATAAAGTGATTTAGTTTCCCTTATTGGCTTTCAACTAGGCTGTAATAGTCTTTCAAGTGATTCACCAAAAATTCCAGTGACACTATAAACGAATTTACCTTAACTTCATTGGATATGGCTGGATATTAGAAAATAGCACTGCATTTTCCCCAACCTGTTGAAATATATCATGCCAAGTTTCAGATTTTCTTTTTAAATGTTGGAACTTTGAAAGGGATAAAAGTAGTTTAAAAAATTGTTCACATATCTCAATGGACCTTTTCACAAAGCAATACTATATTTCAGTTTTACACACAAACCAAACCTGCTTACAAGTTGTTTGGCTTTCTATGGTGGTAGCTAAAGTTTCAGTGGTGAGCAGGTCTGTAAAACAGGAGTGGTTTTCTAGGTTAATCTTCCACTTGATACATCTCCTATACTTGCATATAAATTTTGAATTTTATTAATATGTTCTAATATTTTTGGTAATTTGGAGTAAAGCACCTTAGATAAAAGCATTTACATAGATAAATTTCCTATTAGAACAATTTGCAGACAATTTTCACAGTGCACAAATCTTCCTTTTTATACAAAAATAAATTTTGGCTGTTGAGTGGGTAAAAATATCTAGAAAGTAAATGGGTCTCACAAGCTTGTAAATGGCTTTATACATAGTGATATTTTTCAGGATACTTCAATGCACATCTCATTTCACATACAAGTGGAGTAAGGACTGGAGGATTATATTCTACCTATTGTTGTTAGCATAGTTGCCTTCAGTAAATCAGATTACTTGCTCCCTTCTCAAAGGAATACCTATTATCCAAATGTTTCTGATTAATGGCAAGACACTGCTAAAATAAGCCAAAGGAAAGAAAAAGAAACCCTCAACAACAAAATGCTCAGCTAACCACCACACTGAGAGTGAAAAGTCCATGATGTATATTCAAATGTCACTCAACACAGTTCCAGTCCTACAAAAACTACTTTGAAAGACACTGATCTCTGATGCTTCAACAATACACAATTCTAAAAATGTTTTTGTCCAGAAATAGGCAATCCAGTGGCCGGTTGACCCTGTGAAGAGAGCAGTGAAAAGAACATATGCTAGAAAGTACTTGACCTAAATATTAGGCTAAAATTACAGGCCTGTGAGATCCTAGGGAGTTGTACTTGGAAAAGAACAGCTTGTGTTTTGTGTTTAAAGTAAGGTTTGTTAAATAGCCAGTAGCTAGGAGCTCAGATTTGAAGATTATTGTTGGTTAAGAAATTTTATTACCATGTTGATGATAGGAAAAAAAAAACCAGTATATATTTACACATTACCTAAATTTGTTCATGACTAATTATCAAATCTGAATTACAGAAGAGTAGGAAAAAAAGAGGAAATACATATAGAAAAAAACACTAACACTAACACTAATAAGAAGCTATTAAATAGAAACTGCAGGAATCTGTCCACTTTGATCAGATGACTGAGATCAAGTCAAGAGACATCAGTTAAAATTTTGAATCAGAATTCTTTTATCAGCTGATAAAAAACACTGTCCTGAAAAATAAAACACACCCTGAAAAATAACACAGGGTGATATTCCTGATGATAAATATTTGAATTTTAATTTTTTTTCAAATAGTGCTTACAATGTAAGATTCTACTTAAAGTAAACAAATCTTGTTGCAAATATTTTGTTTATTAGCTTATCTCAGTTTATATATTTTTTATACCAAATTTATTTTATTTTATATGTGGGCTGAGTAGTAGTGTATTAAGAATATCTTCAAACAAAAATCAGTGGTAAAACAACTCTGTGGTACTCAATACCAGACATTAAGTGATGAGTCATGTGTTAGGTAGACTACACATAATTGTAAAGTTTTAAAGATCTTTTGTCTTAATTTCGCACAGCAAAACAATTCCTCTTTCACCAGTATTAATAAACATAAGGTGTTAGTCTTGTATATCTTCTTCCAGATCTGTTACTGATCATCACTTCACCAGTTCCCTCTTGGTTGGAGCTTGAGCCTTTTCCAGCTGGTTTTCTTAGTCACTAGGTGTCAGTAGGTCACACAAAAGGAACTGTGTAGACCTTCCAGGCACTGCTTCCAGAAATAAAGAGCACCTGAGTGTTCACCTCCAACATAAGAATTTGCATAAGTTAGCAATGGCAATGATATGTATTCATCTTTAGGAACTCTGTATGAATTCATCATAAGAAAAATGAAGCACACTTTTACAGTTATAAATAATGTATCTGAGAAAAGGGTAATAGTTTGTACTGCCTTACAGAGATGTTCCATTCCAAAGCTAACAAGAGAAAGAAGTTCATCCACTATATAAGAAAACTGATTGTAATTCCTCCTTATACTTCAAATGAAGAAAGGTCAGACTACACACAGTATTTAAATGCAATGTCATGTATTACTTCAGATAAAACTGAAATGCCTAACATGAATAAAAACAGGTTTTGCCCTTATGGGCAGTAAGAAGCTATCAAATATTGTTACTGTAAAAATACAGTGCATAAGAAAAATACTTTGTTCGATTTAAACAGACCATAATACAGTGGTTAGATTTCCTTTTCTGTTTCCTCAAAGCAAAATACTGTCATTCTTATCCATATGTCTCCTCTCGTTTAGGCCAAGTCTCTACATGTAAAGTAACTGAATTTAAGAAGATGTCTCTGGTTTCATTGGCTGTGTTGCGATAGCAAGGAAATTTGATAACAAGTGTAAGCCCTTGTTAAACTCAACATGCATCTCGTATTCTTCACACCCTATCCACTCTTACAGTCTGTCTACCCTTCAGCATGATTTTTTCCTTTGACTTCTTCAGTGAAGCTCCAACTCTTGCAGGAGGTTGTCAAAATTACTGAGCTGTAAGAAGTTCTGCTTTTACTTTAATATGATTTTTATCTGGGTTGGTCTGGAATTGCCTTCTCATCTCTGGGGTTTACAATTTTTAAAAGTTAGTGTTAAACTACAATAAAGCTGATATGGATTTGTCAATGAATACTGTGGTTAACAGCAGTTCCTCAACAGCTCAGTGCATCAAAATAAAATAACATGTCTTGTCAAGAATAATTTGCCCTATGATTTGCCCTAACACAGAAGAAAATTGAAACCAGAGAAAGTGTTTTCTTCCTCTCCCCAGAAATAAAACAACATAATTGTGTTTGTTGCCACAGTGCTGAAATGTCTATTTCTACAATGAAGTCTTTCTAGGGTCCAAGAACACTCAATCAGTGAAAAAAAAATTTAAAAAAAATAAAAACATCAGACTCTTTTGATAGTCTTAAAATAAGAGACACTGTGGCTAAAGATTGAAAGAATTTTCTTTACAACTTGTGCCTGTCTGTGTCAGGCATATGGGATTGTAAACTTTGAATCCTTAAAGAACAGTATTTATCATCTTCATCAAGACTAGAATTATGGAGTTGAATCCCCTTTTTTTTTAGAAGATACAACGAAAACTTTAGAAGTCTGAGCTAAGATTTCAGCTCTCCCATTCACCAATAAATCTGCCAGGAAAGAGAAAAATCTCTATAACCATTCAACAACAGTTTTCACCTAAATCTTTCATGCATGTGTCTGTGCAAAGGTGGAAAAAGGAGGATAATGGAACTGTCCACAGAGAATGTAGAAGTGCTTTTTTTCATCTTTTCAAGAGACATTCCTTACATTACTTCATTACCATCTTAATGTTCTAATATCATTATTGAAGCAATACGTTATGTACATAAAAATTTCCAATGGATCTCCACATAAAGAAAGGGTTTAGAAATTTAGAAAGGCCAGAATTGGAGGGGGTTTTGAAAAAAATACTGTCTTAATGGTTTCATTGCTTGTAAGGTCATGAGAAATGCCCTTCCTAAGACACAGATCAGATCAAAATGTACCTGAAGAAATCCAGATTATACCTTTCAGTGATTCTTGACCATTATCACTTTAGAAACTCAAAAAACTGTCCACATTCATATGCACAGCAACAGTTGGTGTCCACCCACAAACATATCTTTATGAAACAACCTAATCTTATAATCCATTTTTCTGGACTAATCTAAAGGTTTATAATATTCCAAACATAATCATCACTTATGTTCTTTAATATGCTTGCACAATTCAGGATTCAGGGAATTTTATTTGACTTTGAGCAGAGAATTTGTCTTCTGTAACTGTTAGTGCAGCCAGATTTCCAATTCTTGGTGCAAAACCCACACTCTTGGTGCCCAAATTATCTTTCAGGCCAAATGTGTTGACTTAATATCACTGTTCAAAAAAGCCCAGTGCAGTGTCTGTGTGCAGGTCAGAGCTCTGTCTAATCACCCAGTGTCTGCCAGAGACATACCACTCACTCTTGTGATTTTCATTCTCTTCAGATATAGGGATTTTAAAACGTTCTGTACTTCATCAAATCATAGCTGGTTCGAGTCATTAATGACAAAATGAAACAACAATATAGTTCACTCTGATAATCTCAAAATGTGAGTTGCCTGGATGGATTAGTGACATGCTTTGTTATGTTGCAGTAACATGATGTCATCACTATTTTAGCTTGAAGTGCTGCAACTTCTGGTCATTCTAAATATGCTGAATAACTGGTGTAAGTTATAATGTGATTATTTAAAGCAGCTCATATGATTGCTTCAGATTCTTAATGAAGTAGATCACTTGCAGCATTTTGCCAGCTATATATGCACTAGAAAATAAAATAAAAAGTGGACTGATTTATGCTGTGTTGCTATTTCTGAAAAGAGCAAACCGAGCAAAACAGTGTATTTGATGTTCAGCAGAACTGTAAAACTGTTTCTGTGTATTTAAATAATGCTTTTGTGAAATCTTTTAATGGCGAACATTAAACAACAAAATTGAATTCAGTCTCCAGAACATCTGCCAAAATGACCATAATTTCCCATAACCATGGAAATGTATTTTGCTGCATGATTTAATCTCAGATCCACCTAATGGAGGTTGGTCAAATTTATTATTTCTTCAACCTATACCCTTTCTATGAGGAAATATAAGTTTGGAAATTTCACTTTTTGTTATGTCTCATATTTCTTATTTTCCTAGTGCGACTGATCTTCCTTTTATTAAATTGATTTTTAAACAAAAGGCAAATTTTAAAAGGAACCTGTGTGTCATTTCAAAGTTAAAAGCAATTTTAGAAACATTTTAATAAGGAGAGTATTTTACATTTTCTTCAACACATCTGCAAGTAATTTCATTGCAGTGTGTGCAAAGAGTTTCTAATGAGATAACAGAAGTTTTCTTCTAATTTTTCCACTTTTGACCCATTCCCAAGGGAACTTTCAAAGATTTGTTATTTGACAAGAACAAGAGAAGAACACCTAAGCAATGTCCCTTAGAATGAGACAGCACCACTACTCACTCACCTGAAAATTAATTACTATGTCTTTGCAGAAGTGAGCTCTGATTTGCAGCCCTGGCCTTTCTAGGCTTAAATTCTGCCATCCCAAAGGAAAGATGTGAGCAGAGCAAAGGAAACCTTAAATATTTGTGGCTGAAATAAAGTTGCTGTTCTCTAGATATAAACACTGGTTTTCTGCTTGAGAAATGGGAGAACGGGTCTGATCATATGCATATGAGAAAAAATGTATACATGGCATGTTTTCCCAAATCTAAATCTTACAAGATTTTTTCTTCAAGTTTTAATAATAAAGTGGTTTAAAATATTTCAGATTAAAAATCCATTTACCTTAAAAATGAGCAATTAATTAAAAACTTGCTAAGATTTTAGTAATTTGGTCTCATGCTACTTAACATCACAGCCCTCAGCTTGCATGAGGACATTAAACAAGGGGACATCTGGAGATGGAAACACAAAATGCTTTACACTAGTGCCAGGGTTTGCCTTGATTAGCTTTTGTCTAAAACTAGTCACTCTGCTCATGTGCATTTGCTTTTTCTCCCAAGATCTGACCAAATGAATCAATTCATTATTCCCTGAATCTGTCAGTCTAACTCGGCACAGACACCTACCAAAACCATTCTCAGGGTACAGATGCACAAGAACAACTTTCTATGTCAAGAAAGCACAAGTGAAAAAACAGCCACATCATATGGAAGGACCCTTGCCTAGTAATTTCAAAAAGATAAATTAGGACTCAGAGGAATAGAAGACATGTTTCAGGAACTCAGCCTCTGTTTAGTAATCAAATCAAAATGCATTTGGAAGCAGACCCACTCTTAACTATGTGCAGCACGTAGCTGAAGGCAGGGTTCCTCTGTCAAAGCCAATTAAAACAATGACTTTTAAACAAAGTAACATATAATGGAGCAATTTCATACAAAAAAAATGAAAGCAAGAACCATGTCAGTAATATTCCCACAATCATGATTCAGAGTATGATGTTTATAAGAAAGTTGTATACATAGGGACAACATTTTGCGTGGCGGAAAATGGAACCAAGTTGGGACTAGATAATTTCTTTTACATCTGAGGTAGAAGTAAAATCAATTTTAGCATTATAGATTTATACAGGATCTGCACAGGGATGCTGTGTAGTGTTTCTGTCCCTTGACAATGGAAAACATGAGAGGGAACTCAAAAGATAAAAATCCTTGCCTTTATTGGGAAATGTGAAAATGAAAACTAAAAGCAGAATACCAGGTGATGTAAACTGGCATGTGCAGACATGAAGTCATGAGAATTAATATTCACCTGATATTATATAACAGGTGATATAATACCCTGAATGACATAAATATCTAAAGTGGGTACTAACAGATTATTCTTTTGACTTTAAAAATCAGAAATGTTGAATATTTTGGACACAGTTGTGACAGTTGTAGATAGTTTTTCTAAGCAACAGTTCTGATCAAATAAGAATCATCTTGGTAAAAATGTTATTTTCCTCTTTCCATAAGTAAGGGAAGTGAAACCTTATTTCATATTTGGCCTGTTTCAGGTGGTTATTTAGTAATTGTCTGAAGACAAAGTATAACAGTTCTGTTTCCTGTACAATCTGGTTTTATTTCCTGATTCTCCTGCCTTTTACAAATACAGGTGCAATATATGTTTACAATATATGTACATATACTTACAAATATTTGTACCTGCATATATGTATATATATACATATATGTACATGCATATAGATATGGAGAAATAGACATAGAGTAACATCAGCTCCATACCAAAAAATTGCTCAGACCAGACTGATTCATGTTTTACCAGTTCTCAGCACCTATTCCCCAGCCTAAAATTGTCTCCCACAGCCAGGCATTTGCACTGAGGAGAGTTATCCATACATTCCACACCATTACCAAATGCTCTAGTAATAGAACTGGCATATTTCTACTGTATGTAGGAAGCTGTAACAACTAACTGTAGAGAGTCAGCTCATTCAGATCTTAGTGGAGCTGGGAATGAAGTAGTGACAGTGAATCAGTCTCCAAAGCCAAAGGGGGGCTTTCAGGCATGTGGGATATTTTAATCCTGAAAACTAGGAAGAATAGGTATTTGAGTGTTCTCTGAAATACTGTGGTGGCTTAACTAGAAATAGTGGAAACCATAATTTTGAAGTTTAATATCTACTGTGGGAGTTAGAAATAGCTTAGGCATTGCCTTAAGCATGTCATTTAGTAGCTAGCATGATTTTTTGATCAAGTTCCCCTATTGCACAAGGGAATACTAGACTTTTCCTAATGCGCTTCAGCTTTGTGTCAATAAAATGTTGGAGGTGATAATAAAAACAGATTATATGAAAACTAGAGGTTAATAAACTGAGACTACTACTACAAGAATTCTGAAAATAGCTTTGTTACACGCTTTAAAAAATACGGCAGAAAATAATATTGAATTAAACACTTAAAAGAAAAGGTAGGGCTCTCCATACATGGTATTGCTGGATACATAATATTGCACTGTACAATAAATCAGTGTTCATGGGCAATTACTAGTCTGAGTAGGAATGGACAGGAATGGTTTGAACATATCCCCCAAAACAGAATAAATCTATGATCTATCTGTAAAGAACCACCAAAGAAACCATGATAATGAAGATATTCATCCAGCAGAATTTCCAAGAGAAACCCTCTCCATCCAAAATGTTCCCAGTTATTTTAGTATCAGAAGATCCCTGGGGTTAGTGGAAGCATAGCTTCTTCACTTTCCTGATAGCGCAAACATCAAAAGAAAACAGCACACAGAAAGAAAAGGATAAAGTATGAGAAAAACAGTGGAGGTAGAAGTTTAAAATAGCCAGGTAAAAAAGAAAAGGAAGAATCTGATGTGGTATTGTTTTTTCTTAGTTACATTTCCTTTGTAGCTGAAACTCAGTGAAAACTTGTATAAAAAAATATTTTTCTGAATTTCAAAGCCATGTGTTGGTACTTTTTGTGTCTGTTTCAAGGAATGGCTAAAATAAAATCATTATGTTTAAATGTAATTGTTTCTTGTCCTTTTCTCAAAGAGGAAATCCAACTATTGTAAAGGAAGTAGAGAGTCCAAGTTGAATTTTTCTAGACGTTTTTGCAACTCAAGCTAACATTACAAAAGATATTATTACTCCTCTTAAGAAAGTGAAAAAGAACTGTTCAATTTGGTTTGGTTTTACCTGATTTTTATAGAAATCCAAACTGTTCTACCTTGCTAAGCTGTGTGCAGTAAGCCAGGGAGGTTAGTATCATCGCTGGATCCCAGTTTGTTTTTCCAGGCAATACAGGTAGTATTTAAGATGAAGCTATATATTTCCAGTGCTATCCTTCTCAGAGGCATGAATTTGGAATTTTTTCTTTTAACCTCCTTGAAAACTGCTAAAAAAAAAAAAAAAAAGAGAAAGCTTTCTGTACCTGGCAAAGAAAGAAAAAACAATAGACTGCATGCAGGTCACTTAAGAGGTTTGTTTCCTTTAAGGCTATATCATCAGCAGCAGGCAGAGAAAACCAAAATACTTCTCATGGGGACATAATTTCAACTACATCAGTGGCTCAGGAGAGGCTTCCTTTAAATCGGTGTCATAGGTAGCATTGTCCTCCAGGTATGAAGCCTTTATCTGGAAACACATACTTCTGTTTTATCTAAATTCAGATAAGCCTTTATTATACACCCTTTATTATGAAAGAGCAAGACAAATAAAGAAAAGACAAAGTTGTCAATGCCAAGAGACTCCAAATTAGTAATGCATTTGGAGGAAAAAACAAATATAAGAAAAGTATTTCACAGATGTCTATAATCTGTCCCAGATAGTACTTCTTTTGATGGTGAAAGTAATTTTTTTCCTGTCCTCCCTAAGGTTAAAATTTGTTTATTATATTTATTAATTATTATTTCTTTAGAGCAAACGATATTTGTCAACTTGAGAAAAATCAAAAAAAAAACATGGAAAAGCTTTATAGTAACTAAGAATTGATCTATACAGAGAATAAGCAATTGGGCAGCTGGAAAGCAAGAGTCAATATGCAGTCAAAAGGAGGAGTTGCTGTTTGTTTTGCAGTTCACCTCACGGAATTTTAGAGAGGGTAACTTAAAATGGACTTGGTCAGATTCAGGGATCAAAACCAATAAAATTTAATACAAGATTTATCCCATCCATCTCCCAATCCCAGATCTACTACAGCTTTTTGTTTACCTAACCTTTCACATTGCAGTTTTGCTTTAGTAAAATGAGAATAATGACACTGGCATCCTGTCTTTTCTCTCCCTTTTCTGTCCACTTCTTCTCTTCAGAGCACATACTCTTTAGAGCAGGGGTTATCTTCTATTGTCATTCACTTAAACACCCGGCATAACTGCTGGCTGGTTTGGGTGCAGTGACTTTAGCATTACTGCTGCAAACAGGCATAGTGACAGAGATGGTCTTGTCCTCCCAGTCAGGGAGGTCCAGGTTGTCAAGAGTTGTGATAATGGGGTCTGGAGGTACTCCTGAAGCCAGTCTCAATCATTATTGAACTGGTTGTTTACAGGCACTTGTGGATACTTGTGATGGTGCTGCCATAATTCTACTGAAATGAGGAAACCTCACAAATATTATGAGTTTTAAAGGTTAAAAATTATTTACCCAGTGTGTAGGTAGGCCTCAGCAGTGCTCCTGGTCTATAGCCTTCGCCTATGTAATATCAACATTAACATCACACGGCCAGTAGAAGTTAGATAAGATGTTTTGAGCCCTTCCTACATGACCAGGCCTTCTACAAAATGAAATGCACGTACCAAGCCTCAGGTCACGCTGAAATTGAGAGACTGCGCAGAGATATTCAAACAGCTTGAAATTATGGGTATATCTCAGACTCAGTAATTCAATTCAGCATTGCAAACTTCCCACAGCATGCCTCCTTAGCTCCCACGGTGGCAAACCATGTGTGACCAGGACCTGTGACCAGGTCCCAGCACAAGGCTTGATGGCACTTTCACCATTCCACTCCCCTCACATTCCATCTAGTTCCCAAATCTGCACCCAAAGCTCACAGATGTCTGTGGCAGCCTGGCACTGGTTGAAAGACCATGTTTGGTTGAATGTCCTGCCGCCTAAATTGGGGCTGTTCTAAACTTTGAGATCACACACCCCCAAAGTGAGCAATTGCAGCCCACTTTGCTAGCAAAAGCTTTCTCACAATACCCTGTATCAAAACTTTAACTAACACACAAACTGTCTCATCTCTGGGAGGTGCATAGCAAAATTTAAAACCAAGTATTTTTAGATTAGTTTTAATCAATTTTGAAAATGACTGATACAATAACTATGTTGGAAAAAATAGTGAATTTAAAAAATAATCCAGGTAGAATTTGGAGATGAAATTTAATGCAAAATACATATGTAAATAGAGATAGTAAATTAGGTGATTGATTACTGGATTTTATTTTGGTATGAAAGTATTTGGGACAAATTACTTACTAGTCTTTAAGTGATACTATACAGGCACTATTGTCTTATGAGTTTGAATTGATAAAAAATCTGTTATTGTTACAGCTACATAGAGCATTATTTGCATGCAAAATCATAACCGTTATTTGTTTGTGTTTCAGTTTTCCTCTCAAATAATTTATATGGTGATTCATTTTCACTGTTCCACTTCATTAATAGCAAAAAGGACGATGACTATAAAAAGAATCATATTTCTTCCTAGAAAATTAGTACTTCATACAAACTGTTGACAAAGGCTGCACAGAAACCCACAACCTCATTTTTTTCAGCGTAATCACACTTAAGATGCATCTTGTGTTCTTTTGCCCCAGTATGAATTGAGTGGAGTGGTGATGGATGATAATAAGATAAATTTTGTGAAGTTCAGACTCACCCTGTACCACAAAAGATATAAAATGCACTTAATAAGACAACAGCAACAGAGTCTTTTCAGACATACTGAAACAAAACAATCTGCAGGGCCTTCCAATTTTCAGACATGAGGGATCTACAAGTGATTTAAACAAAACCTATTTCCTGTGCCAGTATGTGTAAAAATATGTGTAGACACATAGAGAGTATGAGAATGTAAGCTTCCAATAAATATTTTAAACATTTTCAGCTATAATATTTGAAAGAACATTTTAAATTCATTAAAAAAAATATTACTGAAAAAGGAATAAATTGACTAATAGATAGGCTGTTGAGGTTTTTTAGTTGATTGTTTTGTTTTCAGGACAGGAAACCTAGCTTTGACCTGGGATGACGTTCAAGCTCTTATAATGAAAATCGCATTTTGAGAAGTTGGCATGACAGTATCCTCCAGTGATGTTCTGAAGTCACATAAAGAAGCACTAAGACCCAGGAAAATACGTTTGATGCACCAGAAATGAGTCAGTAATGGGTGGTGTGTTAAGTAGGCACTGAAACAACAGCAGAAATACAGTGCCGTGAATGGAGTCAGTCAGATTTCTCACAGGTATCATTTCAGGTGCTTTTCAGTACTCAGCAGACATTCTCTTTTATTTGAAAGCATCTTACAGAGGTGAAGAAAATGTGCATCTTCATGAGCCTTGCAGGTGATGGTCAGAGTCCCTGCCTTACAGGTTCTTTCAGTTTAGTAGAGATTTAGCATGAAGAGCTCTACTTTCTTTCCCACTATTGTTTCTAGTGGAAAATGGAGCTCCTGTATCATGCAGGAGTAAAGATTATGGGACAAATGTGAGGATGTTGGGCTGTATTATTTTCACAATATAGATCACTGCGAAGTTCTGACGTCAATAGAAATAATAGAGTGTATATTAATAATAATATTAATAATAATAACAACAATATACAATATAAGGAATACCCTCTCTTGATACAGTCCAGTATGCCATACATAGTTCAAATCAAGGCTGATGGGTAAGGTCAAGCAGAACCACAGCAGGGTCATTGATACAACCTCCCTGTTCAAGCAGGGTCATCTAAGAGCACATTTCACAGGATTGCATCTGTAAAGTTCCTGAATAACTTCAGTGAGGAAGGCTCCAAAATTTCTCTGGGTGAACTGTAATCCATGTAGGTAATAAGAGATCAAAAGATCTACATGCGCTGATCCTCTCCACAATAATGCCTGAGCTAAAACAAAACTGATGGATCATAGCCTCAATATATCTAAAAATTTCAGTTTATGAGACTCCTTTGCAAAAGATCTGTGCTTGCCTCCAGACTTCCTGCACCAAGGATGCCCTTAATTAGCCAGAACTCAGGACAGTGCCATCACTTTACATAAAAGCAGGGAAAGGATAAGATTTTCAACCTAACCATGTTAGGAGTTTTACCAGTTGACTTCTCAATGAAGATACTGTCAAGTTTCATAGATTACCTCTTCCAGATACCCATTAGATGTGAGTGGGTCCAGCAGGCCCAGCTCCAGTGTGCCAGAACAAAGGCTTGTGAGATTTAACAGTCCCTTAGTTTTTACAGCTGCTGGATGATAAACTACATAAAAACATCCTTTTGGTCTCTGCACTTGTGTTAACAGAGTTTTGTTAAACATTTTATGATCTAAAAGATAATCCCAGTTTGGAACACAATAGCTTGGGAAATATTTTATTCATGGAGGAATGACATTTGCAGACTCTTGAAAGTCATAGATCTGAGATTGCTTGTGTATCCTGATTTCATTCCTACTAAAGAGCCTGATGTCTCACTGCTGCAGCAGGATAAGCACCTCCTGAGAAAAGTTACACCAGTGCTCACATATGTAGGCAAGATTAATAACTTCTGTGCATCAGAGTCAAGTAACACAGTTAAGCTTCAGTTTTAAAGTGGGTGAAAACCTTATTTCTGTTCTTGTTTCTCATTTACCTGTGGTTTTCATAGTCTTTTTTAGTTTAGATTTGAAAGTGGAGTAAGTTTCCCAGTATGCATTGAAAAATATCCAAGATACACAGAACTAAAAACAATATTAACTTGTAGCTCAAATGCAATTTAAGCATTATTTTACTTGAAGCATTTCCTGCAGCTCTAGATGGTGGTGATGTGGCTGACTTCAAACCACACACCTGTCAGGAATGTTTAGTCCAGGGGACCACAACAAACTTATTCAGAAGATAAACTTGCCAAAAATCTTCTGCTTTGGTATAAGGGAACACACACTGACTTCTTTGATACACTGACCTGCTCCCTCTGCGCCCAATTACTTGCTCATAAATGGATAGTAGAGGAGAAAATTCTTCAGGAAACCTTGGTTGCCTATTGCTCACAATATAAACCATAATTTAAAGGATTGGTAGAAAAGTGTGCTGCCATCACACCTTGGATTCATGAGCTGAAAGTTGGTGGCCATGCCACGTTCTATGGGAGAAAGCATCTCTCCACTTCCTGAAATTGGAGCAGAAAGGCTTCGTAGTTTTTTCTGGCAGATATATATCGGTGACAAGTGTGACTCAGAGGGTTTTAACCAGCCTGGGTACTGACAGGAAGCTAGATGTGGCAGCTGAGAAATTACATTTAAGGTATTCATTCACTAGCACTGGGCCTTCTATGTAAATACATACGACCTTAAAGGAATGATGTGAAATGCGATTATGGATTCACGCTGGGGGCCATAAAAATTATTATCTAGTACAGCAGATGTTTAAGTGAAAGAAAGATGCAGGAAACCTCGTCCTGGAATAGCCTGCCCAAAGGGAAAATTTCTTTTCCTCTCTCAATAATTTCTGCTAAAGTCTTCTGCTTCAAAATAAAAGAGTATCATTACTCTATAGTTCCACATTCTTTACACCAGACTGCATGCTTAGTTGTGTATAGAATTGTTAGAGTCATTCTTATGCAGATTAAGGAGCTGATCTCAGGAATGTATGCTGACAATGGATTCCAGAAATAATTTGTATACTGTGCAAAAATCAGAAATGGGCCTGGTTCTGAAACATAGATGAAGGCATACTGAGCTCCTTCTTGTATCTCAAAAGAAGCAGAAAGTGCACAGCTAGAAATCCTTCTCTCTATTTCAGTCTTCACTTCAAAAATCCAAATAATTACTCTGTCCTGGAAAAGGAACTGATGTGATGGCTGCCAAGACTTTCTCAAGCTACAATTTTCCATCAGGTTTCACTCTTATTCTGACACCCATATCGATTTATACTGGGAAAAAAAACTTCTGTTTTTGTCATGTTATAGGATCCAGTGGTTAATCCCTAGGATATAAAATGTACTTTTATTTTCCTTTACTGCTAATCCTACTGCGAAACATAGGTTAGGTTAGTCTGTACCTACAGTCTGTGCTGTCCAGTGTTCTGCAATAGTTTTAGTACCAATTAATCCACATTTTTAAAAAAAATTTAAAATATTCAGGGAGGTTTTAATGATTTTTTGACTCAGTGATCTCCAAATATTTTGTTATCTTTCTGTAATTACAGGAGGGACATGAGAAATCTTCCTGTGACTAAAAACAGTGAGGAAATCACTGAATATTTTCCCCAAACATCCGAATAATACATGAAAATCTAATGAAAGTCAAATTTGAGAGGCAAAAACCCAAATCCTTGTGACTGTCTTTAAATTAGAATAAGAAAATTTCCAGAGCTTGATAAGAGACATTTTAAAGTTCAGTTAAAACAACAAAGAATATAGGTAGAAAACAAGAAAGAAGGAAAATTGATATAGAACACAGCTGGTATTTGTGTGCATCATTCTCAGAGAAAGTTTTAAAATAAGTATAAATATTTTCCTGGGGTAACATCACATAATGTTTGGTTTATGGGAGATTGAGGCTGTGAATTAGTGGGAAATGTTGCTTCAAACCTTCCTTTTCCAAACAGTGGCTTCCATTTCTTTCTCCATCAAGGCTGCACTTCTCCTTTTCCCTCCAGTTTTCCTTACGAAAAATAAAACAAACCATAAAGGAAAACACTTTTGCTGTAATTCTTAGGTCAATTGATTTAGCAAGTCAACACCCAGAGCCAACCCACTGTCTTTAGATTTAAGAAATCCCGTGGAAGTCCTCCCAGATTGCTGTTGACAGCATGGACATGTTCAGCAGAACATCTTCTCAAGGTTTGGTTGGGCAAAGCATGGGCAGGTCCACATGTGCTAGCATCCTCAATGCAAATGGATAACTCTGCTCTTCCAAAGCACCCTATGAACAGCTGGAGCCTGACCTGTGAAGCAACCAGACGTCTGCTTAATGTCTCATATTTGCGTTTCCAACATCCCCATGTAATTTTCTTGCCTTCAGAACAGAGTTTCTTTGGTATTGTGTTGCAAGGCTGTCAGAATCTACTGTATTTTTTTGTTATTCCCTGCTCTGTGTTCCTTGAGCCTCTCTGGGTGTTACAAATAGATGATTCCTATGCACACCAAGGAATGTTTTCACAGCTGACTGTGATAGTCTGGGAAATCAGAAGCTTCTGCATTTAGTTAGCTTGGCCAAATGCAGAAAATTTAATTGAAAATGCCATGTCCACTGACATCTTCTAGAAATCAAGCTGCAAGATGAGCTATTTTCCCTCATAAATATCTCATCAACAAACATTATTATACAGTACACACTCTGTATTAGGGTATATTAACAACCAGACTAGTTTAAGATCAAACCTTACAAGTAGTCAGATTCAGTACTAATAAAAATAGGTTTAGTAGCAGCAAAGTATTAAGTATTAATAAAGTATATAGCTATCAGTAATAGCCTATAGTTTATGTATCTGTGTGTGTCTATGCATACATGTATATATGTAAGCCTGTACACATATATGTAACTGTATGCACACCCATATGGTCCCGGGTACCACTAATGGAAAAAGTATTGCTTTGCATGTGCACATAGCTGTAAGCATGAGTAAATGTACAACTGGGTATGTGTCTACATATATAGACATATTTCTGTGTGTGTCTATATATGTAAATATTTTTGTGCGTGCAGATATGCACAGCATACATGCATCATGCGTAGAGAGGACATGCGCAATATAAATTGCTGCTGTTTTAGGAAATTGTTACAAAGTTCATTTCTAGGGACAAAGAACCTAACTTTGACAGTATATGGCAATTGGCTTTGCTTATTATTTTACTTGAAACTTACTTCCAATTGCTTTTTTAGTATTCTATTGTAAAATAGTTGACTTTTTATATCAGTCCATCCAAAGGGGAAAGGTTAACAATGGGGAGTGAGTCACTTTGCTCCCCATGACAGGTAGCTATTAGTAAATTCTACTTCAGCTCAAAGAGAGAATCTTTGTTCTGTGATATGAACCTATGATTTATATAGTTCTTCTTTGGTTAATAAATGTTGTCTTGCACATCCTGAAAAAGTCTGCTAAATTTTGCAATCCCTCTGCCTGTGGGTATTTGAATCTTTCCAGATGCTTATTCTGCATTTTGGATTACATTGTATGCTTTTTTAGTCTTGGTAAGGTGTTTTTGACCACAAGTTGGAAAAATGTAGTACAGAAAAGCCAGTAACTGAAAAGAGTAACAAAAGATTTTTGCAACATTTCCATTACTTACAGAAATTCAAGGTCAATCAGGTGTATAAAACATACTTTTTGCTCCAAATATTTTAAATACTTTGTCCCAGCTCTTTGGCACAGCATAAGTGTTGCTTATTAGATGCTTAATGTGATTAATTATTCTTAAGATAAATTAGAAGTAAATTTAATTGAAGTTTAAATTAAGTAAATTTAATTAGATTAATTAAATATTTATCCAAATAACAGATGAAAACTGCATCCAAGACTTTTTATAGTAAATATTATGAGTATTATTCAATTTTTGTGTGAACTATATTTTAAGTTACTACTTGACTTTAATTCCATTTAGAAATTAACTAATTTTAAATGGACCCCTTATAAAAAAATTCTTAAGGCTGAAAATTAATTTCATTTTCACTCATTGTATTTTACTATTTCTTCCTTGAAAATTATTGCATGTGTTAAAACCTAGCGCTGTTACCTAGTATAACAGTTTGCAAAATTTCAATGTCCTAAATTATCTGCTGTAGCAACTAAGCAGAGTGGAACCAAAGCAATATTGAGTCAGAGACCTTCATCCAACCCAATAGGACTGAACAAATATAAATCCAAGTAGTAGGATTTTCTGGATTTAGAGAAAAGGGGGAAAAAAAGAACAAAGAAAAGTAATTTCAATAAAAAATTTCAAATTATTTTTCAAATTATCAAATGAGTTTTCAAATTGCATTCCAGAATGGATTCTCCAAAAATGAAGTTGGTTTGATCACTCATTCTCATTTAGCTAACTGTTTTTCATGAGCGTTTCCAAATGCTAAACTTTGAAAATCATTATGCAAATGTAATGACTCACAGGATTTGCTTAGTCCTCCTTTTTAGGGAGAACAAAATATCTTCAGGACTTGTAATTATTGAGAAATATCAGCAATTGCAATTCCCTTCACTTGTAAAGCAATATAATCAAACGTCTGCTTACTTTAATTATGGTCGCAATCTCTGTGTGCTTTGTTTAATTTATTCAATTTCACCATACTTTAGTGTATGTTTTATTAAAGAGCAAAATAATTACTTGCTTTTTCAATAACGAACTGCACCTACTAAACATTTTTAGTGTATCATTTCAGAATTCAAAAAACAAGAAACTCTAAATTTTAATTGCTATTTTTCTTTTGAAGTACATTTACAAAGGGAAAATTCTACAAAAGCAGAGAACACATTCTTCTTTGTTATAACCAGCCATTTCTTACAGATATACCAACTTGCATATAAAGAAACAAAATTTCTGGAAAGCATGTTCAAAACAATTTAGAATCTTTCTGGGGTTTGGTTTGGTTTGGTTTGGTTGGGGTCTTTTCAACAGTAGGTTTAACTAACATTTGTAATTAAGTCACTGAGATTGCAGTTTATTGTAACTCTTTCACAACACACTGTAGGTAAGATCATTTGTGTGCCACAGTAGAGAGAGAGTCAACCAAATCCTTTACTCAAGAGTTCAACTGCATGCATCCCTGACAGAGACTTTGGGGTCCAGCAGGCTTTCCTCCTGGTAAATTTTCATGTCTATGTTTACATTCAGCATGTTTGACCTCCTGAGTGTCAAGCCCAGGTATCTTTTTCCTTATTACTTGATCTTTGTTTTTTAGATATGAACTGTGCCTAAAGAAATCCTTTTGGTCTATATTCTCATGGAGCGATGAGAAGGAAAAGAATAGCAGAAATGACCAAAGCTGAGATGCTTCAAGTAACTTCAATAATTTATGTGGGGAGGGGGAAGCTACATTTGTTGAGTCTAGACACAGCAGGAAGTTTTGTCAGATCCAGAGAAGGGGAAAAACAGATTTCATGGCTTTATACATAAAACTGCTTTCATGAGAATTTGTTTTTAACCATGTACCATTTAAATGGATCTCCAGTTGCTTATTTTTTTCCTATGCAACTCACAATAGCATTTGAAGCTTGTTGAAAAGCTTCAGAAGTGTGCCAAGAGGTAATCCTCTCAATGGGAGTTAAGAGACAGACACCTAAGCTCAAGTATTTGCTACATTGGAGATGCCTCTGAAAATCTATAAAGCAGTTTCCCTCCCCTTAATGCAGTACATTTATCTGCGTGCACATGCACAATCTGAATATCTAATCTTCATGCTTGTGACTGCATCACTGTTCAACTTATAAATGACATTAATATATTCTAATTTTCAATTAATAAAAACAGGAAGAATGCCCTTATTAAATGGTATCACAAATGGGTAAAGTTTGTCATGTAAAATTACAGAATTTAGCAAGTTTTTAGAAATATGTTGTTCTCACTAAAATTACATTACCTGTTCTGAATAGAAAGCAACCAAATAAATAACAAAGCCATATGTTATGAATAGGAAGGGAACTAATGAATATGTACTGTTCATGAATTTAAAAGAAATCTTAAAATAACTGGGGCCTTTGAAAGTGAATTATTATTTATATAGTTTGTAAATTAGTATGGCTTAACTGTTGATAAAATTAGCAGATTTGTTTTTAACAATACTTAGTAGCTTTTACTTCTAATAAAAGATCCATAGAATTCTTCCAACAGGTAGCTTACCAGCTGTACAAAACCTGAGAGAGGAGCATCCTCCTTACCCAATGGGATAATAATGCTTGTGAAACACTTGATGGTGACCCACTTTTTCACATGAGGAAAGGTGCCTTAGATGTGAAGCTCCCAACCCATGGAACTTCCTGGATATGAATCTTGCTTTGGATGTGAAGATGTAACACACAAGAAGGTTTTTTTAGAGTACACAGCACTGACCCACTATACATTATCACAGCATGCCAATATCATCTCTTAGAGGCTTTTTCACTGCCTCACTGCTTTTCCCTGCCTTCTTCTTTTGCTTCATCTCGACACTTATTTCCACTAGAATAAAATCCATCTTCCAGTTATTCTCAGCTCCAAATCACTAGCTATTGTCAGAAGCTGTACAAAACACTACTTTTAGGTCAAGTTTTTTCAAAAATATACCCTCAACCTTAAATCTTCCAGGGCAATCCACCACCCACATGACGTCATTGCTCGCACTACAGATCATTTTTATACTTAATTTTTAATTTTAACATTAACAGAGTACAAAGAAACAATGGCAAAATTTCCACTGATCACGGTCAGGGTTACAAAAAACACTCAATTGCCTACATATTAGATTTGTGTGGAAAGGTTTTAGCTTCAGGCTTGGCTGCTGTGCAAAGCTAGAAATTTCCCGTATGTTCAATGGAGCCAATGCCTGTCAGCCCCCCACTGGCCAAAGCCAAGCCCATCAGCAATGGTGGTAGCATCTCTGGGGGTAGCATAGTTAAGAAGGGGGAAAAAAAACCTGCACAAAGAGTAACATCAGCAGGAGAGGAGAGAGAAAGAGCCCTGCAGAAGAAGGACGCGGAGAGGTATCCCAGAACCAGAACAGATTCCCCTGCAGCCCATGGTGCAGACCGTGGTGAGGCAGGATGTTTCCCTGCAGCCCATGGAAGTTCACCATAGAGCAGAGATCCACCTGCAGTCCATGGACGACCCTACACTGGAGCAGGTGGCTGTGGCCCCATGGGAAGCTCACAGTGGAACAGGTTTGCCAGCAGGACCTGGGACTCCACGGGGGACCCATTCTGGAGAAGGCTGTGTCTGAAGGACTGCATCCCATGGAAGGGACCCACAATGGAGCAGGGGCAGCGTGAGGAGTCCTATTCCAGAAGAGGAAGGAATGGCACAAACAATATGTGACAAATTGTTTGCATCCCCCATTCCCTATTGCCCTGTACCGTGGGGGAAGAAGAGGGAGGGAAAATAGGAAGTGAAGTAAAGTCTAGCAAGAAGGGAGATGTGGATAAAAGGTTTTTTTTTTTAGATTTGGATTTATTTCTCAGTATCCTACTCTGATTTGATTTGCAATAAATTAAATCAAGCTTTCCTCAAGTCAAGTCTGTTGTGCCCGTGATGGTGAATGTGGAGTGATCTCTCCCTGCTCTTATCTCAACCAACAAGCTGTTGTGTTTCCTCTCCCCCATGCAGATGAGGAGGAGAGTGATGGCACAGCTTTGATGGGCAGCTGGCATCCAGCCAGGGTCAACACAACACAGCCTAAAATCATTAGAATATTTATATAAATCCTCCTTTCTTCAAAGTGCAACATCTCAACCCACTACAGGGATGTTCATGCAAATTTGTCTATTAAATGGGGTTATAGTCCCTTGTGATGCATTGATGATTCAATGCTCTCTACTTTTTGTATTCAGTGATCACATTTACTGTTTTCTTGCCCTTTGTCCAAGTCCTCTGTCTTCTCATTTCCCACCTTATTTTCTGTTTTACAGTCTCATGCCTCTGTTCATATTTCCCTTACTCCTTATGTTTCCACTTCTCTGTTCTAAAATTCTTGCCAGCTGTTATTTTTTTAAATTTTTTCCCCTACTTTAGAACAGGAACAACATCAACACTCTGAGGGGAGGTGAAGCTGGAAATATATTGTTTTGCTTCTGAGTGCTGTGGCATTAGAAAATAATTATGAAGGTCTTCTCATTTATGCCAGGGAAGTTTTCAGATATTTTGGTACTTACCCATTTGATTAATAAAGCAACATTTTAATATATATTTTCTCTTTCTTTGTCAGTTAGATTACTCTTCCTGCCCACTTTTTCTTCATTCTCTTTCTAAGGAAAGTCTAAGATCACCCATCTTATTTCCCAACTCTTTTTCTATCTCCAGTTTTCCTTATGTGGTCTTAAAAGAAATTTACAAGTGTAGGATGAACATCTCTCATCCATATCCCTGTACCTAACTATGAAGTTATCACACAACAAATATTACACAAGAACATTTGTCCTGCTTTAATCTGCATTGTAGTAATTTCATTCTTAAAAGAAATTGTTAGTTTTTCTCATTCATTTCTTACTGCTTAGCTTTCTGACATGAAACTAATTAGTGTAAAAATATTTCATTAAAAATATATCTGCCTGTCATTTAAATTGATGTGAACAGGGACACAGTATTTAAAAATAATCCTGTGTTTTTTCCATGCAGTGACCTGATGCCCCATTAGAGTGAGCTTCTCACTGTGCCTCTGTGAATTCTTTGCAGTCTCTTTATGCCAAACTAGGATCCACGAGGCCAAGTGAGGAGGACCCTGATATGCTAGTCTCATTCTACTAGAATACAAGAATGCAACCCTTTCACCAAATATCTCACAGGGTTAAGAGAAAGCCCTAATGAAAATGGAGGAAGAAAAACAACACTGAAAGATTAAGTAATGTTCCAGTATTCACAGCCTCTTACAGGAATGAGAGATCAAGTTCAGTGCCTGCTGTTCAGACTGGAGTGGTTTAGAACACAGTGCTGAAATTCTCTTGAGAAAAAAATCTGCAAGGAAAAGGAATGTATATTTGGGTTTTTTTCCCTCATCATCTGCTTGAATTGAAGGGGAGATTTATAGGAGAAACTGTGGCTGTCCTTCACATAAGGAACTGCTCTAACTTGACCTATGTTGAGCAGGAGGAAGGACTGGTTGGCCTCTTACGGTCCCTTCCAATCCTTCACACCATCCTGTGAACCTGCACAAGCACCATATTCTCTGATCAGAAGCTGAAAATATTTACTGGAAACACAGCCTTGTCTGTAGTGACATGATTTGTATTGCAATGTTCCTGGTATAGACCTGTTCCAAAGGCCATTAATTACCATTATGTTCAAATTACTTACTAAGCAGAGTTAGCCTGTGAAGCCCGACTTGGACACCACTAACACTGTGAGCCCTGCCTGTCACACAAAAAATTTTTCCTTAGGGATGACTATCTAAAAGGGAATGTCCTTTTAGATAGGGCAAAGCTTCTGCATTAGAAAAAGAAATACTTTGTGTTTCACCTCTATTCAGATTAGATAAAGTTGTAGTCATGGACACTAACCGCAAGTTATATGAAGTTTAGTTCCTCCTGAATATAAAAATGAAATTCAAAAATTACCAAATTCAAAATGCCAAAATTTGCTGTAAAGCTCATCCTTTACATCACAGGTAGATGTTCTCCCACAGCAAAGACTGAGACTAGCTTGTGTAGAATACTGTCATTCTCTTCTCATACAAGTTTTTGATGTCTGAGGATAATATCTGCTAGATATCTACTGGAGGAAATTAGCTGCTGTTGGTTTTGATCTTTCCCAAAGCCCAAACAGATGCTATTTCTTCTTTTTTTCTTTTTCAATTAATATTTTCCTTTTTTCCTCTCCTAATTTATTAGGTGGTATCTATAAAGCATTTGCTCAGTCTTCAAGCTATCAGATCCAGGATCTGTTTTTACCTCTTCTCTGAAATTCTTTTGGACTTAGTTACAGTGATGTTTTACTTCATATTCAGCAGTGGCTTTAGCTTTAAAAAATATTACAGAAAAATAAAGTGAGTGAAATCGTGCTGCCAGAGGTCTGGACTATAACTAAATCTTTCAATCTTAATTGATTATTTTACGGTCATAACTAACGCTGCAATTGGTGAGGAAAAGGAATAGTGAAAAAAATAAGTAAGATTTATCTATTAAATTAAATAGTTGTCCATCGTTTAACCCTATGCTATATGTTATGTAGAGAAGCAACGAAGCATGCTCTGTTTAAATATATATTTTGTAAGAAAAAGCTCTGTAGAATGCTGAAATTTCAGAGATGGGGAAAAAATGACTGAAGATCCCTGTGTTAAACATCTTGATTGGCACACAAGAGACACCAGTTATCTTATTCTGTGGAAATGGTTAAAGTTCCACTACCAGATGTTTTATTCATAACAGGACAGATGAGCACAAGGGCAGAGATAATGATCAATATTTCTGACATTGGAAGGCATTATATGTTAAATAGAAGCACAATTCCTCACAGATCCCTGCTCACACTTACGGGCAAATCCCAGTGTAAATTTTACAGATGTTTCCCATTAATGCTAACACAGGGGAGCACAGATCAGTTTGCCACGCTTGTGTCATTTATTTGGCAGCAAGAAGCTCCTGTGATAGAAGCATCATAGCATTTTCCCTCATGTCTGAGCAATTGCCCAGGATACTTTGTGCAAAACCCCATCTGACAAGACAGCCCTCTCACTGCTTTCTCCAAATGAGAAGTTATATATCAGAGCACAATAGCTAGAACTAAATACAAAAGTGAACCATTCTACAAGAAAAAATAGAAATCATTATATATCAGGAGTTGCTGAATATATTAGGTATCATGAGACCGTTAGCAATTATATACAGCACTGTAGGTATCAAAAAATGCAACATTTAGTTAATAGGAGTGAGACAGCACATTAAAATACAGTGCATATCATCTGGTGATAAACATGCTCTGCTTTCAAAGAGCTGCATGGAATTTTAATTAAGCAGCTGCTAACACTGTGGGATCATATTGTAAGGAACATTTGACAGTCTTTGGGAAGAGGCAAGAATGTTATTAAGTAATGTTTTTTACCATGATCATTGTCTCTTTACTGCATCTGTTGGGAAGAGAGTGAAGAAATTTTTGACTAATACAGAAAAGAACTCAAGGAATTTGCTAGTCAAGAAGATTATAATGTTATTTTTGGAAAAGTGTTGGGTCTGGAAGGTAGTTGTGGGAACTGATTATATGGGAAGTCTTCATACTGGGATTACTACAGGTTTGCAACTCTTCCTTTGGGCTACTAATTGATAAAATTTTATAATTCAATTTACAATTATATTATGCTATATTATATTGTGCAATTTTATATTACATTATACTATTATATTATGCTATTATATTATTAATTCACTGTACTCCTCTCTTCTGGGAACAGAAGAAGTTCATAAATTAATCTCTTTATTGCACCAAGTTCTTTCACAAAGTGGCAGAGTTGTAGTTACTTTTTTCTGTTAAGGTCTTAATATAACCCATACTGTTAAATAGAGTTTCTATACATACAGACCACAACTATTTGTACTGTTTTATTTCAAGGACTGTTTTCAAACATAGCTACACCAGCTGGATCATAAAAATCATGGTGTCTTTTATTTTAGCCTCTATAGGAACTATTTTAATAGAAAAATAATTGTACTATGAATGTCCTCCGAAAATATTTGTGTGAAGATTTCAAACATAAACATCCTAAAAGCATTTTAAAAAACAATTTTTAATAATCAATAAAGGATCAGAAATATATTTTTATCTTTATCATCAGTAAAGAAAGATTCAATTAAATCTCTGCAACTGTTTGAAGGACGACCTTCATACAATTCCCATGATATATTTTTCAGAAGTGGGATAAGATTGTTTATGATTAATATAGGAGAGAGTAGTAGCAGCAGTAGTAATAGTAGTATTAGCTATTTTTACCTCCAGACTAAGAATAAATACAAATATTAAGTACTCTTAAATGGTCATAAAATTAAGAGTCATTGACAGAAAACAACACCTGAGAAAAACATAGGAGAGAGTTTCAAACACTTAAACTACTTTTGGTTTCACTTGGCTCCAGCTGTAACATAGGGATGCCACTGTGCTGAGCAGCCAGGATGCTCCTGAAGACATCACTGTGTGCATGTCTTCATTCAATATGTAAAATACTTTCAAAATCTGGTCCCAATTTTTTTTTTTTGTCTGAGTATGAGAAGTTTAAATCCCATTAAATTGCAATAGGATGTGAGTGTCAAATTATTTTATTCATTTTCCTTGTTTCCACAGCTTTAAAATGAAGACAATTTTTAGTACTTGCACTTTCCTTTCACTTGTTTCTGGTCTAACATAAAAAGAGTAGCATTTTTCAGGCTCATAAATGGAGGCAAGGTCTTGTGAGATCTGCCAGGCTTTGGTTATAGGTATTCTACTACCACATGGATTATGGAAACAATGCAGCATTTTCACACTTGAAATATTAACAATTTGAACAGTAGAAGTACATAGGCAAAGTACCCTTGCAGGTGGATTAACTGGGGGCAGTTTGGATCAATGATATGTTTAAACAGGATAAAGCACCAGCTGGATATTAGTGCTGATTCCACAGTGCTGTGAAATTGACTTCAAGAGAAACAAGTTACTATCAGTCTTGGTTAAGCTACAGTACAGGCATTTGCACAATCTTGAAATCACACAACAATTACTCTGTGCTCTGGAGCACCCATAATCCAACGTCCATTTATTATGTTCTACGAGTAAAACTGAGAAATACATGCAAGTCTCCCCCAAAAAGTCATCCAAGGGACAAACTAAAACATTTTTACTGATACTCCTAGCAAAAACTACAGCGCTTCAATGCCCCAGAAGGTTTTTGAAAAGTGGAATACCATATGCAGTGTCCACTCACAAGCTTCCTCAAAATAAGCATTGGGAACACTTTAGCTCACTTCCAGGTATTCAGAATCTTATGAAAAAGAAAAAGGATTTGCTTCACACTGAATTTATTCAGAACTCTTGTACTGTATGTTCCTTACCATCACAAACTTTGAAGAATATTTATCTTAAGCTATTTCATCTCTGTGTCTCTGTTCATTTTGAAATTATACAGAAATGATCCAAATGTAGAGTACAGAAATACATTACCAGAGTAATATAAGCTATGCAGTGTAAACAACCATTTTTAGATAATACACTTTTCCTTTTCAGACATAAAAACTTCTGCATAAAACATTAAGCACTTTTAAATTATTACTGTTCTCCTCTGCATAGTTCTAAATCTGAAGAACTGGCTTTCAAGGAGACTGACTGAAATACCTCAGTTTAATCAAAGCTCAAGAAACCAATTTGTGTTAAGTTCCTTTTCCCATTTTTTGTTCTTTACACTCACTTATTGCATTTTATTTCAGATTAGATTTTAATGCTTTTGGCAGTACACCTTACAAAGCCCAGGAAATGGAAAATGCTGGAAATAAACCAGCTACAGCTGTAGAATGAGTTTCCTGAGAATTTAGAACATGGAAGGATATGCTGCAAGATCCTGATTTCTATGGAAAATCTCACCGTTTCATTACTTTAAAAACTTTTATTCAACTTCTCCAGCAGTAATAAATCTAAAATAAACAAACAAAATTCAATATTCCTCTGCAGTACCAGTGCTCTCAATGCTGCAAAAACTATCAAAATTAAATTCTTTGTGATCAAAGTTATTTGACCCAGTTGATCCAACCTGAGACACACCAAGCTCCATGCTCTCCTCCCTGCCAAGGACATTTCCTTCATTTGTAACAGACATTTGTATCTAAAAGAATGGGAAAAAAATTCAACATAAAAAGAGATAAAATCATAACCTTTACTCTAAGTCAAGACTAACACATTAAGCAGAAACAAAACTCTAGCTATGAAGATACACAAAAGAACTCTGCTCCTGCACGGTGTGCTCTGGGTCCAATTTGAGACTGCCAGACTGTTTGCCTCAAGAAGATTTGCTCAGATGATATACTAGTCTGGCACTGGTCTCTAAAATCCAAAAAGTATCCATGAATGAGACTTCTACCCTCCCATCTGAAAGACAAAGGTGTAAAACTTATAGGGAATGCAGCTCACCGTGTGCCCACCCACACACAGGCACATGCTGCAAAAGAAAGACATTCAGCAGGGATAATGCACCTGATACTTCCTTTTCTCACAATGTGAGCCAGCAGAAAATCAGGCTTTTATGCTTTGAGGAGGGAACTCTCTGACGTTGATACTCTTAATGTTTTAGGATGAAAGTGTTCACTCCTCATCCAGGGAGAATTAAAACAATAATTTCTATCTGTTATATTTTTATTACAGACTTGGAAAATAAAGCAGCAATTAAAAATGAGACAAGTTTAACAGCAGGACAATGCTTTCAAGTAGAGGATGCCTTTTGTGTACATTACAAAACAAAAATATCATAATCTGTTTCAGGCCAGTACCATGAATATACAGGCAAGCTTTGACTTTTTATAAACCTATAGTACACTGCATATTTACTGCTTCAAAGGAGAAAAAGAGACTGAATGCCTGAATAGGCAATGAATATAAAAATCCCATTAAATATAATAGTTTGAATTGTGTAACTATTATTTTTGATTTTTATTTAAAAAGAAGCAAAGAAATATTTTATTACGTATTAATGTCAAAGTGTTTTTCATTATATGGCTACCTAAAGAAGGCTTTAATCAACAGTGTAGATGGTAATGAAATAATGTATGCTAAGGAAAACCCAGAGAGTTTGCTCAGAGTAATAAAATGTTGGCCAAGTAGATGATTATTTTGCTGATGCTTTTTTCAGTAAAGTCTGGAGGAGTGTTCAAGTTCCTGGACTCCCCAGCACTCCCCAGAAAAGTGCACACCAAACTGCAACTGCTGCCATCCAAAGGGGGCTCGGTCTGGGGGGTGACAGCTGCTGTATGGGGCTCTACTGAGAAAACCCAGATGCAGCTCTTGTGGCAGCTGAAACCTGGAAGAGCCAATATTTCTTCACTCTCTTCTTGCATCAGGCAGTCGGTCTGCAGGTCTGTTGGTCTTGCCAGTATACCTGTAAAAATATAAAGAAATCAGATTATTTCACAGAGAACTAAAGAGAAAGAAAATTAATATCAGCCAACACAGTCTTAGGGAAAAATATCTTGTCAAGAAAATGTGATATCCTTGAAGGAGATTTCACTTACAGCACATAAAGACATAATAGAGACAGACAGTACAGGTAGAACCAAGGCTTTCATCTGAGAGCTGCACAACAGTCTGGTTAAAAAATTAGTAGACACAGAATCCATGAAGCATAAGTTTAATAGATTTGAATATATACAAGCATTGATGATAAAATGTCATTCTCAAGGGGGAATCATCATAAAACAGATTTATCTCTAGCATTTACAGTACTATAATAGACTGAAAGCTCTCGGTATCTCAGTGATGAGAAGCACATAAAAGCAATCCAAAATTTGCAGATGACACAGAGCTGACAAACTGGCAAATATGGATAAGGAGAGAGTGATCAGAGAGACTGCTCTGAACTGTTTGTCAAATGAAATTTGTTTAAGCACAATGTTTCAGTATAGCAAATGCAAGGTAATAGATTTATGGGAATAACAATATTCTCTTTGCTAAACAGCAGCATACTGTTTGAATGCTTTCACAATTTCAGGAGTGTAGAAGACATGAGACAATGCTGAGAACAGATTTTTTAAAAAATAATGAAGGATTGCGAAAGTGCTTACATCTTTAAAATAGATTATTAAATTATCTATTTACAGAGTATACGTTTCTTTACAGGTAGAAACTACTAGTCATCAAACAGCTCTTTAATATTTTGAAGAAAATCGTAATAAAACAAACAAATGAAGAAAATAAATTGGAAGTAAAAGATTAGGCATAATTTTCCATTGCAATGATTAAAAAATGAAAACTAATTGCCACTGACTCTTGTTATACTTAGCTAAGACTGCCTGACCTTTAGGAAAAAATTGCTAGCTAAATATAGTGGGGTGTACTCAGCATAGGGGTAACTTTGAATGAGTCAGTCTCACTCAAAAAGCAGCAGTTCAATTGTACCTTCTGCAATAAATTATGAGCATCTTAAGATCTTAGTTAAGGTAATTCTGCACAATATTGTTTCTTTTTTCTATCTTTCAGTGTGAAAATTTACCCTTTTTGTGGTAGATCTCATCTTTGCTTCTGTCTAGTACATATGGCATACAGTGGAGCCTTCCCTTCAATAGTATTTGATTTAGTTTACTATTCCTGGTCTGATGCTGAGGCCTCCATCAACTAATCTATTTTGTTTCCTATTGAAACAAGAACTGGTCCTTGAAAACATCTGCACTGAAACATTTGTCCTTCCCGGGACAATCTAGGTAATCTTTTGTTACTCTGTGTTAAATGGTGAGCCCTTGCTAAAACCTATGCATGCATTTCTCATTTACTTATGAGTTGAATTCTTGACCCTGACCATTATAATACTAGCAACCCATTGTTATAAGCTCCAGCACTAGTTCATTTTAATCTGTTCTAGTGGGTTTAATAGTATGTGTTATCCTGCCACTGTTCATTCTGCATGCTGCTTGTAGGTCTGGGAGACCTCTCCCACAAAATTTTGCAAGCAGGTCATGATGTTCAACTGCTTCCTTTTAAAGCCAGGGAGTGAAGACAGTGCCAGAAGCCACTCACACACTAAATTTTCCCGTCACCCTGCAGTGATGATCTTTACTCCTTAAAAAGATTTCTTGCCTTCTTGCACTTTGGTGCAAGCGGAATAATTTCTCATGGTCATCAAAAGATCTGCAAACAGCAAATAGCCTTCAAGTCTTTCAGGTAGCAACAAAAATATGGTGTTTTATTTTATTTTATTTTATTTTATTTTATTTTATTTTATTTTATTTTATTTTCTCTTTCTACATGTTCCCAGATGAGATAATTTCCATCTTAAAGCATATTCCTTGTGAGGGAAGGTGGAGTACTGATTTTCTTGTCTCTGGTGACTATGACAAGGGAATGAAATGAACCTGTGTCAGGGGATGTTTAAGCTAGTTAAAAGTTGTCACCCAGAAGGTAGTTGGTCACTGGGACAGGGTCCCTAGGGAAATGGTCATGGAACCAAGCCTGACAGAGCTCAAAATGCAACTGAACAATTCTCTCAGGCACATGGTGATTCTTGGGTGATTCTCAGGGCTGCCCTGTGCAGGGCCAGGGGCTGGACCTCAATGAGCCTTGTGAGTCCCTTCCAACTCAGGAGATTCTGTGATTCCATGATTTCGATGTGGTTGTAGCATCTGTGAAGCACCCACTCCACAATGACAGAAGTGTCATCCATGCTGCAAGCTTGGTGACACCACACAGACAGCCCAGGGCAATTAGGAGAAGAGCACAGAAGACATGGACACACGGGCATGAATCCAGGAAACCATAAATATGCACTGGTCTTGTACTGTGCCTCAAAAACTTCCAATACTGAAGAGGGGGAGATCACACATTTTAGCTTTCTGCTATGGCTGAAGAACTCAGAATTTTGGGTTGATACGATAATGAAGCTGGTGTCGGGGGGTCTCTACATCTCAATGCATTGAGCATTAGAGTAGCAACAGCTCCAGTAATTCTGGCAATTCACTATGCAGTATTAATATTTCAGTGCGCACATTTTGTAATACTGCATGTGTGGACTGTGTGTTTCCACTGGAATTTTGTGAAGGGTATTTGATTTTGCCACCTCACTGAAAAACTGCCATTAAGAGGCTATGCTATAAAATACAGGAGAGAAATCTGGCTGTAGGATTGTATGCATATTCCAAAGGGCACAGTTTAACTTGTCAGATATCTTTATTTACATTTATGTTCCTTGCCTGTCCGGTGAACCAAAGTGAAGGCAAAAATGTGAAATAGAAAATATGGAAATATAGGTGTTTTTTTTGGACATTCAGAGGACAAAAGATTAGTATCACACAAATTAGCCTTTTAAATTTTTATTAACAGCTCAAATAGCAAAGTATATTTATTTAGCCTTACTTTTCATCATACAAATCCTCCTTAACTCTACTAAAATTATATACTTGAGTGCTTTTACCTCAAAGGTTTTCCTTTTCCTATATATATATATGAACCACTTCAAAGTTGTTTGATCCTTTTATGAAAATGAAATAAATATTTTTATTTCAGTGTGGCTCTAATTTTTTCTTTTTGTTATTGAAATATTTTAATTTAGTTACATTTTAAATGAGCAAAGCTAGAAAGATTTCTGTACTAGCTTATTCAAACTAACATTTTTTTAAAGCTGGATTGATATAAAACAAGAACAAAACTTAAGGAATTTCAGGTTCATAATAGCTCGATTAATTAGCTATTCATTAATCAGCAATGTTGTTACCCAAGAGAAAAAATAAGGAACTTATTATAATAAATGTACATAGAATGTCCTGAAAAAAGCTAACGGTGTCCTCACCAATGTCTTGTGGCATATTATTTATAATGTCATGTTTATAATGTCCTAGGCTTATTGGAGCAGTATTTTATGCAACCATTGCAATCTATAAATACTCAAATATTGACTTTCTGCAATGAAATATCACCTTCCATTTTCTGCCCATGGTTTCAAGAGATGTGTATATATGCCTGTGAAGCTAAGAGAATTGAAAGCTAATGTGGAAAACTACTGCAAGGTTTGCCTTACTGTGCCTTTTAACATTCCAAAGTCATCACCTTGACATCAAAAATTCTGGCTGTGTTTTTTTCAGTCAAAACCTAAGCAGATGTTGCTTGCTGTACCAGGGCCAAGGATTATATTTTCAGTATATTCCCAGGCAGACACTAGGCAGAGGCAATTAACAATTGTTAAGTAGAAGTGGAACTTCTTAATCATATGTTGGCCAAATAGAAAATCTTTTGGGAACGAGATGTTGGACCGTGTATTTATTCGTAGTTAATTTTTGAAGTAAATTGTTATATGAATGTAAAATTTGCTTAACACCTATTTTAAATAAACTGAGATAGCTAGATGTAGAAAAATCCAATTAGTTTAAAACCACAAAAGTTAGCTGTTTCATTAAGTTTTCTATGCCACTCTGGAAATCCTGAGCTTCACTTTTAATAAAATGAAAATAAGTGCACTATCACCAATTGTATCTGTGTTAATTAAAATATTAGAGAAAGATTGCGTAATTGTGATGACATCCAATTAAGTAATTCTCTCTGCCTAAAATCTAGACAAGTTAAGGAAGTTAAAATAAAAATGAAAGGGGTTAATAATTCTCATGGATTATTATACTGTGATCCTTTCAGAGATTTAAATAAACAATGAAGAGAAATGAAAAATTTGCTCTGCTTGGAATCACACAGACATATACAACAGGTTTTATTTTTCATACACCCAGTAAATAGGGATGCTGGGGATCACTTCATTAACACCTAAACTATCCATGGTCTGAATACGGTATAAATACATTTGTGCAGTACACTCTATGCTGTGATTATGAATCCGCAAGTACATAGCCTATAGCCTGAAGCATATAAATTTGCATAGTTCTGTTCCATGCTACACCATGAGAGGCAAATTTATCTCCTGAGCTGATTTCTACCTAAGAGACATGCATCTTCATCATTATGCATTTCAAGCCACAGCCATGTTCATGATTATTGTTCTCTCTTCCAGAAAGACCTTTTTGCTTTTCCAGAAACCGCAGCTGGTCTGTGCAGTCCTGTGCATTTATGCATCCCTCTTCTTGCTCCAGCATGAGGTATAAAACTGCATTATGACTTACGGATGCCCCATGTACTTCTGTCCTAAAAGTAAATTCTACAGGAAACAGGAGAGGGGCAGGAGGTACACAGCCAAAAAAAACCCCCTGAAAGTCAGTGTCAGCGGTGAACCCAGAATCAAGAGTTCTCATTCTCAGACAGTTACGTGGATCCAAATAATGGAATCATATGTATGGAGAGACTGGACGGCTGGATTTCCAGTGTTGTGGAACTTCAGATCTCTCTATAAAGTCACATTCCAAAGAAAGTTTTAAATTAACTTCTGCTACAATTAGCACAGAAATTTAATCTTACCTAACAATATCTTACAAAACTTCAAGATGATCTAAGCGATCTTAATTTTTTTTCCCTGTGCGTATTAGGGCACAGTTTTCAGTATCGTCCCACTTCAATTTTTCCTTGGGAGTCTTGGCTAATTCAGTAAAAATTTTGGAATCACTAAAAGCTTTTCTAGTATTATAAAATCTGGAAAGGAACTACAACAGAAGAAAATATGTTGGGTATGATCTTTGCCATCCACAATAATAATTCTGAAAATTGTATTCACTCAGTTAGAACAGGGTCCTGTACTAAAGGTATTATTGCCATTCAGAATTAGAAATTACAACATAAAATTTGGGTTCTTTACAAAAGCAAGGCCAGACCAAGCAGAAATATCTTACTACCTTAAACTTAATCCTAATGGAAATAAATAAACAAATAAAGAAATAAATAAATCTTACTTTCATTTAAAATGGAACCATCTTACATCCATATATGTAAGGGGGATCTTAGTAAAGTTCTCAGGTCTTCTGCTCATTGCACTAGGATCAATTTTTCCAAAAGGCATTTCTACCTGCAAAGAAAGAATATATATTGTTTCAAGTTATGGAACTAACTCAGGCATACTGAATTGCCAAAGAACTTTTGAAAGATTATCAGAAAAAAGTTAACACTTCTGTCTCTAGAAAGGTCTCAGGATACAAACAAATCTGCCACCATAAGCAGCCATCTTTTTAAAAAATGAATCCTCAGTGGATTCCATAGTGGAAAAAGACAGACTGATATACTATCCTGTATACTGAAAGATAAAGAATAAGTTTTACAGTGGTGTCTCAGCTGCTTTTAAATCCTAAAGGGTAAGAAGGAGTAAACATTATATTCTTATGTCTGAATAGCAGGCAAAACATATGACATAAAAGTCCTCCAGAGCTGAAAATGGCCCCTCAGAGAAAGAACTCATAGAGGAGATTTGGTAAGAGAATGATATAAGATGTTGGGGTAATATCGAGGCCTTTTCCTTGTTTCATAAAGACAGAATGCATGTCCTCTCCCACAGTGCAATTGTGCCTTTAATCCTAGAGAGGTGTGACAAGAAATCTGTGACACATTGGCACAGCAGTGGGATGCTCTGGCTCCTCTCTGACAGTGTTACAAAGCCGCCTTTCTTTCACCCAGAGAAGTCTGTAGCAGCCACCTGACAGTGCCAGTGTGAATCTGTGCAGGGAGAGAAAGCCAGAGCAGTCTCTGCAGGTTCAGTCTCAGTGAGGTTCTCCATTTGGAGATGGTTGGTGGTGCAACTCCCCAGTGGTCAGCTACTTGGTACACCTCTGCGACAACTCTGGCACCAAAATCCCAGCTCCGTGCCATTTATAACTGAACCACGAGGCACTGCATTTTCTCCACTGCCTCCATGTATTTCATGGCCAGTACCAAAGCAGATCTGTCCAAGCAACTGATGTTTGGTTGATGTTTCTGGTTAATAGTCATTTCGCAAAAGGTTCCCATGGCTGTTTTTTGGTGCGGGATAGAACCTCTTGATTACAGAGCAAAATTACTGCAGATGTTAAATCTCTATTTTCTGTCAAAGCAATTTTGCTAAAAAATTGTGCAGGTGTAACCCAGAGGAAGAAATCAAGTCTTTACGGTTTGTAATAACAGTTGTGATACAATTAAAAACAAGTTAATAGAAGCTGTCAGGCAGGAGTGCCATATGTGGCAGGAAAGACAAGAAGCTTGGAATAGCTCCACTTTCCTCTAGGAGCTATTTGAACTAAAATGTGCTCCTCTAATCCATCTTGGCAATCTAAGTAAGCTTACACATTAAGCAACAATGAATGTTTAAACTGTTTTCAAGATTGTTTTAGCTTGTTTTTTTTTTTGTAGAAATCAGCAAATGTTGGCCTCTTGGAGAGGAGAAAAGGTGGGAGAAAAAAGCTCCTACAAACAGTACTATAATGAAAGCTGCTAATGACTGAGATCCAAGGATCATCTGTCTCTATGAGGATTAGACATCCAACACAATAAACACATCAGAACTTTGCTTTTAACTCAGGAGATGTAGTGCTCCTTAAAATAATAAGGAAGATGAATGGGCAGATCTCTGTAGTAAGTCTGCATGGTATGTCAGAGGTTAATCATGTAGCTTTATGGATTTGCCAAGCTGCAAATGTGTAAGGATAGATAGAGTGAACAGAGGGGCAAATGTACGAGATGGAGACAGAAAGTCTGGAGCAGCCGATGAAGGTCAGAAAAACTCTGGAAGGAATGAGTCTCTCTAGAGCTGTCAGGTCAGAATCTCCTTCCTCAAGTGTCCTGGGTTTCCTGCTGATGATCTGACTGCAGGTCAAGATTAAAATGTTAACGCTGTGCTCATGAGGAGGTAGATGCCAAATAGCTGTTCTGTGGCAAGCCAAGACAGAAAAAAGTCTCTACTGAAGTTTGGGCCAGTCGTATGTGTTAATGTGTGAGTGACTGGAGAGTCTAGACTTGAGACCAAGATGAAATATGTGTTAAGTGATAAACCTGGAGTTTCCTGGGCACATAATTGAAAAATCTGATGGGTTTCCAGCTGCTAGCTTTAATGACTGTGGATTTGTTGTACATTTGTGGGAAACAACAACAAAAATGGAACAAGTCACAGAGAGCCCAGAAGCAGCTGAGGCAATAATATTTCTGGTGAATGGACTGGGTTCCATGTAAAAACATTTGAAGATTTGGCCTTTCTATCCAAAATGAAGGTGGACTTCTTTGGAAACTAAACACCTCCTGGTGTTTTACAACATAAACTCATGGACTAATGCAAATCTTCCGTTGTCTTCAGTGGCATGAAGATTGGTGAGTTTGCAAGTCTCACTATATTCAGCTACCATATTTTCCAGCATTATTTTGGATAACTAGAATTTAGTATCTTGTTTTGTAAAGTAATTTTAGAAGCATTGCAGCTATATTTTACTTATTATCATGCCTTTTAGAATCCTCACAGAAAAAGTCTTGTCATTACCTTTATGGAATTTTCTATTATTCACATGAAGATTTGAACTTTTTCTGGTTTGTTTTCCTGCTGTTTGTTAGTCTTTCATACATTTTAGTTTCTTATATAACTGACTTTCCTCTTCTCAGGTACCAACATAACTTCCCAACCTTGTTCTTTAATAGAACTCCCCTATAATCATATCAGATCTAAAAATCTATTGTTCCAGTGCTTACACAGTCTCCATCTCCCTGGGGTAGTTCCTACTGTGAACACATATCAGTTACAAAGTTCAAAATCTCTTTCATATTTCTGGTACCTAAACCATTTGATCATTCTTTAGCGCCTTCACTGTTCATTTAGTAATATAAGAACATCACTCAATCTCACCTAAATCTCTGAGAATAGTTAGCCAGTATCTAATTAAATAGGAACCTTGAAATGTTTATTGTAAGAATGTTAGGGGGGGAAAGTGATAATAAGTTAAAAAAGAAAATACTAGTTAGCCCCCTGGTCTGCATACCAACCCCCATCCCCCTCAAAAAAAAAAAAAAAGGAAAATAAAGTTAGTGAAGCAGAGACCAGTATTCAAGGATATCATATGGAAAGTAGGAAATAAAGATAACATTTTGAAAAATGCAAACAAGAGGAAGAACATAAACAGCAGGAATGAAGGTTAATAGCAGTGTCAGGATCAGGCAAATTTATGTGAGGAACCATGGGCCTTTTACCAGAGGAAGGACAGGAAGGAAGTATTTCTGCCAGGGACAAGAACACCTATTTCTGAAAAGCAATGAAGAATTCACTCTTTGTAATAAATTTTAAGACTAACTCTCTTCCAAGGCTCCTATTTAATTAGAACAAGGCTGACATTTCCCAGACAGAATTCAGAGGATCTTCAGTGATACCATTGGATTAACCCTTCAAGGAAGTGCTAAGAGAAGTACAAATTAGGATTTTCATGCCTTCCTGACAATGTTAAGGGGATGCCACTTGCTATTTTCAAACTACTCTGTGCAGGAGGCATCTAAATCATAATTTCTTTTGTGTGATCTTTATACATTATAATGCTGGCAAAAATGAATCCAGCTTCTACTGGATGCAAATCTGCACTGTGAAGAATGCAGCTTTATTTTCTCTCCATCAATCTCCTAAACATAATGTGATATCCCCCTCTTCCTCAGATAGCATTCTCTCCAGAAGTCCAATTACATTCATTTTTTACTAATTACATTTTAAAGTTTGGCACCCTAATATGACCATTATGAATGTTATTTTATTGGCTCCTAACTCTGACAAAAGCAACAAGTATCAGTTCCTGCAAAGTGTGACATGAACTGTTAATTAGACTCAGATGTTCATCTTTAGTTTCCCATTTAGAAGCTAGTAGGAACATGCTAATTGTAACACAGCAGGTAAATAATTATTTGAAACCCTATTTCATAGCAATTACAAGGAGCCAATATAAATGTGCAAGCAACAAACTGATTTTAAAAGCCTAGTGTGCTTAATGACTGCTTACACGTATTACAAAACTCAACTGTTCCTAACAGTCAAACATTTATACAAGTTGTGCAACTGAGAAGTGCATTTTGATGAGAAGACATGGACATCTGTAGTGATACTGCATCTTTCAGCTCCATATATACAGGACAGGATAAGCCAATGTCATCCTTGGTGCAGAAGATGGAAGTATCTTGCTTCTGATAGTCACTGTTCTGTGGTGCCATGAGAGCACAAGTGTGACAGGAACTGACAGAGGCCAATCATACCCACAGGTTTGACCAACCTGATGACTTGACAGCTCTGTAAATGTGTTAGGAAATACAAGATGGCTTAGTATTTCCATCTATTGGAGTACTGACAGCTTTGTGACAAAAGTACTGCATCGAGTGTGATTTTCACACGGGGTAGCACTGCTTGCCACTGGTTCCAGTAAATTCAGTAAGGAGAGAATCCAGAAATAGCTCTGTCCTTCTTAAGATCAAGCATTAAAGTTGTTTTTTTAATTAGCTGTGAACTGAAACTTTTCAGGTTTTGGTTTTGTTTGTTTGTTTTTCACCTTGCCATCACACTTCTGCCCAAGCTCAGAGATTTTTTTCCCCAGTGACTGTTTTAAGGGAAGGAGACACAGCTGGGTAACCACAATAACTTAAATAACCTTTTATTACAAAGCAGCCTTGAACATGAACTTACATCCTTACAAGATAAGCTGATATCACTACAGATGAGAATATTTGTATCTCACCATTACAGAACACTACTTCCTGCAGCAAAAAAAGGGCAGACCTGTAGCATGCAGACATTCCCTCCACTTCATTAAAAAAGTGATAAAGCAGTAGAAATGTTAAAAACACACAGATACACACTAAGAAATTTTGCATAAGGGGCATTACGTGAACTAAATAGTGCTTTTTCTGAAGGACTACATTTTTATTAACTTGGATCTTCTGTGCTACCTTATGATTGTATAGGATATATTAACTGATTCTATCTACAAAATTTTCGTAATTCCCACTACATTTTATGATGCCTTTGATGAATATAGCTTTCCGTTGCCAGAGATTCCAGGCATGATAAGAAAAATATCTCAGCACTGGAACTTCTTTCAATGTATAGAAGGCTGGCTGAGACCTGGCAAGACCAGGAGGGCAATGTCACTTCCATATACCCAAATTAAGAGCAACACCTCTGACATTCCCCATGCCTGAGAGTGAACTATCACTCAATGACATTAAGAAAACTTACAAATAATACTTTTATTTTTGAGATTTCTGAACTTTGAAAGTGGAGCTGGAGCTGATTTTAAAGGGGTTTCCCTGAATTTTAGTGTTACTTTTCAAAATGTTACTCAGTTGTTCGCTCTTTACTCTTCTATACAAAGTCAGTGTTAGCACACTTTCCCTAATTATCTATATTTACATGTGCTATTGTATTCCTCTGAAACAGATTCTCAGTTTTCCTTGGGATATGGATCTTCCATGGATGGCTCCTCTGAGCCCATATCCCCAATATACCTCCCTGCCTTACAATACCCAGCAAAGCAAAACTTCCCATGTATACTCATTATTTTTTCTCTGCTAACAGATAGAAAGTGAAAGGTAATTTATTTCTGCTTCTTGAAAAGGTTTTGCAGTAAAGAGCTGTGATTCACATAACTGCAATATCTACTCACAGTCACATAGGATTGTCAGCATTATCAAAGGCTGTTGACATGATTGAACTGAAAACACACACACTGACCTCATCCTCAAAGGCTTGACACATTTTCCCATGTGTTGCCATTTAAAAGCCAACCAGAACCCTGGTATAAGATCTTTCCAAGTCTGCTCAGTGTCACCCAGTGCTCTGCACACTGGTGCACTTCATTTAGGATTCCTGACTAAATTTATCTCCCATTCCCATCACTTTTCTGAAAATCAGCTCCTTGGCACCTCTACAGTATAAACTGGGAATGTGTAAGTGGAAATATAGTAAATTATCCCCCCTTTTCCCTTTCTTTTGCAATAGTATTGGTAGTAAGATGCAAGTGTAAGTCAATGTTGCAGCTTTCCCCAGAGGATGTTGCCCTCAGTCTAATTCTTTCATTACAAAATATGTTTGATGATCAGATCCTATTGATTAAATCTGTTTCTTCCCTAGTGCAATTAGAAAAATGCAATAAATCTGTGTCAAGGAAAAAATACTCTTAGAATTCCTATCAATGGAATTCTAAGAGAAAATAGCATGAAAAAGGTAAGACAGGACTTGCACAAATGTAGCTGGGGAGGGAAAATGGAAGAGAAGCATAAAATAAAAAGGGGCAGTGTTTTTCCCCTCTCCCCTGCAAATGGTAGAGCAACTAAAGGAAGCAACAGAGCCTGAAAATCACAGAGGAAGCATATGAAAAATGGAAACAGACAGAGGAAATTAATAATTTCCTGTAGAACAGAACAAGGTTTTCAAGATAAACAATATGCTTACAAGTGAAAACAACAAAAGGAGAAAAAAGTTTCTAGAGAGCATTCTTTTTGAAATGCTAATCAGCCCAGATTACATGTATGCTCTGAAAGAAACCTTTTCAAGAAAAAACTTTGTGATTGGGCTAAATTTAGCTAATATATTCTCTTGGGCTTTTTTTAATCCAATCAAGTAGGTCTGGAATGTATAAAAATATTTTGCCCAAAGGATATATCAGAGTAACAGCTTTTCATGTGAATACCAGTAATAGACAGCTATAATGCTCTTTGCATAAAATTATGTAAACATAAAACTATTCTTATGATAGTTACTTGCATTAAATAGCAAGTTAAGGATACATTATATTAAATTACCTAGGACATTATTAACACATGAATAAAACATGCTTTCGGTAATGTGAAGTAATACTTTTGGCCTGCAAGAGTCCCCAACATTTAATGGAGAGGAAAATACACTTCAAGGAGCAAAACACAGCATGGGCCAGCATACAGTGCTATCACTCTGCTCACACGGGTGATACTGATTTGCATCAAGTGAGGGTTTGGAATGAAACACTCCCCTTTCCTACTGACAGTCACCAAGTAAAGCAGATGCAATCTGGGGACACTGAGTGATGCGGTGTAAGACAGCTGAGCTTAAGTCTCAGTTGCAGCCCTTCAGTCTCCTACAGTTTGTGAGCAACTCCAGGAGAGCTCCCACTCCCATCCACAGTCACAAATAGCAATGTGGTTTTGATGTCTGAAGGTTGCCATGTAGCTCAAATTCCCAGATTTGGGAGCAGCTGACACAAGCACAGGCGAATGAGTCTGATATCAGTGGCTGCTGTGATGTCCAAAGGAATCTCCAAGTATATGCTGCAGATCTCATGAGAAGCATGTGTCTTACACATATGCATTTGATTTTAGGGTCACGGTAAATGGCCAGCACAGTGTCATGGACAGAGATTCAGGTCAGTGAGACAAGGCTCAAGGCATAAAATCTGTTCAGGCTTCAGATTTTAACACTCTTGCACCACTGGAAAACTGACAACAGTAGCTTCAAGCTTGTTATTTGAGAACCAAGCACTCAGTGACTATCAGCTAAAATCTCTGTTTTTCCTTCTGGCTAGAACTGTATCAGAGATAAGACTACAACTAGTGCATAGGGACATAAGAAGTGTAGGGTTTATTTTTCTATGTTGTTGTACTTCAGTACTTCTGAAAATTAACTTATTTTGATGATCACTGAAAGTTTTTAAAACAGCTGCAAATTAATTTCCTGGCCAGAGGAAAATGGCAGATAATTTATATAGCCTGTAGAGCCTCCTACTTGCCATGCTTGAAAAGGAAGACATGATGAGTTTCTTTTGCTTCATTTCCCTTGCTATTTTGACATGAAAATGAGGGGAGGTTGTGATGTGATTGCAATGCACATGTGAGAAAAGGAGAGGAGGCACTGAAATTTTCCTACTTAATTACAAATCACAGGCTTATATAATACTGATTTTTTTTGTCTACTGTGGATATAATTTAAAAAAATGAAAATAATTTCTGTTTAAAAGGAATAAAAACCATAGAAATAAAAATATATAGGCAATTTTCTGTTTGCTTATGATTGTAATGGATGTCATCTATCACTTATACTGATTACACTGTGATTACACTGAGCTCTCATCTTCAAAGGATGTGTTGGCCCTAAACTCATCCTGTCAGGAGTCCTTTATACTTAACAAAATGTAATACTAGGAGTTGATAATAGGACCAAAAAAATCTGTCCCAAAGAATTTTTTTGATTTTTAGCTAGATCACCAGTCAATCCCAGCAGCTGTCTGAGTTTACTTCATAAAGAAAGGAGTTCAAGCCTGTAGAATACTTTAGTCACTAAAGATTTTCATTGATGCAGCTGCAAAAAAGTTCTTGATTTTTGCATTATTTATTTAATATTCAGCTCTGTGGGCGTTTGGACAAGATCAGTGGTGTAAATCATTGGAAGTCAGATACTTTGGGGGTTCATTAACATAACAATTCTGTTTAGCTTAATTATGTAGTGGATAGATGACACAAATACTTTGCACAAACAGCAATGTGCCGGGATTACAAATATTTGTCTTACTAATTAAACCTCCCATTTGGCCTCTTTGTTACAAGCTTGATTTTATAAACTCACCATCCATGTCATTCCATGAGTCATGGAGTAGTTAAACTGGTAGACTATATATGAATTTCATCTCCTATTGGAGAATTCACCAGGATTCTCCTGTGTGTTTGGGTGTCTGTTTTGTTTGTGGAAAATGCTCTGAAACAGTGGAAATCAACCAACATTAAAAGCAAGTAAAGCACTGGAAGTTTGATTTAAAGGTCATTAAAATCAGTAGAAAGTTTTATTGGATGTCACAGTTTAAGATCTTGCAACAGTAATGCACATGACACCAAGCTGGGTGGGAGTTGGATCTGCTGGAGGGTAGGAAAGTTCTGCAGAGGGATCTGGACATGCTGGATTAGTATGGCAAGGCCAACAGCACAAGGTTCAACAAGACAGAGTGTTGGTCATTAGCCTTGAGTCACAACAACTCCATGTAGCACTTTGAGGCAGAGTGGCTGAAAAGCTGCCTGGTAGAAAAGGACCTGAAGGTGCTGGTCAGCAGCTAAACACAGTGTGTGCCCAGGTGGCCAAGAAGGCCATTGGCACCCTGACCTGTAATAAAAATAGTGTAGCCAGCAGGGCCAGGGCAGGGATTTTCCCCCTGTGAGCACTGGTGAGGCCACAACTAGAATCAGGTGTCCAGTTCTGAGACCCTCACCAAATTGACGTGTTTTTCCAGAGAAGGACAACAGAGAAAGGACATCAGAACTGGTGAAGGGTCTAGAGTCGGTCCTATGAGAAGTGCCTGAGGGAGCTGGGGTTGTTAAGTCTGGTGAAAAGAAGGCTCAGGTGAGAACTGATCGCTCTCTACAACCACCTGAAAGGAGGCTGTAGCCAGGTGAGTGCTTGCCTCTTCTCCCAGGGAAACACCAACAGGACAAGAGGACATAGCCTCAAGCTGCACCACAGGAGGTTCAGGTTGGACATCAGGAAGGATTTTTTCCACTGAAAAGGTGGTTGAGAATTGGAACAAGCTTCCCAGGAAGGATGTGGAGTCACCATCACCAGAAATTTTCAAGAAACAACTACACATGACATGCAGTGCTGTATTTCAGTTGGTATGGTGGTTTGTTTAAAGGCTGGACTCGGTAATCTTGGAGGACTCTTCCAGCCCTAATGAGTAACTTCCTTTATCATTCGGTGATAAACACAGAAGGGTTTTGTAACTTCATTTTAATAGAAAAAAAGTTTAATAGAAATGTATTTATAGTTCTGAATTATATTCCTGACTAATAGTCCTTGAGCATGAAAAAAATTAAAACTCTTTTTTCTCTTTGAAAAATTTTAGTGTGATGAATACTCAAGAAAAATTAGAGTTCACGCTATTTTGCCTACAAAAATTGCATGTACACCACTCAGATTGAAACCTGATAAAAACAGAGGATGCCATAAGAGAGGCCCATATTAAGGTCTGTATTATAGAGTAGTTATTACAATTGCTAAGGGTGAATGACTCTTTACACATACCTACCAAATACAAAATTTATTTAGATTTTTTATTTTCAGTCCTAGGCACTAAAAAGATAAAGTGCTACTGAAAATTAGTGCTATGAATCCACCAAAAAAACCAATTCTCTGGAGTGAGGAAGTTGTATGATGCTATCTCACACCACAAGGAAAGATGTTAGTCCTCTATGGACTATGGCTTACAGGAAAATGCTACAGGAAAATTAGCACCATGAAAGTTACCCTTCAATTTACCAAACAAACTGTGAAACTAGAAACAGGAGAAGACTTGGGAAAAAGGGACTTTTTTTTCCCCCAGCATATTATATTTGCACTCCTCAATAAATGCATTTTTTGATACACACAAGAATTAAGAGGTTGTGCAGTGGCTGTGACAAAATAATAGATTTTATAAGTTTTGTAGAAACAGCATTTTCATAGGTGAATCTGAATAAAGTTAGGAAAGAACAGAATTAAGAAGAAAGCAGTCAATAGGCAGCATAAAAATATTCAGTGCCTCATGCTTTGTTCATAGTATTATATTTGGTTATACACATGTATTTATATATTATGTGTATATTATATTTTACACCTAAAGACTACACATATAACATAAAACATGCATGTCTATACACACATATGCATATAGTTTTGACTTTATTACTTGATACATAATATATTTTAAAAAATAGTATGCTATAATCTAATATACTGAGAAACACTCATATATGTATATATACACATATAAATGTTCTGCATTTATGACATTTGAAATTTTGACCTTTATTTTGATTTGAGCATCTCTGAAACTTTGAACAAAGACTTCTTCAGAAAGACTTGCCTCTGTAAAAAATCCCTACTTCTGGGGATTTTAAAGTGTTGGGAAGACCTTTATAGTTTCATAACATGTGTGCATATTTTCTTTGCCAAATGAGGAAGATTTTTTGGCCTAATTTAATGCAATTTTTATTAACATTATAACTACTAATTAGTATCTTGGCACATATGCAGGTATTAAACCAGTGCGCAGAAATTTAAAACAGCCAAGACCAAAGCAAGAGACAGTAGCAGATTACTGGCATCCAAATGTTTCAAAATTAAGAACATTTAGAGTAATTTTAGCTGTTTCCAAGAGGCTAAAACTCTAGTAGCTGAATCCAAAATAACAACTTTCCTCTGAACCTTAATGCTTTGGCTTCAGAGAGCTTTGATTAATTAAAACACACACAAAATAAAGGGGGTGGAGATAAAGAACTTTTAACATTATTTCAGTATTCCCAATCTTTGCTGTATGCCTATATGCTTTGCTCGTGAGTCTCTGTGCCAAATTTCCACCAGCAGCAGCTTGTTGCCATAAGAAGAGCACCACAGACAAGAAGATAGTGAACCAGGTGACAGAGTGAACCATGTCCCATCTGTCTGTCTCTGGAGACTGGGTCGCCTGTATCAGCTGGGAACAAATGAAGCCAAATATAGCCATCCAATGTTAGTGTCTGCCAAAACCAAGCACAATTTGCCTAATTCTTTCCTCCTGATATAATTATCTGTTTAGCTGAAGAGTTACCATATTCATTATAATCCTGAACATCTCCTCAATCTATATTAATTATATGGATAATATTATTTAAAACACAGAGCTCACGGAGTCACATCACCAGTCAAGGAAGCACATTAGCCTCAGGCTAATTGCTCAAGTAAATTGTTGGGCTTCTGTATGTACAATTTAGATCATAATTCTGTTCACAACATAAGTAATCACTAACTTTGACTAAGTTATCCTTTCAGTATAATTTCTACTTATGCTTGAAAGAGGGAATTTTCTCCCAAGTGAACTAAAAAAAAAAATAAAAAAATCTGCAATTGGAAAGTCATTCCCTGAGCAGTGTCTGTGCTTGTTTATCATGAAATGGAAGCATAAGAATTAAAGAAATAAAGAATTAAAATAGAAATCAGTATGCACACAGATTTAATGGGATCTTGCTTTACAAACATTTGTAAATCCAAGCAGCAAATGTGTTCCACTAAGACAGGATAAATGGTGAGTGATAAGCCAGTTGCAGAGCAGAAATCACAAAGCAAATTATATCAGTTATAATTGATAGAACAATAAACACAGAAAACTGCAGATAGCTGATTTTGTTGAAGATCAACCAAAGCCACTAAGTTCACGAATTTTAGCCTTGCAGGAAGGATTAATCTAGATGTGTTTTGCAAAGCAGACTGAGAGCATTTTCCCCTGCGCAAGAAAAAACCAGATATATCTGGATACAGTAGGAAATCATAAAGCATATGGATTTAAGTGGCCATCATTCTTGGTAGAGTAATTATAAAAAAAATGGTTTGGCAATAATTACTGCCATTCAAGATGAGGCAATTAGAATCTCAGCTTAGTAAAAATATCATGTTGTTTAAGACATCACAAATAAGTCAAGCTGGCTTATAGAGTGGGTCAGCAGTAAGTCGAAATGCATTGTGTCTGCTTTAAAAATCAATCAGGATCTGTGGGTGGAAGCACGGGACTGCAAAATAGAAACATTAACTAGCAGATTCACCAAAATCAAACCAAATCAGATTTAATACAGGATATATTTTCAGTGTAAAGATGTGTTAGACACAAGATGTATAGCTATTTCCACCAACGAACTTTTTAATTCTATAAACTCATCTTGTCACCTGTCACAAGTTAAAATGGTTTCTGCCTTAGACTGCTCAATGCCACCCTAAACACACCTCCCCAAACATGACAGGTAATCTGCACAAACGATCTTCTCTGTTTAGGAGAATTATACTTTTCTGTGGGAAATGACAGATCCTGGTGCTGTCTCTGCTTGCACTTCACATTAGCTCGGTTAATTGATCCTCCAGCACAGGAGGCATGTCCTGAACAGTTCTTGAAAACACATGCAGGTTCCTTTGAAGTCTCTAGTAGTGCTTCTAACAGCTTGGAAATAGCTCTGTTATGGGTAAACAGGGAAGAAAAATAAGGCAAGCAAGGAAAATTAGCTTTAAAAAATATTGTTGGTACTGATCTAGAAAGAAAACATATACATGACACAGCATGTGATAACAAGGCGTTCTCATGCAAAAGCTGCATCATAAAAAAGCGATTTTACATGCACAGGCATTTAGGAGGGAAGTTTCAGCAAGATTATCAAGATTGCAAGTGGTACATTGCTGAAGGTAATGTTCAATATAGCTCACTGCGGAGGTAACATTTCCCAGAGAAGTTTCATGCCAGAAGACCCTTCAGACTATTGCTACCAGTACTTGACCCATAAAGGCTGACAGGCTGGAAGCTGTGTGCACCCAAGACTGCCTCTGAACACACCCTGCCCTCCAGACAGCACCTCTTGCTGTGGATGTGACCTCCCACACCTGCCAGGCACTGCTGCTGCACCGTGTGAGCTTGTGTCCAATAATAAATTAGGAACGCCCTGCCTTGGTCTCTATTTGTACCACAAGCATGCTTTCAGGCATCTGGAGCATTAATAATCCATGCTGATGCTTCTGAAGATATTAAATTAATCAGGAGGTTTCATCATAACTGCACAAATGTTCCAGGTATCCCTGGCTGCTCCTAGTCTGCTCAGAATCCCCATTGCAAAATGAGTTCCCCTACTTGTACAAAGCCTTCAATAACTAAAAAAATTAGGTAACTTTCTTCATGAAGAAGCATTTGCTTGACTACAACAGTTTTCTAATCCTAGGCTGTTTAGAAAATCAGAACTTTAGAATGCTCCAACTGTGCTTCTAAAAAAAAATTTTAAAAGGTTCCCCATGGTTGATTTAAAAGCATAAGGGAATATAGGCTAACTCTGCATTGCAAATATTTTGCTTAGCAAGCCACAGTCACAATTCCAGTCCCAAAAGCAATATCCTCCTGTCAACTACAGTGCTATTCTGTCTGTCCATCTGCTCAGGCTTTGCATTTTAGAGCAGAAATGAGTGGGGTGTATTACCATTCTCCAGATTATATACCTGGAAGATATTTACTTCCATTTATATGGAAGCAGCCTTGCCTTATGTCTTTCAATACACTTAATGAATTGATCAGATGAACTGGCAAGTGCTATTGGTAATTCAGACATAAAATCCATTTTGCTAGGTATTACCTTCATCAAGTTTTCTTAGCCTTCTAAGATAAATCCTTCTCAGTGGTAAGACGACTGTTAGGAAATGACCATGAGAGTTTTTGGAGGAAGAGAGGAAAGGAGACAGAAGTGTTTTGCAGGAGATGTACAGAAACCTATTTCCCCTTTCCACCACTGCTAATTTACAGACGCACACACACACGCGTGCACACACACACACATCCCTTAGGTCTGTTCCACGTAGTGCTACTGAATATACAGTATAGTGGCTTAAAAAGGTAGATTTGGAAATGCTGATGGAAAACGTGAAAGCTAGGAAGAACTAGACATTTCTTTGACTTCTAGTATATCTTCAATTTCTATCAGTTATTTCTATATTAACCTCAGTCATTTGAATTCGGCCAACATGTATTTCCAGAAGTAATTCAAACTTCATTTGAAGATCTCAAGAATAAGTGTGATAACAAAATACTGTTCTTGTTAATATTTACAGGTTATCTTGATGGTTTGGAAAATTGAGTAATTATGGCTTTTGTAAACATGTACTTAATTTTTCTTGTTTAAATTATACAGCTTTAAGCCCAGAACATTTACTTCCATTACATTTTAATTTTTTTTGTGAACTGGAAAAATCCTAAAATACCTACCATTTTCTCTTCCTGAAGATACCTTTACAACTGAATCACACTGCCTCTCTTACTTTTCTTGAATACACTAAGAGTGAACCCTTCAGTTCTTTGGAAAAAAGACATATTTTACAGATCATTAATCACTTCTAGTCTTAGACCCTCCCGATGCACAAATTTTCACAATCCTTCTAAAAATGTGGATAGCCATGGGATTCAGTGTGCTCCTTTCATAGGAAAAAAAAAAAAATATGAATTTGCTAATTCCATCCCGTTATAAATAAGGATAACACTAGACTCTTTGTCCAATGTGTACATTGGTAGTTTTTTTCTTTTTTATCTGGTTCTTGGTTTCTGGTTACTGTTCTTGGTTACTGATCAGTTTATTGAGTCATGCTGCACTGGAAACCACTCCTTGAAAATCTTCAGTGGAAATTCTTGCACTAAGTTCTCCAGTCACCTGTTACTTCTTATTAATGACAAGGTTTGAGAGCTTCAGGCCAGCTCTCATCTAATTATCTTGTGCATAAATGCCGGATTTCAATCTGAACATCATAAAGTACAAATCAAACTGCTTACTCAAAGGCTTTGTGTTTTACAGAGCCTTTATCAACCAAAGTCATTATCTCAATTCCAATTGATGCTATATATTGTAAAATAGATACACTATGGGGGGATTTTTTAGCTTCTGGGATTTTTTCTTCTGTTGTTCTTTTCCCACACAGGAAGCTACAGTGGCTGCCATTAATTATCTTCTCTCCCATCACTTCTTCATGGATTGAATCCAGTCTGAATTATTCTTTTATTATTCCCAAGTAGACTATGACTCTCCAAGCAAAATAAATTCCAGTCTGCAGGGGAAGTAAAACAGCATTTTATGCTGGTGTCATGACAGGCCATCTACAGAAAAAGATCAGGATTGTTAATCACTGTAATATATGCAGTGGCAACCAGCACAGTAGATTATCTTTCTAATTAACTGAATCTCCAGGAACTGGAAGTTACCACCAGACACCCTACACACTGCACAAAGATTTGCATCTCACAAGGCACCCTTCCAATTACTAAAATTTGTTCTATCAATAGAAACACAACCCAGAGGTTTCAAATTTACTGACCTGTAACCTTTATACCTGATTTTGTAGGAGCTCTGAATCCAAATGCAAAATTAGAATGATGATCACATCTTTGCTTGCAAACTTTGAACACTATTGATTTTGCTCTTAATTTTTGTCTCAGTTGTATCAGTCAACAACAGCTTTTGAATGTATATGCTTGCTTATGTTGCTATTCTTCCCTTTGCTGTATTGAGCAAAACCCAGCGAAATTAATTTGCATTTTGCTGAGGGAAATCTGTCTTTTGCTTCTTCTCACCAGGACATCCTTCTTTCTGATATTTCAGTCTCTTGCTGAGAACATTATCTTAAAATTACAGAGAATCAGGCTTTTTATGAGGTTATAATAACAAAAAATATACAAGGTTATTCTTAAAGCAAATACCATTTTTTATCAAAATGCTGTGTTGAAATGTAAAAAAAATATATTTCATCAAGATAAAACAAGAGGAATCAAACAAAACACAGGGTCGTGTACTAAATATTTTGTTACAATGAAATAAAAAGGATATCTCAAACTTAGTTTTCTTCTTTTATTTTTTTTTCATATAAAAACAAGAACTATACTATTGAAATAGGTGCAAGGAAGCAAAGAAAAATTGAAATTGCTCTTATGTTCATAACTCCCTATTAGGTAAAGGTCAGTCATAAATTAAAACCTTCTAATATTTTAAGTTTTAACCTCAAAATTGAACAAAAAATAGAACTAGGCTATTGTTTTTATATAAAATTTGAAAGCAAACATTTTGTGTTATTGTCTAGTTAATAGTGATATAATCTAACTAAAGTGCTGAAATCATGGATTAGGGAATAAAACACAAAATATCTACATGTCCTGAACTGATTGAATTTCTGAATTTTTATATTTTTGAAAAAAAATAAAAAGATGCTCTAACTGCAAAATGAAGTGGAGGGTTGCCAAGTTGTTGAAAATGCAGGGGTGTGATTTTGTTACTGTATCAGTCTAGAATGAAAACACTTCACCCCAAGAATCTAAATGATGCTTACTGCCAGGAACCATGTGAATATGGAAAGGAATTTGTATACCTTGAGGATATATGGCTTGTTCCTCTTAGCAGGCAAAAAGTTGACAAAATCTGGAACTGGAGCCCTCAGGACACTCTAGGTTTTCAGCTCCTATAGCCACACATACTAGTGTGCTGTTGCTAGTATAACATAGGGCAAATTAAATGCTTTTCAAAGCAGAAAGGAAGAATTTTAATTCCCTGCCTTAATGAAACATGGACTTTGGAGTGATAGGAGCCCACATTCTTGACACTCCTCTTCCCTCATCCTTCCTCCCCTGGGGTTAGGGAAGCAAGAACTGGGTATTCACAAGGTAAAGCAGTAGCACTCCTGGTGTTAACAGGCATTAGCCATGTGTGGTTTTGGAATTATTTTCCAATGCTAGGCTTAGACTCGTAACACCTGCAAGCCCTACAGTATCAGAAAAAAATTGCTAGAGTGTTTGTATCTAACACAAATTTTCTTCTCAGAAAGAAATCTAAAAGCACATGTTTATGAGCTGAACTTCACCCAAGCATAAATCAGAGCAAACATCCTTTTTAGCTTCATGTTAAAGGTCATTCTTCTTCAAAAGCTGTCAGGTGCCTGATCACAGCCAGCAATTTTTCAAGTAGATAAGTCAAGATTTTGTCATTAAGGGAGATGATAATAGAACTACACTGATTAATGTAATTAAGTGTAATCCAGAAAAATTTAAGTAGCAGAAGGAAAGCTCAATAATGCCAATGTATCAAACATCTAGTCAATGGTATTCATTGGGAAGGCAGATTATGGAGTCACAACGACTGGAATTGCCCATTTATTTCAAGTGAGAAATTGTAACTCTTTATCAGATACAAGATATCAGTGATTAAATTTGCTGTTACAGAGAACTGACTTCAGAAACTGGCCCACCTTCTAAAGTTCTTCTCAATTAATGTTATTTCAGGGTTCCTTGCTACATCTCTTTTTAGACCCCAGTAGACATAGAGTATAATTTAAGCCTTGGAAAAGTCCTCATTGGAGATTCCTTAACAATAAAGAAAAGTTAAATCTTATGGCCCCTTCTACAAATGTGCTGCTGGATATTTGCACAATTAATACAAGAACATGAAATGGGATTCAGGAGAAAAGAATAGCACAGATAGTGCTTGGATGAACAGAAAAGAACAAGAAGAAATGAATACACTTAAAGCAATCAGATAAATGTGATTTTGTATCTCTGCGCTCCTGTGTGGGTGTGCATGCTTTCCCTTTCACATGTCCTCTTAGGCATGTTGCAGGTAGGACTGCATTTAGCTGTTCACTCACCAATACACTTCCCAAAGGCAAGTTTGTGTCTGTTTAAGACATTGCTTCTCCTTCGAACATGTCTAGTTCCCTTCAAAAAGGGAAGAGAAGAGTCTCTAAATCCCCATTCCCCTTTAAAGAAAACAAGTGAACTATTCATGCAATAACGTGCATGTGTGGTTGGAAGAATGGGGGGTGGGGGGGTTGTGAAATTAGTAAGAGAATAAGAGAGTAAGAAAAGAATAAGAATAAGAATAAGAATAAGAATAAGAATAAGAATAAGAATAAGAATAAGAATAAGAATAAGGAATTTCTAACACTACCAAGAAGACCTGATGGAGAGTATCAAGGGAACATTGCTGGGATCCACAGAGCAGTGAGGTTTTCTACTTAATCCTGGCTCGGTCACTCACTTTCTCTCTCCCCACCGGTTTTGTCTCCCTTCCCTTCCCTTCCCTTCCCTTCCCTTCCCTTCCCTTCCCTTCCCTTCCCTTCCCTTCCCTTCCCTTCCCTTCCCTTCCCTTCCCTTCCCTTCCCTTCCCTTCCCTTCCCTTCCCTTCCCTTCCCTTCCCTTCCCTTCCCTTCCCTTCCCTTCCCTTCCCTTCCCTTCCCTTCCCCTCCCCCCTTCCCTTCCCTTCCCTTCCCTTCCCTTCCCTTCCCTTCCCTTCCCTTCCCTTCCCTTCCCTTCCCTTCCCTTCCCTTCCCTTCCCTTCCCTTCCCTTCCCTTCCCTTCCCTTCCCTTCCCACACAGCCCCACAGGCTGCAACAAGGCTCTACTGGACTTGCTCTACATGCTCTACAAGAGCATGCCACTACCATGAGCAAGGCTGAGCTGGGTATCCAAGCATCTGCCCACCACCCAACAGGACAGAAGGACCTGGAGCAGAGCATGGCTGCTCAACCAGAAGCAGCCGTTCCAGCATAAAGGGAAGAGACGCAGATCTCTATGCCACGCAGCCCTTGCTGCCCCCCCAGCCCCTCCACAAGTGCCCTGGGAGATCATGCCCTCAGCGAGCAGCAGGAGGAGGCAGAAAGTGGGTCACTACTGCCAAGGGAAGACAGTGAGGAGAGGGCTTGGCTGGCGAGCTTGAGCTTTACCAGTTGGATGAAGAGGAAAACCGAGAACTATCTAAAGGAGGAAGAAACAAATACCAAGTGGCCCAGAGGGAGGCCCACACTGAGCCAGAGCTGACCCCAGGAAATTCCGGTAGTTACGAGGAAATGTTCACGGGGGAAGCCTGCACGGAGCAGAAGCTGACCCCAGGAGAAAGTGGGACGTACCAGAACATATCCCAAGGGGAAGCCTGAAGTAAGCAGGAGCTGACCCCAGGAGAAGCTAATAGATACCAAAATGTATCCCAAGTGAAAACTTGCCTTGAGCCAGAGCTGTCCCTGGGAAATGCTGGTATATACTGGGAAGTTTCCCAAGGGGAAGGAAGTCTGCATTGAGCCAGGGCTGGCCCCAGGGAAATGCTGCTATCTATTGGGAAGCTTTCTGAGGGGAAGTTTTCTAATGGGAAGCCTGCAGTGAGCGAGTGCTATCCCTGGAAGATGCTGGTAGCTAATGGGAAGTTTCCCAATGGGAAGCCTGCAGTGAGCTGGAGTTCACGCCAGGGAATGACAGTAGAAACAAGGAAGTGTTGTAAGGAGAAGCCTGAAGTGAGCCAGAACTGAACCTGGAGATGCTGGTAGCTAACAGAACTATCCCAAGGGGAAGCCTACAGTGAGCCAGAGCCGACACTAGGGGATGACAGTGGGTATCCAGAACTGAATAGATGTGACCCCAGGAGATGCTGGTAGCTACTGTGAAATATCCCGGGGGAAGCCTACACTGATCAGGAGCTGCCCTAAGGAGATGCCAGATGCTTCCAGAAACAGTCCAGCTTGGATGAATGCATTGAGCAAGAGCTGTCCCAAGAAACTGATAGCTACTGTGAAGTCTCTGATTGGGATGAACACAACAAGAAAGTAGTGCCCCACAGAGAAGTCAACAGCTACCAAAATATGTCTGATTGGGAAGAGCTCATTGGCCAAGAGTTTTCTGAAGAGGAAGACTCCATTGGCCAGGAAATGCAAAAATGGAATGGTAACCAACCATTCATGCAGTCTAGCTGGGAAGATAACAGAGGGCTCTTGAACACTTCCAGAGGTAGTGACTCCACCAGCTCCCTGAGCAACTTCTTCCAATGCCTGACCACTCTAACAAGGGAAAATTGTTTCTATACTTAATCAGAACCTCTCCTGGTGGAATCTAAGGCTGTTTCCTCCCATCCTGAAAGGATTACTTGTGATCCTTTATAATTTTATCCATGAGGAATGGGCACAGACAGGAGATATTGCTCCCAGGACCCCACTGAACACTGCAGCGCTGCAACACACACAATTCATCCAAACCAAATAAAAGCTGGTTTTAAGAAACAGTAGTAGTAAAAAACAACAACAGGAAAATAAACCAAAAAAGCAAAAACCCCAAACAAACAAAAACAAATCACAACAATAAAAATAAAAGTACTAAGAAAATTAATAATAAGAAGAAAAACAAAAAGAAAAATAAGAAAAATTAATAACAACCAGCAAAAAAAAAATCATCAGAAGATGCAGAAGAAACAGCAGTATTAAATAAGAAGCAGCATGAGAACAAAAACTTGAGTAAGTACAATTAAAAAACAAAAACAGTAAGACAAGAAGAAAGAGTAGTAAAAGCAGGAAATAATTAGAAGTAAAAGAAGCAAAAAATAAGAATATTAAGAATAATTATCAGAATACTAAGATAATGAAGAAATAGTAATAAAGTAATAACAGACAATAATAGTAATAATAATAATAATAATAATAATAATAATTTTTATCTCTCTCCCTCACATTACTTGTTAAATAAAATTTGTGCTAAATAAAATCTGTGTCTTGTCATCATATGGTCCCCCTTGCACCTTAATTCAGGCAGAGGCGTGTCTCCCCAATCTGATTTTAACACATTTTCTGCCCAGCCTGTGCTTGGGATTGCCTCAACCCAGGGACAGCACACCTTGCACTTGCCCTTTGGAACTTCATGAGGTTGATATGGGTTCACTTCTCAAGTGTGTCCAGGTACCTCTGGAGGGCATTCCTTACCTCCAGTATGTTGACTCCCAACAGTCAGCTCAGGGACGCTGACAAACTTGCTGAGAGTCCTTCAGTCCCTCTGTCAATGTTACTGACAAAGATATTAAACAGCGCCAGCCACAGCATTGACCCTTGAGGATGGCTCTTATCACTGCTGTCCAACTGGACATCAAACCACTGACCACAAACCTTCCAGTGTGGCCATCCAGCCAATTCCCTATCCACCAAGTGCTCCATCCATCAAATCCATCTCTCCCGTTTAGAGGAAAGGATGTCATGCTGACAGTATCAAACGCTTTGTAGAAGTTAGGCAGATGACATCTGTTACTCTTCCCTCATACACCAACACTGTTATCCCTTTGTTCTCTCAGTCCCTGACTTTTCCTTTTGTCACTTGGGTGGCGTAGCTGGAGCACTTGCCAGTGAACAGAGGCAAAATAGTCATTGAGCATATTAGCCTTCTTCATAGCCTAGGCAATCAGTTCTCCCATTTCCTTCCAGAGAAGTCTGACATGTTCCCTATCCTCCCTTTCACCTCCAACAAACTCCTTCACGATGCATTCTATTTAGAGCTTGTTAAAAGGCAGAAGGTAGGAAACTGATCTAGAGGCACTGAACTTATCAGAAGGCACAGCTCTCACACTGGGTCACATTACCAAGATGATGCTCAAACACTGCCATCAGTACCATTACACCTCCAGAAGCCTGTTCTTCCAGGAATATCTAATTAAACCACAGCTTTCTGGGGCAAGACTTTGAACGTGACACAGATCTTGCACTGTTTCACTACTGCCACCCAGCCCTCTGACTGCACAAGTCCCTCCTGAAGCATCAGTTATGTGCCCAAAGGAGCAGCCACCCACCACAGTAACTTGCCCTGAAGTAAGGAAATCTAATGAGGCATTAGCTACCCACTCTCCTCAAGGAACAGGTAACGTCATTTTTGAAGTTTCTTCAGAGGAAATGTCCTTTTAAAAATTGAGTTTAACTGTCTGGAGAGGTATCATAGTATTTCTAAAGAATGTGAAAGGAAAATAAAACTATTCCATAGGAATCTTTCTTCATTATCATCCCACCCAGAGAAGCGAGCGTACAATGAGCAAAGGTCCACACTATTGATTTTAGAGCTGGGGATGTGTGCAGCTAACAGCTTTTTAAGAATCCCCATTTTCAGTTACTTCAACAAAATCATCAGCGAACAAATTGAAAGTTATTGTAGGAAATTGCAGGCTAAAAAGGACCGTTTAGGTTGTGAAATGTTTCTTTTCATTGAAAGTAGAGGGCTTTCAAAAGCAGGAGTTGCTGTGGGTGTTTGGCAGCGTTGTCTTCACCTAGTATTTCCCACACCACAACCCGTCCCTCTTCCAGGAACATAATCTTATACAGTTTTGTTGCGCGGAGATTTTTAAAACCGAGGAGCGCCTGCTCGGGCCGCGCCGACTTGGAAGGCCACGACTGGGCTGAGGTACGTGCGAGCCCTGCGTGGCCCTGAGGAACCGAGCCGGGTCACCCCCAAAGCAACCACGGCTCCCAGCCCGGGATATTCCTGGGTGGGTCAGGGGGAGCAGAGGCCCAGAACGCCAGGACCGGCGCAGCGCTCCCCGGGGCGCCGCTGCCCCGCCCCGAGGCAGGCGAGGAGCAAGGGAAGGGCCGGGCACTGGCAGGCTCCGGTGCTCAGCAGCGGCCCCGCGATGGAGGCGGGCGAGTAGCGGGGGCGGCTGCGGCGGAAAGAGGCTGAGTACTGGCAAGGGCACCGAGCGCCGGAGCGCATGGAACAGCGCCGAACGCCGCGTCCCCGCCGCGCCACATGGCCTCTACCGGGAGCTGTTAGCGCGGCAAGCCGAAGCCCCGCCGGCGGCCTGAGCGGCCTCCCTCTCCTAGCCCCGCCTCCCGGAGGAGCCGGGTGTGTAATGAACGAAATGAGAAAATTAAAAGGTCCGCTTTGTTTTATTTAAATAACACCGGAGGCGGGAACCTAGGCTAAGACCAGGCCCCAGGCAGCAAACCAGACAGAACAACAACTGTGCGCACTGCACCGCGTGCTTCGCAAGGCACCAAGTTCCCTCGAAGGACCAGGTACTGAGCACCTGGGGAGCCTTTATAGTCTTTGTCCTTCACGCATTGGTGTGTTTTTCAATCCTCGCTTTGATTGGCTTCTTCTTCGGTCGCTGATTGGTTCATATGGGGGTTCAATCTGGACCAACCAACATTCTGGAGTCCTTTGTTCTTATAGGCTGGCACATTGTCCAATCTCAATTCAAACTGTTGTCCTTGCCCCATGAAGTAATGATCGAGAAAGTTCCCTTCACCCGGCCGACCCAGCACCCACCCTGCAGTGCCACCAGCCTGTCAGTCATAACTTACTCATGAATATCCATAACTTCATAACAACCAATTAACAATTCATAACCTCATACCAATTCATAACTTTATCTCATTAATTAGCAACCCCCCAACTCCACCCCCGAACATTAACTCGTTTATAACAGTGTGTGTGACCACTGTGCCCATGCCCCCATGCCAGCCCTTGCCCTCGGGTGAGGGGGTGCAGCAAGGAGCCCAATGGCTCTGTAGTGACAATTCAGTGGTTCCCCTCTGACCTGGGCAAGGACTGTGATGGTTCTGTGTTTGTGGCCAGTGGCACTTTGACGTGGCACCAAGTACATGTCCGCAGCAGCCGGTCTTCTTGTCCTCTGCTGGCTGCTTGTCTGGACCTCAAAAAGCAAAGCAGTCCACAATGGACATCCTTAACAAAACTGCTCAGCAGTGATGGCTCTGGGGCCAGCAGCAACAAGAGACTGGTGCTGTTAGCACTGCAGCTGCTTATGAAAGGAAATGGGCCTCGCTGGAAGGGCCAAGAATCAGACCAATTTTATCTGTTCCTACTTGGCAAAATATTGTTGAGAGTAGTCCTAATGAATCCTCAGTTAGTGTCAATACTGGAATTATCAATACTACAATAGAAAAAAATATTTCTAGTGTGTTCTTTGATGGGAGAGTGGCTGTGGAATTGAAGTAACTTCATTCCATCTTACACCATTTTCCATCTCCCAAGTGTTTTGCCATCACTGGTGGAAGGCACTAGAACTGGTAACACTTTTCCTTAATGGTTGGCATGTTCCTCTTTGTAGTTCTTAGTGTTTCCTAGTTTTCCCCTTCGGTCAGTCATGGTTTGGTGGCTCTCTGATACCAGACGAAATACGGAAACTAGGAAAGAGGTATGTAGTATGAAGGAGGTAGCAACTTTTTTTTTGTAGTATGAAGGAGGTACATCCTTTTTCTAAGCCAATATTGGTGTTTATTAACTACAAACAGAGACCCAAATATATTGGATTATGATAGTTCATCAGGCCCTTTACAGATGACTTTGAAAGAGGAATGAGAACTCTGCCTACCAGAAGGCTTGGTTTCCAATTTTCTCAAAGCTTGCTGGAACGTATAAATCATAGAACATGCTGAGTTGGAAGGGACCCATAATGGATTTGTTCAGTGGTGGATTTGACTGAAGCATATTTCATGGAATAAAATCTGCTTTGTCTGGAAATTTCCTTATAATGAAGTTTTTTCTCATTCATTTAAGGCTAACTACTTGTCTAAATGTTCAAAAGATCCAGTAAATATGCAAATTAGTAGGAATAAAAGTTCTTGATGGATTTGGTCAGCTAACATTAGAAGTAGAAATATACCGTACAGTTAAAAAATATAAGAAGGTATGAGCTTCTTCCTGTTCTATTTATTTTACTAGGACAATATCAGGGAGAGGTATTGTTCTTTTCACATCCCAAGAAACATTTTATTTCCATTTTTATGGTGAGAAATAAATCCCTGTGACTCAAGTGGGTATTGCAACTTGGGAAAAAAAAAAAAGGTGTCATGAAAAGTTAGTGGCAGCTACTATGAAAACTTTCTTTTCTGTTAATTAGATAGTATTTTATGAGTGGAATCTGATAGAATATCTGTATTTTTTTTCTGTCTTAGTGATCATGTTGGTTTTCCTTACACCCCATACTAACCTTATAAGTTCATTTTCTTTTTATCCTTTTCTTTAATTTTCAGATTCTTATGTTTCTCTTTGTGTGACACTCTTTCAGAGGAATACAGTACTGGTGAAAGTGTAGGTGAAGGCACTTCTTTTACACTGAACTGATAGGTTGTTGTGGGTGATAGTAAAGTCAAACATATCCATTTAACACCTGCAATGCCATATTGATGACTCACCTCTTCCCCAGCCTGAAATATTCAAGTTAGGTCTTTGTAGCTCTAGCTTCTATGGAAGAATTATTTCTAATTTGAAATTACGTTGTGGAGGCCTAGGAGTCTGCCGCTACAACTGTGACAGTTCTGTTCTGGAGAGGCAAGAACAGGCAAGGAGAAACACCCCTCTGAGGTTATGGTGAGAAAGGCCCCCCTCCCATGGGCTTTTGCAGCCACATGTTAATCCCTTGAGTTCTGTTGGTTTATATAGTTGTTCCACCCCGTTCCACCCCTGTTCACCTTATGTGTACACTTCCTAGGATGTTCTCCACTGTCCTGATCACAACTGGTCCTGGTTTGTCGCAGTGCTCCACTCCTGTTACTCCATTGGTTCCCCTGGTTGATTGCCCATTCTCTTAATGACTTTCCCCTGTTCCCATTGGCCCTTGACCCTCAGATCCATCCCTTCTTCCCTGTATTTAACGCTGTGCTCTCAACCAGTCTTCATCTTTGTCCCTGGACCATCTTGGAGATCTAGTTAACATTGCCTCAGATTTCCATGTGAAGACCCATCCTTCACCTTTTTCATCAGCCAGTTTTTATTTTAGCAAGCGTGCTCCGGTTTCCGAGATCACAAGTTCCCAGAGGAACCCATTGAAGTGCACCGCCTCAAGATGTCCTTAAGCATGAGTGTTGATAAATCACGGCATGGCAGGCGACCAACAGCTGCAATAAAAGGTTTCCTAATGACAGTCATATAGGTCTTTTCAATATAGTCTTTAAAAACTGTATTTTTCATGTTTTGGTAGCTTGCAAGGCCAAAGTTTTAATTAATGATTGTGCAGAATTCTAACATCAATAACATTAAATTAAGTAAAAAGATGATTTAAAAGAACCATGAAGATTTAATTTTAAAAAATATATTAATATAGAGGAATAAATCAGTGCATTGAAGATGGGTCAAGGAATTGTGTTGCACAACAATAGATTAGAATGTGGTTTTGCACAAGGGGATGATAAATATTAACAGCTGATATACCATACAAAACATTTAACAAATTCCCAGGAAAGCATAAAATATTTGGGAATAAGTTGTGTTAAAATGAAATTGTGATACTAGAAGGGAATACGGAGAGCAAGAAGGATGGGTGAGATAGATGAGATCAACCCTCTCTTTTTGTGCCATGTATTGCATGAAAGAATGTATCTGCACAAGATGCCTACATTAGGGCTGTGATTTCTACTTTGTGTGCTGGTGACCTGAGCAAATAGCTGAGCCCGATTCTCCTTTTTGATTTTCCTTTTACTTTTCCAGATTATCCCCAGAGCTGTTAATAAGGTCACTTATTAACAATATAAAATTTTTGAAAGTTAACAAAATCCTTTAAACATGTTTAAGCAAAACATTCTTCCTTGTAATTTAATCTTGTGCTTGAATTCCCATAAAATTATACAAATTTATTATCTGTGAAGGAGCTGTGATGACTAGATAAAATAGATTTTTAAAATTTATTTCATTTTTCTTTCACTATGATGGTTCTGCATTTTTTTTCTCTATCCTCTTTCTACTATTCTGCCCCTTCCTTTCTTTTTTTTTTCTGTTCAGTCTTGTCTACAATAATTATAATAATGGTAACTCATGCTCTCAAAACCCATATGGTGTCCCTGTAATGAATCAGGAGATTAGGAAAGTGGTTGCAGCAACCTTTTTTGAACCTAAAATAATCTACCTCCTGGAGAACTGTTCTGTCACATGTTGGCAATGCACAGAAAGGAATAGAAATGCATGGAACTATTGTTGCATTAATACCTGGAAAATAAATCAGAGAAAGGGATTAGACCAGTATTTACAGTGCCTGAAATTAGAACTGGCTTTCTTCTCAGTCAAAGAAATCAAATGCCTTTAATATTATTAAGAACTAATACTGTGTTGAAAAGGCAATAGATTTTGTTAATTCATCAAAGTGGATATGCATATTCAGATCTAAATTAATGATATTACATTTATTATCCTCTCTTTTCTATAACTGCATATCCATTACTTTAGCTCTTTCTTATCACATTACTGAAAATTAGTTCACTCATGTTTCTATCTTCATTTGCAAGCAATTCAGTAAGAAAAGAATGCCTAAACTTTCTTATCAATTTCAGGTTCCTTGGTCCTTCTGTGGTGTGGCATCTGAAATAGAGCAGCTAATCCCAGTGATGGAAGAGCATTCTTGTAGCTCTCATATGAGTTAGCAGACTGTGGCAGAGAATGGTAGGAAACCAAGTGTGTACCCTGATCTGGTATTCTGGTAAGAATTACTGACATTTCATCTCTTTTGTTGCATGCTATTCAGTGGCCATCATTAACAGGTTTTGCCCTGGGGCACAACTGACTGTCCAACATGGAAAATAAATAAATTAATAAAATAGCTAGAGTGAAATAGACTAAGAAAATGTGGATTTCTGTTGCTAAAAGAAGTCCATCTCCTATGAAGGCAGAAGGTTATCCTTTCAAAATCATCAATACGCCTCTGGGATAAGTCTACACTGCCCTTCTGTGCCAGATCCCTTCTTGCACTGCAACTGGCAGTGATGGGGACATTACCTAGAGCACCTTTAAACTAGTTTTTCATTTGAAACAGCTTTCTCTTAGTTTGTACTGCCTCAAAAAGTGAGCTGAAGTGTAAGAGACCCTGCAACACACTGTCCAAAGATTATCGGCTGGCAATTAGCTAATTGTCTGGCAGGTGGTTTTTAGGCAGACATATGTAGAAGGACAACCATTTTGTTCTGCAAATAATGAAAAGCTTGCAGTGATAGTGAGCAGCTGCCAATGAACCAGAACCTGGAGTTTTCAGCAGAGACACACAAGGCTTCTATCCAATTCATTGTTTGGGCCTGCTTCTTTAAAAGATAGTCTCAGAAGTACTTTCTCTGCCTATGTCATGGAGGCTGTTGCAGAAAATACCTGGATGTTCCCTGGAGCATAGGTCCTGGAGTATTTGGGCTGACTGGTTTTCACTGACCATGTACTGATAGGTGACAGTATCCACCATCCCCTGCTAGAATCAACATATTCAATTGCTTTTAGAAAATTAAGATATCAGGTGATTTGTGCACAATCTGCAGATTTCCTCCCTTCCTAGTTTCTACCAGGGGATGAAGATTCCAGAGGGTGCTGCATGTGTCAGGCAGCATCACCTAGAAATAAGCAACTTTCCCCCATGCTTCCCAGCTAGATCTTTTTCACAGAAAACAATATACAGTAAATTGAAAACAAATCAAGCTGATACAGCAGCTTCCAGAAGTCCCAAAGGTGCTGCACAGTTTTATCACAGAATCATTATCTCTTAGTGCAGCTGTCTTCCTTGAAGCTATGAGAGCTTCTGCATGGCCAAAAGGCATATGTGACAGCAGCCTACTGATACACTCACCAGGTAGCTTCAGTTTCCCCTAACCCAACTTCCTGCTTCCAAGATCACTGCTGCCTGTTCTGTATCTTCAGGCTAACTAATCCTTAGTCACTGGTTGGTTTCATCCACCTATCCCAACCTTTCCTGTGTGTCCTCTCACATCCCTGTGACTGTATGACAGCCTCTTGGCATCTCCCTCTTATGCACAGCTGGTCTATCTTTTAACACCTACTTCACTCTAGGTAATGCTGGCAAGCAAATTACTCATTCTTTCCTTCCTCTTCCATTCACTTTTGTCATTTACTCAAGCCAAGATGGTCACAAGCATATTACTTGTTTTTTTTTCCTAGCAGGTTTAGCTGTCTTTTTTCTTGTTTCAGATTTAGGATCTACAGTTCAGTACAATGTGTGGAAGCTGATTGTGGTCCACACTCTGCTAGGATTATTGGCTTCCCTGACAAGTTTAGTATTAGTTTATATTTAGTATTATATATTTTAGTATTAGAATTATATTTAGTTTAGTGGAATGTATGCTTCATAAATGTGAAACCAAAGGGTGGAAGGTAATATGGGAGCATGTCCTGTGCATGTTAACCAGAAATCGAATTGGAGAATTAATCAGACTTAAACTCATTGTGAATCCCCAGAGAACGTGGTAGATTGGAAGAGTACACTACTGAAAAACATTTAGGTGTTGAAACTCACTGCATAGGTGTCAGCTCCTTGTCTACTTGACCACATTAGTGCCTGTTGTGATGCTTTCCTAATTTTTAAAATCCCAAAAAGGGCACTCAGGGAATGCTTCCTCTTAAAGAAGACCATTGTCTTTGTGTGTATCTTAGACAGCTGCAGTCATGAGTGATGAACTAAACCACTGCTACTTTTGGTCCATCACATTACTGTTGACACACCAAAAGAGTACCCCTTTGCCCAATGGAGAATATTACTCTTTTTGCAGGGTTGACTCTTCATTTCTTCCTCCCAAGAAAAATCTTGTCATTGCTTATATTGGTGAAAAACCATGAGCATTACAAAGGAGTTGGCTTTAGGCAAACAGCTAGAGGATTAATTACTTGAGAGAAACATACATTTGTATGTTTCTGACCTTTTTGGTCAGTTCTGAATACATGAAAACTTTGGAAATTCTGCATCAAAATTGATTATTTTTCTGCAGAGACAGAATGTCTGCCAAAAACTAGTAAAAAGCAACAATTCTGCTTAAAAGTACTACATCAAAAACTTCTGAAAAAAGAATTAGGTTTGAGGTTGATTATGAAATACTGTTCTGGAGAACTGAACTGGCAAAAAGTTTGAGAGGACAATTTTTGGGGATTAAGTAACTTCAAATCCCATTCAACTGTGTCAACTAAAAATTAAATCCCTTGTGGATTGCTACCAAAATGTGAAATTCACACTCTAGGAGAAAAAGCCTTAATTTGAAAAGCTACCACAGTATGTACTAATCAGCCCTCTTCTTGAGAGTCATTACTGATATGCCAAAAGCTGAATGAGCATGAAGTCTGGGAACAAGGAAACTGCTGACAGTTTTTGGAAATATAAGGTCCACCTGATAAAAAAAAATAAAAATATTTATCTTATGTTCTAGCTAATGAATATTGTACTTAGGGGAGAGGACTAAGGCTAATGTATGCAAACTAGGGACTAAGCTTCTGATTTTTCCCCTTCTTTTTAACATAATAACCACCTTTCAGGATATTATTCTTTCCCTTTTTAACAGCTGAATAACATAGTTTTATAGCTAGGGAATGACAAATCAAACAACACACTTTTTGTCAATTTATCAGATACTTTTCAAGTGAAAGCTGAGGCATAGTTCATAGCAACATTTTTTTGTGCTAAGTAAGATTTCATTTATCACACCAAGAAAGGGGGGGAAGAGGAAAATATTTCGTAAATTAATGCTTATATGGTTTAATGGTACATCTACTTGTCAGCTCAGTGCAGGAGACAGTAAGTCTAAGTTTATAGTGTTCTTATAGAAATAAACAGTGAGATGGGTAAAATCCAGGCTCTCAAACCTCACAGTATTATTTCCTGAATGGTAAATAACTGAGAGTCATAGAATACACAAAAAGTAACCAATTTATTTGTCAGCATTCAGAGAAATGAATAAGAGTTATGTAGCAGGTATTTTTAGTAGGATGTAATGAAAATATTTGCCTAACGTTACACTCAGACTTTAGAAATAGATAACACGACATTATTTTTATTAGCACTAGTTTCATTCTGCTAATGCTTAAAACACCAAGAAAGAGTGGGAACCTTCAAAGGTACTGCATGTACACATATTTACAGGACAAATGGATAAGCTGGTGAAAGAAAAGGAAATAAAATGGATGACACTTATCTTAAAACACATAATTCCTAGGAGAAGACTGCACCCTTCCAGTGCTATTTAACATCTTTGCAAACAACATGGACAGTGGGACTGAGTGCATCATTAGCAAGTTTGGCAGCACCAAGCTACATGATGTAGTCAATATGCTGGAGGGAAAGGATGCAATCCAGAGGGACCTTGAGAGGCTTGTGAGGTGGACCTGTGTAAACCTCATGAAGTTAAACAATGGCAAGTGCAAGGTCCTGTACCTGGGTCATGGCAACCCCAACACCAGTACAGATTTGGGGGTGAACTGTTGAGAGCAGGCCTGCTGAGAAGGATGTGAGGGTGCTGGTGGACAAGATCTTGGATGTGAGCTGGCAGTGTGCACTTGCAGCCCAGAAAGTCACCCAGATCCTGGACTGCATCAAAAACAGTATGGCCAGCAGGTTGAAGGAGGGGATCTTGCCCTTTTCTTGTGGGATCCCACCAGGAGTACTGTGTCCAGCTCTGGAGGTCCAAATTAAAAAGAATATAAACCTCTTGAACTGAGTCCAGAGGAGACCCACAAAGTTGACCAGCAGGCTGGAGTACCTCTCCTACAAAGAAAGACTGAGAGAGTTGGAGTTATTCAATCCACACAAGATATGACTCTGGAGAAAATTTATAGCAGTTTTCCAGTATTGAAGGTGTTCTACAAGAGAGCTGGAGAGGGGCTTTTCACAAGGGCATGTAGCGACAGGACAAGGGGGGAATAGACTTAAACTGAAGGAGGGTAGGTTTAGATTAGTTATTTGGGAGAAATTCTTTCCTGTGAAGGTGGTGGGGCACTGAAGAAGTTGCTCAGAGAGGTTGTGTACTCCCCATATATGGAGGTGTTCGAGACAAGGTTGGACAGAGTTTTGAGCAACCTGGTCTACTGAGAGGTTCCCTGCCCTTGGCAGGGGTTGGAACTAGATGCTCTATAAGTTTCCTTTCAACCCATACCACAATTCTGTGTAATTATGATGTTCATCACACTGGACTACTGGAATGTCTCAGCAGTGATTTGCACTGTGACACATCTAAAACTACTCAAGAATGGATGTGAGACTAAGAGACTGAAGGTACACAAGCACTCAGAGCCAACACAGAACTATTTTAAATTAACAATTCCAGTTAGATTTACTGCTGATCATAGTTTCATAATCAGAGCAATCCACTTAGCATTAGTTCTCACCATTACTGTGTGTGTGTGTGTGTGTGTGTGTGTGTTAAGGGAGTGTTTGGACTCTTGTCACAGGCCATGATTCTGTTCTGCTGAACTGTGTCCAGACACAGAGTCTGTGACTGTCAGGTGTACATATAAAGGATTTAGTGGAGGTATAGTGTATCCATCAGCTCATAAGAGAAGCTATAGACAACGTTTTTGGAGTGTCAGGTCTACTCAGCCTAACCACCCAGCCCCAGGAGGGACCAGAGCACCAGCACATTGCTGCCTTCATATCTTGCATGCCTGAGAGCCCTGAGTACAAGGTGTCCTCATGTCAGACTACTCAGCTGGTGTCACCATGTGATATGTGGATGCCAGTTCTCCAAAGGCTGTTTTTTTGCACCAAGGTCAGGCTGGCTCAGTCAGCACAAAAGGCACATTCGTGTAGTGAGAGCCTGATGTTTCTCAATCTTTTTTGGGGCTGCAATAGTTTGAGAATTTTTCCAGATACGATCTGCCCTTGGAATTTCCTTTATCTGGTCTCAGTAAAATAACAGTGTCCTATTTCAGTAAGGCTTTTAAAACAAATATAGGACCTCTTCAGTCAATACAGAATGCTGGGGTTTACTTTTAAAAGTAAATAATAGTGTGTTAAGGTCCTTTTATCTACATTCTCAGCTACTTTCCTCTCTCTGTCATACTTCTAATAAAGTGCTCATCCAGATCACAGTAAGGGTCCTATCACAAATACCTACCATTCTTTTTTTAAAAAAAAAATCACTAAAAAGAGAAGTTTCCTTTTTACTAAAATTCCTTCTGTGTGATAAGTTTTTGAGACCAGCCTTAACATTATTATATTTTTTCTTCCTGGAAGGCATACCAGTGCAGTAAGAATGTCTTGTATTTTTAGACATTTTCCAACTTCCAGGTTTGAATGAATGTCCTACCTATATCCCAGCTTCATATGAGCACAAGACTGGTACTTGCTACATCCTCCAGCACATCACAGACAGTAGGCTGTAGACAATTTCAGGAATTTTCCTTTCTAAACACCGTAAATGTCTTGGAGTTGAAGTTAGTTCTGAATAGACTGTGAAGTCTCATATATTACCTCTTAAAACTTAAAGGTTGGTGTCAGATGCCTTCTTTCCCCATCCATAAAATTATCATTTTATGAGGACCTTTAATTTTTCAAATTTATGTTCTGTCTTCAGTTCCCACCATGATGAAAGTAAGGTTGTCGTGTTATTTGCATCATGGAATTTTTTCCAGAAAGAACAACACTAACTTTGCCACTGGAATGGCAGAGAGGAAAAGCCGAATGTTATTTATTGCCATAGCCCAGAGGTGTAAAAACAGACTGAGAATATCACATTCCTCCTTTTTTTTCTTTTAAGGCATTTCTATCGTGATATTACTGTATAAAAGATTAATTTCTGGCTTTGTGGTTTTTCTTTCTCTTGTGGAGTTGAAAAGCTTACTGAATTTAAATAGGAAAAACAAAATATTAGTTCTCTTAACTGCTACAGCACAAACTGCACCATATGAAATTGTCCAGATGTTTCTCATGGTCAGAAATTATCAGAATGCCTGACAGAATAGAAAGTCTTTGTGTGTGCATTACATTGCAATACATAGCTAGAAATGCCTGATGAAAGGAAGCAAAAGAATCTCCATCTCTGTCCAAAATCCCCAGTGATTTATTGCTAGATTCTTCCTGTTTGTTCATGTCACCCTTAACCCAATCATCTTCCTATAGAAAGGACTTCCCTACCAGGAAGATGTGCAGATACAACATCAACTTGTTCTAGTTCCCCATAACCTAAGAAAATACAATGAGGTCCCTGAAGTGTGCTTCCACTTGGAATCTTTAAGTCCAGAATGAAACCAAGTCAGGTTTTCAAAGTAATGTCTCCTATTTTGAGGAACTTCAGAGGCTTCTTCTCTGGTACCTTCCTATTGTCTTCTTTCATTATTTCCTCATCCCATGACAGAATAATTCCTCCTTCGAGGTGAGCATGCCATGTAGCATGCTATGTAGCACCCTCATAAGAGCATGTGTAATACCCAACTTGTTGGGCTTGCTGAGCAGCTATTGAATTTCACAAGAAAGGATGCAGGACTGACTGATCAAACTCTTACCCAGACATGGGACGAAGCCTTTTGTTCAAGTTATCAGTGAAACATGCACTATGGTAGTGATACAATGTTCTCTGCGCTACTCAACCACTTCTGCTTTCAGCACTGGTCTTGCCTTTCTGTCCTGGCAGAGCACCATGATTTGCAGATTATGGGAGTCTTCTGTTAATGAGTTCAAAAGCAAGAAAGATTTTCCACCCTCTTTTCTGCAACAGTTCTGATCATTATAGGGAGAAAGGACTGTGTACAGAAAACAAAGTGGGCTCATTTATGACTGCCCAGCAAGCACCTTTCTTTTAATGGACTGTATAAATGTCCAGGCATTCAGGCTGTGCATAACTCTGGATGCAGGCGTAGACATATACAGAGCAGCACACTCTGTAGGCGAATTACACATCTATATTAGGTGGAGTGGGTTGCAAATAAAATGAACACCAATCTGGAAGACATGTCTAGACTTCATTTGGATGAATAATTACGGTTAGATGAAGCACGCTCTTAATTTTTACATTAACTTTGTTATGTTAAATTAACACGATTAGTATTTAATATCTTAATTGATTCATCAGAATACTGATAGTGATCTGGTTTTGTAGGGTTTTGTCAAGTGCATTTTCCTGATGAGTGCGGTACTGTAATCCATTCCCACTTCTGACCAATGTCATAAGTCAACACACTCTCTGAAGGGTACAGAAAACCACAGCAGTCCTATGGGAGTGTCTACTCAGCAGTATCAGGTATGTGATTTATTCTGGTCCTCTGTATTTATGGATTGTGACAATTTTGTATCTTTTCAAACCTATTTGTCACTTAGCAAAAAAAAGTGCATTGCAAAGTGAGTATTTTCCCAGTGATTACAACTTCAACAGTATTTTCTGCTCACTTATCAGACATTATTTGACGCATTTTTGAAAACACAAGAGAATTTAGAAATCACAGACTGGACATTTTCTCTTATTGTTTATGAATACTGCACACACCCATTGATCCAACAGGATTACATGAAAGACAGCTGCAAGAAAAGGAAGTTGTAATCTATCTGACATATCTGAAGGATGTACCCCAGGACTAAACCTGCTGTGTATATTCTTGTTTAAGTAAGAAGAGAAACTGCTTTTGCATTGAAACCTTCTCTTGGTTCTGCCATTGTGCAAACTCTGGGGAAACACTGAAGTGTTCTGATATGCCATGGCTTCACTCATTCACTGTCTGATATTAGACTGTGTCAGAAATTATCTTAATTTTCATCTGACAGACTGATGGAATAAATACTTTTGCTTTCTGCCTTCAGTCAAATTACTGTGTAGTGCTTGTTCATATCAATATCTTTCACATTAAATAAAAAACATACATAATTTTGCTAAACATAAAGGCAATTCTCTAGTAAAAATTCTCAGTGTACATGACAGATCCTTTAAAACTTGACCTTTTACACATATGACTTCTGCATGGGGACTGTCAAACAGTTCCCTAGATTTAAGATTTATGCCAGAGAGTTTGAACTGGGTAGTTTGGGTTCACAGAATCACAAAATAGTCTTAGTTGGAAGGGACTCACAAAGATCTTAAGTTCAGCTCTTAAGTGAGTGGCCTGTATGGGGATCAAACCCACAATCATCAGATTATTAGCAGCGTGCTCTGACCAACTGAGCTAAATGGAAATGTTCTTCTCAAAACCAGAAAAATCTCTGTCATTGAGTAAAAAATCTGATTTTTCTCTCCTTTTTTTCTTGGATTCAAGAAACATTGTAATGTTTCTTAAAATACTGTTTTTTCACATAAAATGTGACATTTTCAAGAAAAATTGTGGATATTTTTTTCATAATTTATTTTCTTGAGAGCAATTTCCATTTTTAAGACAATCTTAGTGGAAAGCATCACACAGGACACTTTGATTTTTAGCTGTTCTTTGTTGGTTTTCTGCCTCTGTGGGAATTAGAGAAGCTAAATGAGATGAATAAATGGATTTTTAACAGGCTTATTACAACGAACACTTGCCAACATGTTCTCAGCTTGAAAAATAAAGCTCTTAAGATTTAATTTTTAGCTGCCTTTCTCCAAAAGTAAAATTTAATTAGAACCCAATTATACTGAAATTGAGGTAACTGCTGAGGTAGTGCAATGGATACTCAGTCCCATATGGTCTGATTTATAATCCACAAGCACTTTGAAGAACTACCTTATTGTTTTCTCTATATTTATATGTATTTCCTAATAATATTAATTAGAATTGCATGGCTGCTTTGAATGTATTTGAGAAAAAAATTAAGAAAAGTTATATGAGAAAGTCTATTTTGCTATATTTTTAGAATTGCTTTACACTGCTAAGAATAAATGTGCATAAATTGATGTTTTATTTCAGGGCCTGATAGTTTCTGTTAGAAAGACAAAGAGGAAAGTAAGAAAATCTTTCAGAAACACCACTATCACCTTAATTCCTTTGTACAAAAAAACCTTCCTAGAAAATACAAAATAAGCTTTCCTATTTTGTACTCACACCAATGTGAGCCCAAAATAATGTTTCTAAACTCTTGGTTTCTAGTTATTCCAGACTTAAAATGAGGATTTAACAATTATCTCTAAGCTATGTATGAATCCATTAAAATAAAATTATAAAAAAAACTCCCAACAGCAACAAAATAACAGAGATCCAAACTATTTTCTTACCTCTACCTTTTTCTTCGAGGGAATTCCTGATGCTTTTAAGGGATTTTTTCTGAGATTTCTAATTAATTACATGACTAGAACTTAGAGCAGAAAGCATCTTCTTGCTCCCTCTGCATAAGGTACAACATAAGGTACCAGACAATGGAGGATCAGAAGAGTCAAAAACAGTAAAGAAACAGAGGCCTGAACAAATGTCTCTTCTTGACTCATGCTCTAATAATTTTTGGTCAAATTTTGATTAACAAAATACTGCCATTCCTTATTTTTTAATGTTTAACAGGAAGTGTTGACAATTAAATGTAATTATTCACCTACCCAATTAGCATTTCCTACAAGGTGATTTGATGTGGACTTAGGTTAGTTTGTTAAGCTCAAGCTGTTTTCTCCAAAAATAATTTTGTGTTTTCAAAATGGTTTCTGTAAGATAATAATCTGTATTTTAAGAACCATTTTCTGGATGATCAACACAGTGACAAGGTTTGGCAGGTTAGCTAGATAGAAGTAAGGTAACAAGTACTAAGTGTTGTGTTATGACTTAAAAAAACGTCCCTTTCTTTTTTTTTAATGGAAAGCTCCTCTGACATGCCTGCATTCTCTTACACACAAGAAGCTTAAAAAACATATTTATTGTATCTATTTTCTCCAGTTACACATCTGATTGCAGATCTAATGTGTCATGGGAATTGCCAACAGCTCTGCTTGTTGGCAGCTGAATGTCACGGAATGCTGATACTATACATCACCACTTAACTTCTCAGATCACATTTGCATCTGCAATCCAAGCAATGGCCACAGAAAGCTGATGAGTGTTTCTAAAGAAGAGAAACTGCCATGTAAATAATTGATCTACAGCCCGTAGAATTGCTAAGGTTGGAAAAGACATCTAAGATCATCAAGTTCAACCATCAACCCAGCAGCACCACCATATTCACCACTAAACCATAACCTGAAGTGCTGTAGCCACATGTTTCCTGAACATTTCCAGATATGGTGACTCCACCACTTCTCTGGGAAGTCTGTTTCAAAGCTTTACAACCCCTTCTTTGATATTTTTTCCCTAATATCCAATGTAAACCTTCCGTGGCACAACTTGAGGCCGTTTCTTCTCATCCTGTCACATCTTACCAGGGAGAAGAGACTAACACCCACCTGCCCACAACCTCCTTTCAGATACCTGTGGAGAGTGATAAGGTCCACCTGGAGGACCTCCTTGTCCTTTGCTCCAGGCTAAACAGCCCCAGCTCCCTCAGCCAATTCTCATAAGATTTGTGCTCCAGGCCCTTCACCAGCTCCACTGTCTTTCTCTGGACCTTGTTCCATCATCTTAATGTCTTCAATTCAGTGCTTAATTACATACTGTTAAAAACTACCAGAAACTCCTAACCAGTGTACTCCTGGTTTTTTAGCCCAATTCAGGCTGCTACTGCCATTATAAAATAATCATAAAATATATTTACATCTTTGAAGAGCTGTTCGGAAGTTGGTCAAATTCCTAGCACGTGTTTGCTCATCTGGGAGTCTCACAGGGTGTGATCATCAGCATGCTGGTCCTCCTGTGCATACTGTGTAAAAGGATCATTTCCTGCTCTCTGCACGTAGTCTCTGTTCTCTATTGCACTTGTGAGCAAAAGAGTCAAACTGGGAGTTTGCATCTGCTCAGGTTTTAATAATATTATTCAGAAATACATCTTGATTAGCTGATTTTCTGGTCAGCTGCTGCTAAATCCTTTCCAGGTGTAAGCTGATTTGCAGCTTTGATGTTTAATTGAAATGTGTTTTTGAGCCTGTTCTTAGTACTGGTCAGTATGCTGGAAAATGCAGCCTGACTTCTTGTGATATGAACTACCGGGGTGATGCAGACACTTTTTTCAGTAAAGGCTAAACCTACAACACTGTTCTTCTCTGTAAACAGCACACAGAGCATTCAAGAAAACCATAGTAAAATGTAATTTTTTAAGTGGCAAAGATCTCCAAAATAAGTAAATACTGCATTTATAGTGATCCTTACTATGTTTATTTCCTTCTCTGTGCAAAGCATAAAGAGAAGTCTTGTGGGAGTGGAAGAGTTTGTGGTCCTAGAAGTAATGGTATCAATACTGTCTCACTCAAAAGTTAAAAGAGACACACCACTGATTTTAGCCTTTTCTTGTTTGTCTGTGCTCTGGTCTGCAGCTGAGGCAGACTGCTTGAGCAAGCATGTCAAATAAAATCATGGAAGGGACCTTAAAGATCATCTAGTTCCAATCACCCTGCTGTGGACAGGGACACTTTTCAGTAAGCCATGTTGCTCAGAGCTCCATCCAACCTGGTCTAGAACAGGGATGGGGCATCCACAGCCTTTCTGGGAAACCTTTTCTGGTGCCTCACCACTTTCTTTCAGTTTGATCCCATTTTCCTTTGTCATGTCACTATATATAAATAGTCTCTCTCCATCTTTCTCGCAGACTCTCTTTCTCTCTTTTACTCCTGGGACTTTGCCTAACTGCCATGACTTTTCAAACATCTTAGGAAAAAAGAACTCTTCCTGTTATTTTTGTGTCCTTTGCCAGGTTCAGTTACAGCTTCACTTTGGCTTTCTCCATCTCTTTCCTACACAACCAAACTTCATCTCTACACTCCTCACAGGTTACCTGTCATTATTTATATTATCTATGTATGTGCTTCTTTTCCTTTCTTTTCCTTAGTTTGACAAGCAGTTCCCAACTCAGCCATGCTGATCCCTTGCCTTCCTTGCCCTATTTCTTACTCCTGGGGATTGCTTACTATTGCACTCTGTAGAAGACATCCTTTAAAATATACCAACTCTATTCCACCCAGCCCATTGTCCCTGAGGGCAGTATCCCAGGGATCCCACTGACATCTGCTTGAAAAGCTGAAATTCTGCTTTCCTAAAGGTCAGGGGTCTAACCTTACTCCTCACCTCACCTATATTCCTAAAGACAGCAAACTCCACAACTGTGGCCCAACCTGCCTCAAATCCTGATATCCCCAGCTAGCTCACTTGCACTGGTTACCACCAGATTCAGTAACACATCACCTCTTATAGGACTATTACCTGGCTCAAGAGGTTATAATGATGCCCATATCACTCCTGTGGGCGCAAAAGCTGGTTTTAGAATACTGTCATTCCTTCATTGTGTGGAAACCTAGTCCATGTCTTTTATTTGATGCATCTGTATGAAAGTGATAATAATGAAATATGTCAAACACATCAGCTTTTGCCATCAGAGGAAAAGAAAGCAGTGTGTAGAAGCATTTAACAGAGTCTGGTGCACAGTAAAAGCTACAATATTTGCCATTGCTGGCATTCTCAGGTCCATTCTCCACAGCTGCAGAATCAGATTGGAGAAGCTGCTGTAGATTACGAGCCCGCCTAAAGCTACGTTGTGCTTTTCTGAAATGTGTGCGCTGTTACGGAGGTTAAGTAAATCTGCGCTCAGACAGACAAAGCTGATGGGGGCTCAGCAACATTTAGTTGCAGACATTGGGATGTTCAAAAGTAAGAGTACTTTGTAATCTTAGAATTGGCAGTGGTTTTAGATCATATTCATTATATTGCACTGTCTTGAGATCATCCACCCTTAGTTCCGAGTATAACTCCAGACCTTCACGTCTCATAAAATACATCCTAATTCTAGTTTGGCTTTTCTAATCTTCTCCCTACATAACCTTACTATATCCTTATAATCCTCACAAGTTACCTGACCCTCCTTCCAGAGATTATAGATTCTCTTTTTTTCCCTAAATTCTAGTCTAAATTCTCTGTTTAATCAGGCTGGTGTTTTTCCCCGATGACTTGTCTTTCTACAGTTGGGGGCAGCCTGGTCCTGAATATTTAACAATTCCTTTCTAAAGCACATCTAACCTTCCTAAACTCCTTTACACTTTGGACCTGACTACCAAGGGACTCTGTCAATCAGTGTCCTAAAAAGTCTGCTCGTTGGAAAGTGGAAATTCTGCTGGTACCCCTCCTTATTTCACCCAATACTGAAACTCTGACATTTCCTGGCCTCTATACCCAAGGTAACCATTGACTACCAAATCACCCATCAGTCCTTCTGTGTTCACAAACAGGTCTAGCAGGACACCTTCTCTGGTAGGCTCATTTACCAGTTGTGTTAGGAAGTTGTCTTCCACACACTCCAGGAACTTCCTAGATTGTTTCCCCATTGCTATGTTGTGTTTCCAGAAGGCATCTGGCAAGTTGAAGTCACCCATGAATACAAGGGTCAGCAACCATGAGACTTCGGCTAGCTGCTTGTAGAATGCCTCTGTCTGCTTGTTCTGGTTGGGTGGAATAAAACAGACTCCCACCACCATGCTGTCCACCCTGCTGACCTTCCCCCTGATCTTTGCCCACAGGTACATGCAGTTCCACCCCACCACCTCTCCTGCTTTGCCTGTGTCTTCTAAAAGGCTTAGAGGTATCCATTGCAGCACTCCAGTGAGGAGAGTCATCTCACCATGTTTCCATGATAGCAAGTACATAACTTTCCTGCTGTACAATGGCTTCCAGCTCTTTGTGCTTGCTGCCCAGGCTGTGTGCATCGGTGTAGATGCACTTCAGCTGGGCTAATGGTTTTGTCCTCATCACAAGCCTGCTACCCCTAGACTGATCTCTAGTAGGCTGGTCCTATCTCTTTCCCCCTTTGAGCATGGTTTAAGATTTCTTGATCAGCCCTGCTAATTCCTGTCTTGACTGAGTTAAGAAAAATATCTATGGATCAGGTGTAAAGATTTGCCCTTATTTTAAGTGAAGTGGCTTTGTTGAAGATAATTGTCACATCACAGTGTAATGCTAAATGAGATCTCTCAGGTGAGAATTTAACCATAGTGACATTTCAGGATTCAGCAGTGTATGTAGTATTTCTAGTATTGACAGGGTGGAGTGAGAAGGTGCTATCAGACTTACATTGTACTACCTCTAGTCTACACAAAAATAAATGTCTTACACTGAGGAAACAGTAATTACCTCTATTCTCTCATTTTTCACAGACTAAGATGGGGTGGTAGTTTTCCCAATCATTGTAAAATTATTTTTTAAAGAAACCATCTCAAAACTCAGGAGAAGGTAGAAAAGAACTGATGTTTCTGAAACAAGAAAATTTTCATAACAGAAAAAAAACCAGATGGCATTTTAACAACTACTTTGGCATAGAGCTCAATGTAGTATATGAAAAGCTGACATGATCTTATTTACAGATTTCCTTTGTTTCTTTGACTGCAGTTAGAATACTTCATAAAATGCATTCTACAATAATTTTGTTAGCAAGCAGAGTTGTCTGAAAGTAGCTTTATACATGCAGCGTATATACAATGTTTACAGAAGCACAGTAACAGACACTTCCAAAATGTGCACATTGGGATAGCAACACGCCTAGTAAAGTCCAGACACATTAACTAATTCCCCCACACCATGCTACAAGAATTGAAAGGAGCAATATACAATTTAGTTTACTTACTTGAAACATATTTTGAATATTATGTCTGGGAAATAATGAAGCAAAACTGTGCTGGTTTCCTGACAAGAAGGAGTTGTAGTCTACCTCGGAACACCTTCCCCTCACAACAAAAAGGAACAGACTGTAGTTTTCCATTCTGCCAGAAAGCTGGCTCATGCTGTCCATATCACACACAGCAATTTAAGACATTGAGTGAACAGCATGAATCAAACAGAAGCATCAAATCTACTACAAATTAGATTGTTATTTTTCCGGTAGGGCACCTGTATCATCTGGTAATGTCTACATCGGAAAAATTCATTTAGGAAATAAGTACTGCAATGGATTTAGAAGTTCTTTGAAAGGCTATGCAGTGAAAGATTGTCAAACAAAATGAGAAGCAGGGAACCACTCCAGCAGAAAAACTCCAGCAAAAATAAACAGAAAACTTGATCACAGTCAATGATAAGCATCGAGAATTCACAAAGGAAGACTTTATTCTTTAGTACTTTGCAGGTGTAAAATATTTGTAAGTGAAAAGGGCTCAAGATTGATCAGAATCTGGTATCCAAGAAGAATTAGTGATATAAAATTAAAAAAGTAGTTCTGAGAACATGTGGGCTCACACAAAACTTAAGGCATGTAGAAAGAGAAGAGGCAAAATGGAGAAAAAGGAGGATGAAGCATTGTTAGGCAGTTATGGATGCGTCCCGGTTCCAGCCAGAAAAGGGTTCATTTCTGCAGTAGGCAGGAGGGACATGACGAGGACCCCGAGGTTACTCTATATCACCTCATGCCAAAGCAGGGGGCAGGGGAGGTATGGGTTCCTTCCAGTCAGGCTGATGGTGAAGTGAGTGGTCCAGGTAGTGACAAGTTCCTTGTGGTGAGTGCTTGCATGTGAATCCTTCACTTCTTGTTATTGATTTTAATAACATTCTGTTATTAATATCATTATTGATAGTTTGTTGCTTATTGCATTGCTGATTCTAGTAAATTGTTATCATCTTAACCCTTGATATGTACCTTTTGTGCCTCCAATTTCTCCTCTCATGCTGCAAGGGGAATGAGAGAGGGAAGTGTGGAGTGAGACAGTGGCACATGGTTTGGAGTGTTTCAGTGGGAACACTAAATAGGGGAATTCCATTCCTAAATTATGACAAAATGACAATTTTCTAAGCCATTCCACATAAATTTACAAGTTCATGTTAATCAGCTCCTTTGTATAAACCCTTCTAAGGAGCCACTGAAGCCACAAGGCAACTACAACCTGCTAGGGTAGGCTAATATGGAGCCAGTCTTAAAACTGAACTTAGTAAGTTTTCTCGTTTGAATGCTGCACACATCTTTAACTACATTACATCCTCCTATAGGTCTCACCAGCTGGACCATGATGGTTGACATTAAAAACTTCAATCTCTTACTTTCCCTCCTGAGTGGTTACACTGGGGACTTCTTTTTTCCCCAGATAATTAGCTAGAACACTTACAGTTTACATCAATATAACTTCTCACTGCTTTAAAAATTGGGGTGGGGATATAACTCATCTTGTAGAAAGGGGAATTGAGAAAGAAATTTTGAACTTCAGGTGGTTCACAGAGTTAAAAACAGAACTAAATAAGTGTCTTATAGACAAAGGGTACAGTGAACTGATTACACTGTATTAGCACTTCAGGCTTTGAAAATATAAGACTAGCAACTAATTCCAAAATCCTATCTAAATTTCTAGTGTACTCTCTAGTATTCACCTTAAAGAAGTCACTGCAGAAGTACAGGATACAGTGCTTTGACAGAGGCAGATCTGTGCTGGAGCAGTTCCACCCAATTGTGGAAACATACTTTAAATTACATTTGGCTCACAAACTAGCCATAAAAGACTACTTCCACAAGGTGCCTTTGCCTGCTGTTTCTGCCCCTTCTAGGAATGACACTGCAAGCACCTTCTCTCTGGAGCTCAGACAAAAAAGCTAACCTCTCACCTGGCTTGGGAATGATTATTTGTTGGATTCAATGCCACTGTATAAGAGGGGATTCAGCTCTGACACCACCTTCAAGCTTTTATATGAACAGCCTTGTGTAAGTAGAAGCAATAAGCTTCAGTCATTGTGCTGACATGTGAGCTGATTAAAGAAAAAATAAATTAAAAATAAAAGTTTGATTGAATCCAAAATGCCTAACAGTCTTAATCATCAAAGCTAGCACACCACAGAGCTAAAATCATGCAAAATCTGTTAAAGCAAAACATAAGCCTGGATCAACATTCAGTTAAAAATACATATTTTTCAGATCAAGAAATCTAAACTTTTTAAAGCAGTGTTATATCAGATACACTGCTTTCCTTTATGTTAAGCATACATCAGCATCTCCTTTAAAGTATAATATCATGCCAGTCACTTTTGTTTTCTCAATAAAACATAGTCTTTCTTCATTTCTATTCTAAGAGTCAGATGGTGTGAAATAACCTCAGGTTGGCCAGAATTTAACAGACCCTCTCTTCTGAGGACTAAGAATGAGAGCTAAAAGTGAGCTACAAGCTGCAAAGGAAAAGTTCAGATTTGTTCCACAGTCAAAAATCACACTCATTAGATCATAATGACATTTCTTGTTTCAAGTTGTGCCCATTCAGCTGTGTCATGGCAGTTACTGTGTTCCTGGTATTGCTTTTCAGGGAAGTCATTTGAATGGCAGAAGAGTTGCACAAGTAGCTGGCAGATCTCTCTTTCTGAACTTTCTTCCTGCAGCGAAGCTGGTTGTTGAAATGTCTTCTAAAACTCTCACTGAGAAAATACAGTGCAAAGGGGTTGACACAAGAGTTGCAGAAGCTCAGCACTCGGGCTACTAAGGTAACAACCATATGTCCCATCGATGGATCAATCTTATTGTAATGAAAAGATCTATACATGTATAGCACGTGGTTAGGAAACCAACAGATAGCAAAGAAGCCAACAAAAACTAAAACAATTTTTGCCAGACGCTTCCGAGTTTCCATCTAAAAAGATGAAGAGAACCCAAATGAGCAATGAGGAACAGAACTACTCCACATAACAGACTTAGTTAAAATATGTTGCATTTTGCTCTAGATTAGCTTCAACAGTTGTCATGAGTAAGGCCAGCAAAAATGCTTCCTTCAGGGTCTGAATTACTTTTGATATTTCATTTACTTTCCTTTTCCTCTTTCAGTTTACTTTCAGTAAAAAAAAGCTGTTTGTGGTTACAGAAGGTTGCTCTTTCTATATGATGCACGCAGCAAGAGTGTTTCATGACCCAAGGAAACACTGGCTTTTAGCTGTAAGCATGCACCAAAGAATGGGATGAAATATAACCGTTCCTGACGCAATCTCAGAGCTTGGCTAGAAACGTTAAGTTATAGTTAGAAAGTTATTTAGAAACTGTTTGCTTCAAAATCTAGAAATATCATGAGATAGGCATTACTAGGGTGTTAGCTATAGAGTGGTATTTATATCCCTTTGTTTTTCACTGAGGGTCTCAGCTTGCACCTCTCTCATAGGGAAACCACCAAAATTGCATTACACCATCTGAAGCATCTTAAATTCAGGGTAAGGTGAAAGGTTCCATCATTTGCAATAACATGACAAAATGTACCTTACTTGCAGTGCTAAGGTATAACAGATTACATTGTAGATACTGGGAGTGGCTGAAAACATGGCAGGATATGAGCCTACACAGTGGTTCCAAACTGAGAGAGGGAGATAAACTGGCCAGGTAGAAGGCACAAATGAGAGGCAGATAATTTCCCCATATTCCTCCTAAAAAGATGTATCATGTATATCAGGCATGAAAGTTTTGCAGAGAAAAGAAAGTATTCTACTCTGCTCAATTTTCTGGGAAAAAAAAAAAAAACATCAAGTGAATTTATTCTAACAATTTTTCAAAATCTGTGAAATTAATATTTAAATAGCTTTCTTGGGTCTATCTAAACAAAAAACAGTGGGGAAAACAAAAAGAGATGGGAAAACTCTAACATTCAAATTTGGTAGCATTTTCACTCGGAACAGATTGCAAGAGCGGACTAAAAGGTGCAGAAGTAGAGTGTGAATATTATACTTGGCCGGAAGAAACATGAGCTGATAGCAGTAGTCTGAATTTATTTCCTCTTGCTGGGACATACCTAAATACACCAGAATTTTCTATTCTTCTGAGCTTTGTAGATTAAGAAGGAGAAAAAAAAAATAAGTAGAATGAAAAAATGTGTTCTTACTTTGAAAATACATGTGAATTCAGAAATGTGGTATAAATTAAACATTGTTTCCATCCAGAGGGTTCAGCCAAAAGGCTCTCTATATTTCATAGGAAAATAAAATAATACATGAAGTGCTAATATGTATGCACTTTTGACAAGAAACAGACTAGAGTAGAAATGAAATGTTGCTCAAAAAAGATGCAAAGGAATGTAGTCTGTCTAAAAGAAATGTGGTACATGCAAAGAGACTTCTGTGAGTATGAAAGCAGTTTTCTAATTTGCTGGCAGAGAAAACCATTCAGAACTGTTTAAATGGGCATCAGCATTTTTGTCTATCAATAATAATACTTTTGCAAAGTAGTTGAGGCACTTTCACTGCAAAAGCTGTTGTTTGTACATATGTGTGTTCCTGCTCATGTTATTATCTTACTGCTTCCTGTGCCTTATGGGGAAGATTGATTTTGTCCAGCATTTTAAAACGCTTTTCTCAAAGATATATAGAATCTATACCAAGAGTTTTATAGCATCTCTAGCAGAAAGGATATTAGATTAGAAAAGTGCAAGATCAGTATTATATCCAAGAAAGTTAAAAAAAAAAAAAGTTAATGCACTATGTTCACATTTCCAGCACTCCTTCATCTGATAAGAATCTTAGATCGCCTAAGTAAAGTTTTCCTTGCCTATGTCAGTTTTCTCATTTCCAAGCACAAATAAAAAAGGACAATTCTCAAAACATTCATGTAAGATTTCTTTCCTAAAATGGCTGCCCACAGAGACAGGTGAACCCACCATCATTAACTACAAAAACATCATTCCTCAGTAAGAATACAAATAATAGTTTCAGTAACAGCACATACAAACATATATACCAATCTCATTTGCTGTTAGGAATGTGCATTCTTGGCAGTGAATTTATAATTTTCCTTGTTCATATTCATTTACATGCTGGACTTAATATTGAGTAATTGTGAAAACAAGGAAAATTTTGCGATAATCCTTGGATTATTTCATGTGGAAATTGATCTAATCCTCTGCTAAATCCAACAAGTTGGACATTATAATTCCTTGATTTTAATTTGTAAATGTATACAGCACACAGACATTTTACCAGGATGCTTACCTGTCTTTTGGAATGCTCACTGTGTTCCCCAGGGATATTGTGAGCACTTTTTATTAAACTCTTTGCAATATGATAGTAGTAGATACTGATAATTACAAGAGGGATAAGGAAATACACAAGGAAAAGCAGCACAGAATGGATCTTTGGGTGCATGTCATCTGTCATGGGGTATGGTATGCATGCTGTGAAAGTGGCATTATCTGTGTCGTTGATGTGAGCCAGTTCGGAGAACACTGCTTCAGGAACTGCTAGGAGCATGGAGGTTACCCAGATGGCAGTGGCCTTAAGACAAGTCCATAGCACTGCACTGGAGGTCTGGATGTCCATGGGATTTACAATTGCTTTGTACCTGAAATTGATCAAAATGCAGATGCAAATTAAAAGGTATTCAAATTCAACATGCAATGCACAAGCTTACTTCATATCTTTGATTAAAATAATGTCATATTTTTTTCTTATTTGAAATTTCAAGAGGCTTGTAATAGTTCTTTAACTTGTATTCTCTGAATCTCTACCTTTTTTGTATACAATTATCAGAGGAGGCAGAAGGAGCCCTGGATACAACCTGTGGCTGGAGGTGCCCATTCTGTGCCAGTGTGGTAAAAGTCAAAGATCAGCCATGGCTCTGCCCTTTGCTTCTCCAAATACCCCCAGCAAATCTCCAAATGTGCATCCTACCTCCATACTCCACGTGTACCAGCACATGCACACTTAGTGTTTCCTTCCTTCTTTCCTCAACTCCTGAAGCCTCGGGCTCTCTCTTGCTGCCACCACAACTTTCCCCACACTAGAACGCTCCCAGCCCCCCTCAGAGGAATATATGCATCTTCATAAAGTCAGGCATATATGACTCCCAATGACCTGTGCAGAAAGTATTAAACTCTTACATAAAGTAAACATTTCCACATCAATAGCTGGAAGCTGCTTCCCTACATTGCATTTTGGAAAACTGTCTCATAATGTACAATTGCATATAAACCTTTGTGGAACTGGTAATTTCATAGCCTAAGCAATGGAAACAGGAAGAATTGCAGAGAATGAAAATATCACTCCAGACAAAGAAGTAGACTTTGGTCAAAAATTATTTTATTTAAAAAAAACATTGCAGGAGGTAATACAAACTCAAACTTCCCACAAGAAAATGTACACATTATAAGGATAAATAAATTTTGAGAAAAATATTTCAAGGATACCTTAAAGTTCCACTTAGATTTTTAATTTATTTTAGTTTTCTTTAAATGTAAGTAAATGATGCTTTAATGTTTTTATTAAATACTAAACTTTAAACAAAGGTTAAACAAAATATTTCATTTTGTCTAAGCTGTGGCAATATGGAAGGTCATGGGGCTTTTTTTATCTTCATTAATCTTTTGGTTTCTACTGTCAATTTGATTTTGGGATGGCTGTGATTTTTTTCTGAAAGAGCAGAAATTTTGATAAATGGAAAAAATAATTCTTCTTTAATATTCAAAGAAAAGTTTAACAGAATAAGGGGAGTCAGGAGAGATTCATAGTTCAGGTACATAACTTTGTTTCTCCTTGGGTGTTTGTAGTGAGTGCAGAAGTGCTTTCAAAGAGTGATTCAGATTTTAGGTATATTAAATCACCCTCTAGAGTGGGTGTGTTTTTTTCTCTGTAAACTACAAAATTAGCTTAGATTAAGGAGAACAGTAAATTAGATGCCTCTACTTTGTGATAAAATTCCATATCTACGTATGTAGATAGATACATGTATATGGATGTATAAATATGTATGGGTATGAGCAAGTGTCTAAATACTTGGCAAGGATTAGTTTATACACAAATACAACATGGTTGCTGAAGAGAATGCTGATAAATGGAGCTGTGATCCCAAATACCCCTTAGGGCTAATTTGCAGGTCTTGACACATAGTTCATTGCCCCTCAACACCTTAAGCAGATGTTTGCAACTGGCTATGCCATGGAAACATCTGGAGCAAAGCACTGTCATGGTACCCAAGGAAATCTTTCCTTCCGAGAATATGTGAGTCAAAATGTGCCCTGGGATTCTCTTTCTCAGGTTGTGATAAATTGTTTGATCATTAAATAATTAAAAATAATGGCTATTAATGTTCATATCCTCTCTAAATTCAGAGAGAGAATTTACTATATTTTCACCCCTACCACGGAGTAGAAAACAAAACTCAGCAAACTGTCTCTGTTAATTTATACTTACTATTTCTGCTAACACACAGTAAGAAACTCCCTGGACACCAAGGTGTAAAGAAAGCCTTTATACTGCCATAGGAAGGACAGAAGTTTCTGCACAAAGCATGAATACTCCCCAGCACAAACTGTGACCTTATTATTCAATAATTGCTTCCTATTGCTGTCTGTCTTTATTTCATTACATAAAGACAGACCCTCTGTTTTTGAGGTGATGTCAAGTCCTTACATCTGCTCATTTTTTAAAAAGTTTGCATTTTTAGGGAAGAGCTGGTTTGGGGATTTTGGGGTAGAGAGAGGACATTGGATAAAAATAATGTTTTGTACAACAGATTATTTCCTCTCCTTCTCCATTTCATTGCTTCAAAATATTTTGACCACAGTCCTAAGACGCAAGTAAATGACCATGTCACACATAATTGTTTTAGTAGCAAATTGGCCTAGTTAATCTATAAATGGAAGACTTGTTCAGAAGTCTTTAGCAGCAGATGAAACATATGTACTTTGTACTTCAGCATATATTGCTGGTTCAGCGAATAGAATGCTCCTCCCTGAGCCATAACTTACTCCAAGTGGAAAGGCATTGGAACAGAGTGCCATTTTTAACAAAACAGCTGAGTTTAGCACAAAAAACAAACAAACAAACAAAAAACCACCAAAAACCGAACTTATTTTATTCTACTTGCTACTTTATTGACTGCAAGGTGGCACTCGTCCTAGGACTCAGACCTTCACAGTATCCTGTGTCAACGGGAAGAAAAATGCCCTGTGTTTTACAAAACCTGTCACCTTGTTTATATATTTAAAAAGATATAGAATGAAAAGAAACAGGTTACAGATAAAATGAAATGTAGACTGAGTGTAATGGGAAGTATTCCCAAAGTGAAAACCCAACCTCTTCCTTTGTATAAAACCAGTGTAAGGCTAAAACACACCACCAACCATTTAAATTACAAAGACTGTATTTTCCATCAATAAGAACAATGTCAATAAATTAGACTAATGCTGCAAATTAGTAAATTCATCTTTTGTTTTACTTCACTGATGAAAAAAGAGCAAATTTAGGTTGCCATGAAGTTCAGGAAATAATTATAAATATGCATTTGGTTAACTAAAAGCCGTTATGTAAATTCTGTCTTCCTATATCCTCTATCATTATCATTGCTAACATAGGGACCCCAACTTGGGAAACCCATCTTGCCTTTGGAGCTGTGGTTTCTGCCAACAGACACAAGCACAAACTTGCCCACTTTCCTTCAACAGATTGGTTTATCTGTACAGTGGTTTTTTTCCATTTTAAAGCAATTTCCTCCCTTCTACACAATCCCAAAATAAATTAAGGAAAATAATATCGTCTTTCTCCAGGGGTATAACATTTTGCTACCTTCTAAACTCCAATCTATTTTATCTACTTCTCTTGACCCTTGTTTTCAAAGACTTTCTAAAGGTATTTCTCAGCTCCAAATTAGAATGGGAAGCTCTACTCTTGTTTCTGCTGCATCCACAATGCTGTTTCCCTCCCACACACTTGATTTCAAAGGAAGGTGCTCCTTTACTAGACCTTCACTGTCCTTCCTTTGCTTTCCTACCTCTTTTTCTAGAGTACTTTGTTGTGATGACCTTAAAAAAAACAACTAAAAAGAAAACCCCAAAACAACTAGTCAATATTTAGGTAGCCACTAGAAAATAGCCTAGCATTCTAACTAGATTAGCCTCAATATCTCCTTGCCCTTTTGATTCTGTGTGGTCTTTGGTCCTTTTTTGAAAACCCTTCAGGTCAAGGACTTTCTTCTTGTTGCTGTTTATATAGTACCTACCACAAATAGTAGTCTAATTTATCACCTAATTTCCTACGGGACATCACGATAAAAATAAATATAATCATGAAGTGTCAGAAGCCAAGCAGAGACACAATTCAGGCAGGCAAGTTTCACATTACTTTGCTTTAATTTTCATTTTAATCCTGGAGCTGGAGAGGTTGGTATTATTTGCCTCATTATAAATAAGCTTTTTACAGTGATGTTGCTGTGCCATTGTACTGCATTTTCTGCAAACTAGAGTAATTTATCAAAACCATTCATATGTTAGTCTTTTATTGTGCCCCTGCATGGTGCTTTCAAACGCAAAAATTTTAACAACTATTTTAACAAACACAATATTCTAACAACATAAAACCTTATATCTGAAAAGGAAACCTGGTTGTATAATCAGTATTTGTTAAGAATAGTCATATCATGTCCAGTTGCAGTCCACTTGACTACAGTAAAATGAAATTTTTTATGGGACCAAAGCACTTTTCCTTGTTTGGGCAGTTCAATTGGCCCAACTCCAGTTGAATCATCAAGAGGAGAACAATTTATCTAGCTGAAAATATTGTGGGATCATTTTATCATTTGATTTGAGATTCACATTGTTTATTCTTTCTTTTTAATTATTATTATTATGAATTTCTGTAACGTAAAGTACATTTCTTTTCAGGTAATATCTATATTTTCTGTGCTTATCTCTTGAGAGCAGAGAATTGCATTCACTCAGGAATGAGCATCTCTGAGGTGTGATAGTGAATATAATAAACAGTATTTGAAATGCAGACTAGAAGAACATGTGTTAACACACTTAAAGTCAGTGTCAATGACATGTGTTCTGTGTTTCTCAGGGGGAAAATCTTAAGACTTTCCTAAGTGGAAAAAGTTTTCCACTTTATAAAAATACACTCTGTTGAGCCAAAAACTATCAATAATGCTTCCACACTTGTTGATGATTTCTCAAAACCAGAAGATTCCCAGGATGGTGGAGGGATTTTTTTCTGCATGAAATGTATTACCTGTCCTGTCCACCCAGTGTTTCAGAGCAGAAATTTTCTGTTTCCATTTCATTTTTTCTTCTCTTTCTACTTCTGCTACTTGCTATTCGCCTCACATCAGCTAACTACACTGCTTACAAGCTCATGCAAATCTTGCAATGCCAGCTCATTGCCTGCAATCTGGACTTTTGGTTCTACTTCTCTGAAGCCATTCATTTATATCTGCACTAATTAAAAGTACCATAAGTAATTTGTTCTGCTCCTGAAAGCAATATTAGTAAATTGTTTCACCAGCTATTGAGAAAAGTTTATATATGTCAGTATTTCCAGTAAATTTATATTTAAGTTTGATAATTTCAGGTTACTGATGAGCATGTGTTTTTTTTACATATCTTAGGACTAATAGGTCTTCATTAGAGTGGCAGTTTCTCTAAGAGGAGAGGAGAGGAGAGGAGAGGAGAGGAGAGGAGAGGAGAGGAGAGGAGAGGAGAGGAGAGGAGAGGAGAGGAGAGGAGAGGAGAGGAGAGGAGAGGAGAGGAGAGGAGAGGAGAGGAGAGGAGAGGAGAGGAGAGGAGAGGAGAGGAGAGGAGAGGAGAGGAGAGGAGAGGAGAGGAGAGGAGAGGAGAGGAGAGGAGAGGAGAGGAGAGGAGAGGAGAGGAGAGGAGAGGAGAGGAGAGGAGAGGAGAGGAGAGGAGAGGAGAGGAGAGGAGAGGAGAGGAGAGGAGAGGAGAGGAGAGGAGAGGAGAGGAGAGGAGAGGAGAGGAGAGGAGAGGAGAGGAGAGGAGAGGAGAGGAGAGGAGAGGAGAGGAGAGGAGAGGAGAGGAGAGGAGAGGAGAGGAGAGGAGAGGAGAGGAGAGGAGAGGAGAGGAGAGGAGAGGAGAGGAGAGGAGAGGAGAGGAGAGGAGGAGCAAATCTAATAAAGATGTTACACCTATATGAGCAAACAGTGCCATAGTCTATTTCTAGGCCTGGAGGCCAAGTGGCATTGGCTGGACATCCATGACTATTTAATTAATCCCTTTAATAGCCCAGTACAAGACCACCACATCCAAATAAATTAGGCAGTCTGTGCTTCTGTTGGTAATAGACTCTGGGCTTGTGTTTAATCCTGAATCGTGCCTAGAAATTATTTAGAGAATACTGATTGACCCAGGTCAAAACCACATCCTGGACCTCTCCAAAAACAGTTTGACAAGTGTCTGACTGCCAGTCCTCAGTCCCATGCCCTGGTACTGTTGAATATGGGTTTGTGCATAGATAAATAGATAGATATACACAGACATATGTATGTGCATAAAAAAACCCACACACTTTTAGGTGCCTGAAAGCATCATCCAGAAGCCTCAGACAATGGCTAGCCCCTCCCAACCCACTGTGACCGTTCTTTCTTGACTTTTAAAATAAGCAAGAAGTTGTATTTCCCCTGCTGTGCATGCCAGGAGCTCCCCGGATTGCACCGACTCTGTTTGCACCCAAGTTTCACTTGCAATGCTGAAACTAAGCACAGCCAAGTTGAGGAGTCTGATGTCAAAGTTATGTTTAAATAATGGCTGGGGCACACCAAAGTCACCAGCCTTCACAAAACTGCCATGGCAAAGGCAGCTCTGACATGTGCCTCTCCAGGAACAAAATGGGGCCATTCATGCAGCCAGGGTGTCTGGGAGCCATTGCCCGGGCTTCTAGACAGTGGCTCAAAATTTAAATTTCACCTATGAGGAGAGAACTTTATTCTTAGCCCACTGCATCACACAAACAACTGGATATACTATTTCCCAGGGGAAGTATAAGGAAGCTTAGCATGTGTATTCTCTTAGTTTCTAACACCTTTATGGACTATTTATCTCATTCCAACATTAATTTGGAATTCTGGATTTTGGGTTCTGCTCAGGAGGGGTGGATACGATGAAAGTCAGTACCTAGGCTAGATATTAGGCCTTGCAATGTGCAGCCTGGGCAAGCTTAGGTGCTGTTTGGCTTTGTCCCCTAGTTCTCTGTTCTCCTTCCGAAGAAATGTAGAAAGCCACAAATAACCTTGTTTAATTCTTTCAGGGTTTATAATCTCAGTCCTGAAGGGTCAAAGGACTTTTAGAAAAGAGAAATCCATTTCTCCAAATGAGTTTGATCCAAATCCCATTGATACCCCAACCTTTAGACTGACGAGGCAGAGTTGCTTGTCTGCATATTTACTATGTGCTCGCTACATGTCTCTCAGCAAAAATATCTATGTATACTTGAATGAAAAAGACCTCATAAAATCATCACTGCTGGATCAGAAGGTCAATAAAAAATCAATTACAGAAGCTAGAGTGTCTGAAAGAAGAAATCCCAAGCATAAAATATGCTTAGTGCCAGTTTACCTTTATAAAATTTTTGCTGTTACAAAACAATTCCTCCCATTTTGTTGATGAGTTCAGTTACAATCCAGGCCATGGCAGATAACATACAGTTGTGGAGAACATTACATGGTCAGAAGATTTTTAGAAGTGTTACAAGCCAGGAAGAATTAAATAACCAAACCTCTATTAATATATCTAGAACAGACTTATATTTTCCCATTTGAGAATCTAGACCATAAATTTCTAATTTCTAAATTTTAAAAAATCAGCAAATTCATTTATATGCTCCAGTATTATCATCTAAAAGCTCTACCCTCTCACTTTTAAACACATTTCCAGTTCAATTTTATTTGCAGCTTCTGATATTAGTCTGCCCTGAAATCAGTGTAGATGGAAAAATAAAAAAAAAACAAGTACACAGTATGGTTAAAAAAAATATTAAAACATTATAGAGGGAAAAGTTAATATAACAATCCTTAAAATACATTTAATCAAACAAACTTGGAGCCAAAGCACAAGCATTAAACTATTTTTTTAAAAATACTATGAAAACCAGTTATAAAAAAATATGAACAATATTTGGGATAATCATGTGAAGGAACAAAATTACATGAGATATTATGACAACATATCAGAATAACCCATTTCTCTCATGTTTGTACACCCACCACAATTTTATTTGATATATGCTCCTACAAAGCTGGGAATACACAAATTTGCATGCAGCAGATGCAATTATGTGGACTGTTTGTCTCATGGTTATTTTCTCATATCTGAAAAGTTTTGTCAACTTAATTCCAAAATATGCTTCTCTTCAATGGGCACCAAGGTAGGTTTCCTCTTATTTCTACAAATTTAATGAATTTTTTAGAACTCACTTGTTATTTGCAATTACACTGTCAAATTACACTGAATCTCAGCAAGGAATCAGAATTTGCTAGTGGAACATGTTTAAACCTAGGGATTGTGACTGCATATACCTTGTTTCATTAATACATATCAAATGCCATAAAATAATTTAGAAATATATAACCTGGTTCTGCAGCAGAATTCATAAATACACAAGTACTTCTGTAATTAAACAATTTAAAATGAAGACTCAATTAAATTATCCCTTTTCAGGAAGATATTGAAGAGTTCCATCACACTGCACACATATAAAAGACAGAGCATTGGTAGAGCATACTTGATATTTGACATAATTTCTGAGGATCTGCTAAATGTAGACTTGAGAATTCCAACATTCCAAATCGTATTAACCCATTGCAGTGCAATATATAAGGGAATTGTGGATTACCACATTATGCTGAGGGGCAAACAGATAAAAAATTAAATGAATGGTGATATGAATAGCTAGTTTGTCTGTCACAGACCCAGGCTTTTACTGAACAGCTGGAAGAAGCAGGAAACAGAAGGGATGGTTTTGAAGCTGTTTCTCCACGTTTAGGCTGCAGCCTACAGAAGGCAATCCGACCCCGGCATTTGCAATAGTTAAAATGAAACGGCTTCTGCCAGCACAACACAGGCACGGCACTGATCAGTGACTGCGATAAACACCGCAGCCATTTCTCACTCCACCATCCTCAATCTAAGTTGTTTAGGGGCTGGAGAGCACACACAGGACACGCACAAAGGCAGGATTTTAACAGATCCATGTGTCTGTATGAATTTTGAGAAACAGTTGCCTAACGTGGCAGGAAAATGTTATTTGCTGAGTAACCATTTTCAGCTGTGCAAAGACAGTCACAAGAGGAACTTCTCCAACAGCAGATGTGAAGTGCCAGGCTTGGACAATATTACTCTAGAATAGTTAACTCCTTATTACTTCAGATATAAAATTATTTCTGTGTTGTTGCAGAGGTGGTGGTTCTGCCATCTTTTTTTTTTCTGGAATATTTTACATCACATTCCTTTTATCTGCATGGATATAAATTAGTTGGAAAATTATCCGGTGGGGACAGGTGAGGACAGGCTTTATTGTTTAATTTTACATAGGCTTTCTGGCAAGCTTTATTTTGTGAGTAAAGTTTGCATATATGAACTAAAAGGCAAGTTGAAAAAGTGTTACAGACAAAGCTTGCCAAACCTCTCTTAAATTTCTTTTGCATTGCCTGTTACTGCATAATTATGACCATACTACTAGAGCCTTCAGTGACAGAAATATCTGTACCATCATTTATATTAGTGTATTTCAATAATTCATTCATTCAGTACATTTACCTCAAGTACTAGGGTTTCTAAAATATATACTTGTAGAATCTCATAGTTCTACTTGGTCTGTATATTTTTGTTTTCCCATCTACTGTATACAGCTAAGGTGTTGTTTTTCACTTATACAGATAATCTTCCATTTTACCTTTGATTATTTTTTCTTTATTCTTTTATTAATTATAAGTAATTTTCAATGTCATTTAATGCTGCTTTCATCATAAGGACTCCTTAGTCTCTGACTACCTGTTATTAGGGCTCAAAAAGAAATCATGTCCACTGTCCTGCTTTACCTGCTCAGCTACGTGTAATAAGAAATGAGGATTTTATATTTTTTCAATCACTGTATTTCAGCCTGAATCAGCATCTGCCATAATAAAAGAAGAAACTAAAAATAAAGTCTGAGAAAAGTAAGAAGTTTTCATTAAGGTGATATTACTGATGAAAAACCCAAAGAAGTTACTAGGGCAGCTTTTCCCACTTCACAACATTTTCAAAGTACCCAAAAAAAGAAGATAATAGACCCTCAAACTGAGCCAAAACAGATTTTGCTATCAGATGTCATCAGAAGTCAGCACAAAGTGCAAACTTGCAAAAAACCATTTTTTAATTTTTTTAAATACAGTCTTCCAAATATAAAACAAATAAGGGGGAAAAAAAGAAACAAATAGTTTTACTATGAAAATCTGTAGAATACATTTTAAGCATCTCAGGCACTATATTTAGTTACTTAAGTATGAATTTAAATTTTCAAGCTTATTACCTGTTAATCAAGTATTTGTCTCAAAGGTGTTTTTATGTCACATTACTAAGGAAGAAACCAAATACGATGCTATTCCAATAGTAGGGCGAGTTCAGCTTTGCTGTGTCCATTAGAGTGCAACAGAACTGCATTAGAGCTAACACATTTAAATCTTTCATTAGAAACAAAATTCAGTACAGAAAAAGAAACAGAATTAAATTTAATCCTATTTTTACAGATCACTTAAAAATGAGGCATAAATGACAGCTAAAGAGAAAAGGAAAGACTATGTGGGACAAATCTGTTTGAAGGGGCTGCTATTTATTCCTCCAAAGGCTATTCACTCCAGATGCCTTGGCATTTTGTGGGTATCACACAATAATGCAGTAATGCCAGAGGTGCACATTGAAGTAAGGAGATGCTGGCACATGTTTTTTTCATGTGTGCTATGATGCAATCCCTCTGGAAAACAATTCTCACTTCTTTAATTTTATCTTCTTTATCGAAGACCACACCAAGTCATGAGATGTTCTCATCAATATCTGTTAGCCCTTGCCAAAACTGCAGTCCATGGAACCTGGAGAAATAAGCTCAGCAACACCCCATTTCCAATTCTTATCCCACCACATCTTTAGGAAGTGCATCCCTAGCCATCATGCACCAGCTCTGGGCACTGTCAGGATGTGCTGTTGGGAGTGTTCTGTCCTACACTCCCCTTAGTTCCCCTTTTTCTTCTAGTACATTTTTTGTGTTTCAGCCCTTTTCCTGATTTGTCATCCACTCTATTAAGTTCTCTTTCTATTATCCACCCTCTCTTTTTTCTTTGGTTTTATAAACAAGAGAAAGGTTTGTAAAGGTGGTCAGGTTTCTCCACAACAGAGAAAACTCAGTGGCTGTGAGGGGCAGGGTTGCTGTCCCTACATATCTCCTGCGTGGCAGTGAGAAGGGACAGCTGGCTCAGCAGCACAGCTCCTGTGCTGCCTTCTCCAACCCATAGGAGAGGGAGATTGCATCCTGCTCTGACAATGAAACCCTGCACCACCAGTGCCACCACTGCATCATCTCTGCTGCCACCACCCCCACCTTCACCACCTCTCTCTGCCCCAACACGTGTGGGGCTGCAGCAGGGCACCAGTCCCCACACCTGGCAGCCAGACCTCTGGGAGCTCAGCGTGGGAAGAACTAGCTGCTACTCCTGTGATGAGAATGGACAACTTCAGGCAAATGTGCTGCTAAATTCCATCTGCATGGAAGGGAAGTCTGGAAAGTACTGTTAAAAATCACATTTGTACACACACACACACAAGCCTCCAAATTAAAACCCAAATAATACCAAGTACTGAAGCTTCTGAATAAAAGGTGCATGTTTGTCATGCTGAAGCAGTACTGATGCCAAGAAGGACTTCTGTGACAAAAAAAATATCTGTATGGAATAAAGCAACTTTGGAGAAAAAAATATTCGTGTGCAATTATACACTAGTAATTTTACAAAGTAATATACTTTTAAAGTAGTATACTACTATATTTTTATAAAGTAGTAGTACTTTTAGTGGTATTAACTACTAATTTTTCTTCCTTCAGTTTGTTGGCAACAATCATTCAGAGTTTGTAGTTTCTGTAGCTGCTCCTGGTAAATGCAGCACACAAGGAAATTATCATGCAGAATTTCCACATAAACAATAAGTGTTTATTAGACTGTGGAAACCAAGATGACCTCCCTTGTCCTAATTTACACAGGCATGCTCCAAAGAACCCTAAGTATTCCTAGATCTGTTCTTTAGAGTAATCCATGTCTGGCATTCTATGCAGTCTCCTGGTTACAAGGAGCAAAAAGTAGGGAGGGTTTTAATTATCCTATACTGAAATGTACTTTGAACGTTATCTGTGAAAGAAGGGGCCACTAAGAAGACATTGTGTACCAGACCAGATATACAGTGGATTATAATGGAGCCCTCTTGGTGACATCACTGCTTACAAACTGCTAACATCCCACCCTCGACTCGCTGATCTGAGGAAAACACTACCCCCAGCCAGGCCTCACCTCCTCAGCACCTCTTAGGTGCAGGATGCTGCCAACACTTCTGATCTGCCAGCATAACCACCCACAAGTGATCTAGTTACAGCACACATTAGAATTTGGCTACAGATTAGTGTCACAGAGACCCCTCCACACCAGTGCCTCCCCTCTAGTTCAGCACAAGTGTTGCACAAAGGCTGTAGATTTGACTCCCACACAGACACCACTGAAAGTTCAGCCAGCTTCACTCAGCAGTCTCCTGGGCCCTAGGAGACTGGTCTCTGAAGTCAGTGGAAGATCTTCTGACTGGAAAATAAGTTTTTTGTTCCCAGTAACCTAAAATAAAACTACAAAGGTTAAAGAAACATTGCAAATTCCTAGTATAAGCATTTCTGACATTGGCATATACTGTGGAGTCCAAAATGCTGGAGAAATGTATTTATTATGAGCTTATTAGGTCTCAGCACACAAAGTGCAGCTGTTTTTTAGTATGTGCAATTCTAGATGTATTAAGTGTAAGCAAAGTCAATATTATAAGTTCTTGACTCTTTACTGACATAAAAAGAAGGATACAAAATTATCTGGAAAAATCAAACAATGAATTCTCTAAAGCTATATAAAAAGCAAATTAATGAATTCTAAAACATTAAATCACCAGCATTCCCCCATATTACATTCCTCTAGAGAGAAGATCTCCACTAAATTCTTCCCTTTTCAAATAAGATACTAAGGAGTCGAAACAGAGCAGAAAGAGAACTGCAGGGTTTCCTTGGATCTGCAAGGACAGATTTTGAAATATGATTTAACTGAGGTAAGCAGAGAGTTCCAGGTGTTCACTTTAAGGCATGTTTTGCAAGCTCTTCTTCAAAACCATAATCCACTTTCACAAGTTGTAGTCTTTATAGACAAATATATTAGGTCCTGATTCAAACAGAACTGCAATTAATGTTCACTGAAGACTATCCTCAAGTGAAATCAAACAATTGAATTAGCTAAATAAATAAATAAAAGTTAGTTGTTGTCTATTAAATAATAGTTTAAAAGTTTTAAAGAATCATTAAGTGTGAAGATGTATCTAAACTCAACTCTTCACATCATGCACCAGTATAATGCAGTGGCTCAGTTCAAAACCCAAGAAAGGAAAATGGGAGAATTTCTGTGGAGAAGGAATCAAACATTTTCATTTCTGGCCAAAAAATTTTGCTTAGATAAAAAAATAAAGATCATTTCATATAATTTAAGTTTGCAATTACACTGCAAGATTTTGCCTTTCTGAGCCTGAAGCACAGTCCTACAGCCACTCAGTTGCTACAAATTCCTTAATTACCCATTTTCAGTAATTGGAAGGAAAAACTGAAGATCCAGCTCTTTGTTTCTTCCTATTTTGACAAGTACTGGAGATAAAAGTGTTACTTTCTAGTTTGTTTGAGGGTACTTTCTTTTTTTTCTTCTGGTTTTCAAAAGTTCAAAAGCTAAGAATAGTTTGAACAAAAGTTTAAGACTGACAATTAAAACAGCAATTTGGTGTCCTTGAATGCCCAGAAGCTAAACTAGTTCTGGCAGTCACCCCTCTGGTAACCTGCTCTCCTACTGAGGCACAGATGCACATACATGCACATATGGTGGACACCTTCACAGCAGAAATAAATCAATTGTTTAAAAATACATCTGTGCCTAACTTGGTTTAAGTCACTGCCAGTTGACACAACAGTGTGACTTGGCGAGTGTCATATATAGCATCTAAAACCTTACTCTAATGAATAAAATTTAAATATCTGGACTGTTACAGGACTATCCCAGAGGTGCAGCAGACAGGGCTAAACTCACTTCTTGCAGATGACAGCCTGGAAGTTGGGGGCCATGAACAGCCATTTCCAGGTACTCTTCAACTTCAGTTAGTACCACAATGAAGTAGCAGCCCAGCTTTCCTACCTGTCCGCACTGAGGGCAGTGAGGGTGAAGACAGAGACACCAACGGAGGTCAGCTGGATGACAGGGAGGAGCTTGCAGCCCACTTCCCCGAAGAGCCACTCTTCAGAGAAATACCGCGAGGCATCCACAGGCACACAGGTCACTAGCAGGAGCAGGTCACCAGCAGCGAGACTGGAGATGAAAATGTTAGGCACACTTCTCATGGCACTGTTGGAAATGAAGATCTTCATAAGGGTAATGTTGCCCAACAAGCCGACAGTGATGATGAGCAGGTAAAGTGAAGGGATCACACAGCGGATGATGAGCATGGCCGTGCCTCTCCCCGGGGACAGCAGGGCTGTGTCGGGCACCAGGTGAACACTCCCATTCTCCCCGAGGGGCATTGCTGGGGGCTCTGGTTCCATCCTCCAGCTTCCCGTGGGCAGAAGGTCTCCAGTGCAAAATGCAGTGGGAGCCACAGGAAAGCTTCACCTCTCTGCAAGTCAATCAACTTTCTCCCCCTTCTCTACTGCCTTTGTTCCTACCCCTTCTTCGCCGAGTTTTCTCCCTTAAGAAAGAGGAATGACCGCCGGCGCAGTGGCCGGGGAGAGAAATACAAACTCCCGTGCGCTGCCCCTCGACTCTTCGGACAAGCTCTCCGGGTGTGGAGGAGATCCTAAGCCTGGGGGCAGAGAGCGCCGTCGGGACAGCCGCCAGCTGCCCGCGTCCCCGGGAGCGCACTCGGCGCGCCGCGGACGGAGCCGAGGATCCGGCCGCCCCTGCGGAGCCGCCAGCGCTGTCCAGCGGCGCCGGGTGCTGCCGGGTGCTGCCGGGTGCTGCCGGGTGCTGCCGGGTGCTGCCGGGTGCTGCCGGGTGCTGCCGGGTGCTGCCCGGGCCGCGGCACCGGGGGCGAGGCGCAGAGCGAGCCCGCTCCTTACTCCGCAGCACCGGCTTATACCTGGTACCGGGAGGGGCCGCCCCGCCCCTCCCCTCCCTCTCCTCTCCTCTCCTCTCCTCTCCTCTCCTCTCCTCTCCCTCTCCCTCTCCCTCTCCCTCTCCCTCTCCCTCTCCCTCTCCCTCTCCCTCTCCCTCTCCCTCTCCCTCTCCTCCTGCGAGCGCCTGTGCCCTCGCCCCAGCCCCGCGCCACTGAGCTGGATCTTGCGGTGAAGAGAGAGGCGCATCCTGGAGCCGCCGCCGTCCTGCAGCGTCCCAGCCCCTGAGCGCGATGGGGACGACGTGGTGAGCGGGAGGAGAGAGGAAAGCCTCTCTCCCGCCGCTGTCCTCCGCAAAGCAGCCCCCGCCAGGCTGTGCCCGGTAAAGCGGAGAGCTGTCCGACACGTCGGGCAGAACGCGGCATCGCCTCCGGAAACTCGTCTTTCAGCATCTTACTCAGGTGAAACCACAGTGCTTTGAAACGCAGGGTGGCAGGGAGCGAGGGGCGTGAGAATGAAGAGATTTTAATCCTGACATCCAGCTGTGGGTTCTACATAGATCTTTCTCAAATATATCAGATGTGTTTAAAGTTTTAAGGTTTTATTTGTGAAGCTGCATTTCACAGTGGTCTCGACTATGGAAAGGGGGATAGGTGATGTGTTTTATCCATGACTTACGCTGCAAATGGTATAACAGTGGAGAATTAATTTTGTTTACCTCTTTGAAGAGTAGAATTTGTCCCTAATGTTTCTTGCTTTTCAGTGAGGTAATGTCTTTTACTTCCGAGTGTCTGCACATGTATAGGCTTTCCAAAGAGCTCCACCTATTTCCAGCAGAAGCTATTGATGTAGGTAGCTGTGTAAATATGCTGGAAGACAGGCAGACCCGTTAGACTAAAGTTTCCAAGATAAAATATTAAGGTAGAATAATAATAGCATTTGCCAGTAACATGCTCTGCAGACTGATTCCTTTATTTCTTTTTCTCAAAAGAGAGGATTCATGAGCTTGTAGAGAACTAGCTTGTTCATATTACTACAGCAGTTCTCTTGAAGGTCTGTGAGTTTATGACAAATCTATGGAGAGTCTGACCACTGAACTATCAGAAACAAAGCATGTCACGTGTGCATGGCCTGTCCATGGCATCATGTTTGGTGTAGGAATTAACATCAGCAATTTCTTCTTGAATAAACTTTTACTAAGATTATTTTTTAAAAAGTTTCTTAAAAGTTATACCTCTATATCTATTCATTGGTCATTGTGACTCTTCTCACATCCCTGCATATATAAATGTGTTAAAGTTGTGTAAATTACTGATTCATATAATGCTGAATAATTTGAACCCAACCAGTGCTAGGCCTCAGAAAGGATCAGGCTTGATAAGTCATCTTTACCACTAAGCAGCTGATCAGACTCATCACAGAGCTCCTCTGGAGGTGACTCTTGTTGCTGATCAAGTTTCCTCCACACAGTTTTAAATTCAACTATGCTCCCTCTGAGGAAACCTTTCTGATGGATTACATATTTATATAAATTGTTGCGACCCTCTACATCATTCAGCGTACATGAAATTTTCTAAAATCAACAATAGTCATCTTTCTTTTAACACTCCAAATGACTCTTTTTGTTTCCCATTGGCTGGTCCAATAGATGTCTTTAACACTTGGGAGTATGGTCCTTTTGCTAATTTCTTTGAAAATGGGTTTATATATTAACAGACAATATGATTCCCATTGGGAAAATAGTTTAAATTTAACATGTCTTTAATACTGATTTTCTTGAGACAAGAGGAAGTTGAGTCTTTTTGCATGAATATCAATAAAAGAACACCTTAAAAACTTCTATTGGTATAAACATATTGCAGTTTGCATGGACAGAGGTGAGACTCCTTACTTTTTGTTGCATAACACCACCACTCCTACTGCTGCCGTCCAGGAGAATTTCTTCTATCCTAGTGAATTTTATCTGTCCTTTAGTCCACAGGATGGAACTCCTAAGGTTGAAGAATTAAAAAGATTTTCAGTGAAAATTTATATTCCTGATTTTTATCAGTACCTGATTTTATCTAGTTCATATATTTTAGAACTCTTACAGCAAGGAAATAAGCTTTGAAGAAAGCGAGTGTCTCCAGCTCAGGGAAAACAGAAAGTTAGATTATGCTTCTAATATTGTTCAACAGATGCCTGTGTAATGTGAATGGAATACACTCAACCAGCATGAATATAATTTCCTGCAGAGGTAAAAAGGCATGTGTGGGGAAGATCCACAGACCCTGACATAAACCAGTCGGAATTCAGATCTCCACATACAAACTGTTCATAATTCTCTTTTCAAAGAAGAGTCCACCCATGTCTTCAGATGTTATTTCAGATTACAGCCCAGAGACAACTTCATTGTGCAGCTCTGATACAGTCCTTGGCACAAGAGTAAGGGAGTCAGTGCTACAAGTAAATCTTCCCCAGTGGGAGAGAAACTTCACAGGCGCAAACAGCCGCCACAGATGGAGTGCATCTGGGAGTGCAACACCTAGGGCAGAAACCACAACAACATGGAAATGTGAGAGGCAAATCCACTTCATCAGTAATTCCCAAATGTAGGGGTTCATGATCAGTTCATGTAGGAATGAGGAACTCCACACATCTCACAAATGCCCTCTACTGAGTAGTGGGTCTGACAGGAAAAAACACTCTTCACACGTTTATGCAGCTCAAGGCAGTTGATAATTCCAGATTTGCACATCACAACATGTGTAGTCCTATGAAGAGCCAAGCATACCTGCCACCAAAACTACCCGCAGTAAGTAGCCTTTAATTAATTATATGTACCTTCACATTAAATGAAAACCAGGTTCAAATGGAGCCCTGGAAGTGATCATGTTTGAAGGCCTGATCATCAGTCGAATTTTAGAAAGAAACAAAGCAACAACCAAGGAACAAATATCACATGATTTCAAACGTTAAGCATTAGGAACAAAACCTTCAATAACTTCTGTAAAATCACACATTATACCAGTAGATAGAACTGTAAAACGTGGGTATGCATTGTAGCAGAGAGTGACTTCTTCCAGGCAGGCAAATGTGCAATAACCTAAAGGAACTTGGGTTTTGTTGTTTATTGTTTTGTTTTTGTTACTTCAGCAGAGGCTTTCTTATTTTGATGGAGGGAACTCTGCAAGCCAAAATGGAAATTCAGGTGCTTCCAGCACTAGACAAAGCTGGAAAGCTGGCAGAAGTGGCTTTCTTCAATATTCATTCAAGTTCTCTTTTGGGAAACAAAACCTTATCTCATTGATATCAATTCAATTTATTGTACTGTTTTCATGGTGCCGGTTTTATTAATGGCATGAGGATAACAGGTGCCATTACATTTAACCACATTAATAAAGCAATTAATTGGGTGCTTAATGTTAAAAAAGCAGGTCATCCCTCTAAGCACAACTGTAGCTTTATGCATGCATCTAGATTCCATTTGTTTTCCTGTATTCATTCAGTAGGACTTCAACTCATTAAAAAGTTAAGGAACACACTGCTGAGCTGCAAACTGGAGTCAAAATCCAGGCTTCAGACTCACTTAGAAACAAATCAACATCTTCCATCCCATTTGTCCATGATAGACAACTAACAGACAGCTGCTCTTACAGATTCAAAACAAATAATGATTTTCTGTCAAGGAAGTCCCAAGGAATTGCTTGAGTTCCCTTGGCAGACTACACTCAAAAGGACTGCACAATGCCAACTTACTCTACTTCCATCTCAAGTTGTCTTCCTAATGTGGTGTTACAAAGCACATTATTGAACACACATGACAAACGAAAAACATTGCTATTAGTTCCTCCTAGTGTGAAGATAATGGGATTCCTGTGCTTGAGCTCACATGGCACTGGAGCCACTTCAAAGAAAGTGATAATTTTATTGTGGGCCCATTCATCACACTCAGTGGGGTTTTGGGTTTTGCTGCAGACACCCATGGGGTTTGGATTGGATTTATCTGACAACCTCTCCAGTCTTTTTTTTTTTTTTTTTATTTCAATTATGTGTTCCTTATGTGTTCCTAAAAAAAAATCAGAGCATTGCCAACTGCCTTCTGTTAGCACCTTTATCACAGGATTCAAGATTCAAGTTTCTATATTGTTACTGAGGGTGATGGTTAATTCTATTAAACAATCCAGTCAGGGAAGCAAACATATGATTCTCACCTAAAAATAAAAAGACACAAAGTAACATTTGTATAGTCCCAATTCTACCTAAAATGTGTTCTGAAATATTGTTTCTATCTGTAGTGGAATCAAATGCTGACTAAACTTCATGGGTTCATGTTCATCAATTAATCTGTAAATAATCACTACTATACCAAGCATAATAAAAAGCTTTAAAAGATCTATCTCCATTTAGAAACTAGCAGTTGTTGAGTTTTCTTTTGTGTTTTTAGACATTTCTATTTAAAGAGATCCTAATAAATACAAATACAACTATTTTAGGTACATTCAACAGCAGATTGGCAATTCACATTTTTAAATAATGAAATTATTGAAATATTACTGATATTAAACATGTTGGACTGATTTAGTAATTTCATAGTATTGTGGGAGCACTAGAACTGCATCTGGATGATAATTAAGCTCCATATGTGTTGAAAAACAATTCACTGTAACCAAAATCACAGTGTTTTGGTGAAGGTAAGTCACCATACTGAGAAGCACAGTAGTTTATTGCAGATCACACACCACTGTGAGACATTATTGCTTTTAGTTAATTTGACATACACAAACCTTAGCATTCTCGCGATCAGCAGAGCAGCAGATTGCATTAAAAACATTTGGAAACCCAGTCTACCCAGTGCTACTGATACAGCACCTTTTACAGTACTCCAGGAGACAGCCATTCAATTACCTGCCTAAACTAGGAGCTGTAGTAAATAACATGCACTTATTGGAGCACTTCTCACCTTCTTTGTAATTCACCTACTTCAGCAGATGCAGGGCGGGTTCCCTTTACAAAGAGTATTCTGATGTCTTACAAAGGTTATGAATTCAACCATGTCATATTTATATATAAAATGAACACCAATTCCCCTCACTTCCCTTGTTCTGCCTATGTTTCCATGCCTATGAGCACACATGACAGAGGCAACAACGCTTTTTGTTACATCACTTTGCAGTCATGCTACAGCCAGTTACGAGGGAGGCTCTCTTATGAGTTTAGAGGCAAAAGAGTAACTGCCCCTCTCTGGATTTGGTGACCCGATTTCACTTTCCTGTGCACGCCAAATAAACTACTGCATACCAGTGAGTGAATGACAAATTAGCATTTCCCCTTTACTGGTTTCCCATCTCCATCCTTCCATTCTCCATCTTCTGATAAAACTCCCACAGGGTTCAAGCTACCGAGTTGAAGTATTTCCTTGCGGCAGTTTTACCAGCAGGAGTCTCTGGCGCATGCAGGGACTCGCAGGCACAGCTCTTTGGAGCTGCTTCAGCTCCACATACCGAGTACGCTGGCAAATCGTTAGTAGCAATTATTGCCATTAAGATATTTGTAGCAATTTTTAAGTGGGTAATATTATTTATTTCAATTTCTGTTTCTTTGAATTCAGAATCGTGGATCTACAGTTTCTAAGTCCTGCTGCATCCTTCTTTATTGGACTTTGTTAAAAAGTTGATAAACTCTAGATGCTCCGCCTTAAGAGAGCTACGCCGGGGGCTCAGCCGGGCCGGGGATGGGGGCCAGGCGGGGTGATGGTCGGCACAGCGGGGCAGTGGGGCAGGGGCAGGTGCGCAGCCGGCAGGCGCTGCTGACGGTGCTGCCCGGGGATTATCGGCGGGCCCCGGCCGGCCCCGCTTTTGCTGCGCCCGCTGCCGGCCCGAGCGCGGGGCCCGCCCGGGGACAAAGGGCGGAGCGAGCCGGGGTCGGGACCGGGGTCGGGGCCAGGGCCAGGGCCAGGGCCAGGACGGGCTCCGGCTCCGGCTCCGGCTCCGGTCTCCGACTCCGGCCGCCGCCACCCACACAGGGCATCTTCCCCAGCCATGTCCCCCAACTACATCCGGAGCTTCTCGGAGGGATGTGTGAGTACGCGGAACGCGTCCCCCTGGCCCCGACCGGACCTGGGGGTCCGGCCCCAAACCGCGCGGGGGCCGGGCGAAAATTGTCCCTTTGGGCCAGCTGAACTTTAATGTGCGGGAATAAGTACGGTTCTAAGCATGGTAATGATGGTGGCACGGCGGTCCGTGCTTTGCCATCACCTGACATCATGTGAATGAGTCAATACAACAGCAAAACGAATAGACTTTGGGTCGAAGCGCTCAGCTCCGTCTGGCGCCTTCTGCAGTAGCGGAATACAGATAAAGGCAGTGAAACAAATGAACTGGCAAGTGCTGGGCAAATTAACGTTTATATAAAGTTAGCAGGAACAATAAAGTGCTGTAAGACATTATTTTGTTAGCGAGCTACTGCACCCTACATAGGCAAACTGTCTCCCTTAAGACAAGTAGAATAAAATAAATATTTTGGATAATGAAAAAGAGCAAGTAGACCTCCAACAATAACACTGTTAATTTTTGGTTTTTTTTTATGTTGAATGAACCCTCTGATTTGCAGCTCAGGCCGCCAACAGTAATTGGACAATTCCACACTCTTTTTTTTGGTTCAATTCGAATGTTTTTCCTTGGTGTTTTGGGCTTTGCTGTTTATGGAAATGAGGCCTTGCATTTCAGCTGTGACCCAGACAAGAGAGAGGTTAATCTTTTCTGTTACAACCAGTTCAGACCTATAACTCCTCAGGTAATTATCTTTTTCTGTTATTTTTTTAATGGTAAAAATCCAATGTAAAGAAAGTGAACTGCAAAAATGAAAACATGATTGTTCTATATATGTACTAACTGACTAGGCTAATTATCACTAGCTTTTTTTTTCATCAATATTTTCCTTTTAATATCCCTTTATTTAATCTGTGATTATATTTAATCTGTGATTAAATATGAAGCTGTGCTTCCTGTCCTTCAAAATAATCCTCATGTTTCAACTAAATTTTTCAAACCAAAACATAACTGCTTTTTGCCTTTATTGTCACCTAAGCTTTTATACATTTATTTGATATCTATTAAAAACAGGCTTGCAAAATGTTCCAATATGCATGTGTTTTAGCTGTTCCAAAGCAGTTGTAAATTATCTGACAGCTACATTTCTGCTACATTTTAGGTATTCTGGGCACTACAGCTGGTGATTGTTCTCGTACCTGGAGCCTTTTTTCATCTTTATGCTGCTTGTAAAAGCATCAAACAGGAAGATATTCTCCAAAATTCATCCTACACCGGTTTTTATATCTTCTCTGTTTTCTTAAGGATTGTCCTTGAAGTTGTGTCTTTTTGGCTTCAGATTCAGCTCTTTGGTTTCAAAGTGAACGCAATCTACATGTGTGATGTGGGAGCACTTGAAAAAACGTTTAACATTACCCGGTGCATGGTGCCAGAGCACTTTGAAAAGACAATCTTTCTTATTGCAATGTACACATTCACTGTGATTACAGTGATCTTGTGTGTTGCTGAAATTTTTGAGATCTCATGTAGAAGGTTAGGTTTCTTAAAAACTCAGTGATGTCAACCACTCACGCTCATTTACTGCTCTGCCCACCTGCAGTTTTGTAACAATGATTTCAAAACACAGCAGAAAAACATCTCCTGTCCTCTATGCAGTGCTGCAGAAGAGAATCACACTCATTATTACTGAGGCAGAATAGTCACTTGACAGAAACTCCTCGTATAAAAACTTGCACACTATGAGAATAATCTTTTTTTCTATGTCAAGATCAAAGGCACTAAGTTCTCCATTATATTTTCATGACCTGTCACCTATGATAGTTCTGCCTCCAGAGGAGTGTCTGTGTGTGAGGAGAGGGTTATTTATAAACACACTTCTATTCACAGTTTCTCTGAACACATGCCATCGGAGTTAATATGGTCATTGCCCTTCCAGTAAAAATTATTGCAAATTCCTTACCTGCTCTTATGGCCTGAGAATTGAACAGTAATAGTAGATACTCTCTGAGCACCAGAAAACATTCGAGCATCATCCCAAGAAGTGCTGAGATGCATCCTGCATTTCAGCCCCCAGGAGCAGAGACTCCTGGTCAGGCTGTGGTGACAACATATCCACGGATACCAGCTTACTTTGCGGAGGCTCAGCTCCTGTCACCTGCTGGCTCAGAATCTCCTTTCAAAAGTGAGAGTAGCAAGGTATTCTTTGTGCTGACAGCAGTGCCTCATTATGTTTTGGCTTACCGTGTAGAAGATTTTTGCCAATTTAGTATGATCACATTTTGAAGGAGGAGAAGGGCTTTTTAACAATTTTGCATAAGTGGCTTAAAAGTATCAAAATAAAGTCTTGGAGAAAAGCCTTTCCTAGGCCCAATCATGATTTGATTTCAGTGTTTTGCTTGTGTGTGACTGCAGAATTGGGCCCACAGAATTTTCTGCTGTTTGTGTCACATCTAACTTTTTCTTGCTCTGACTAAAGCTGCTAGAAAAACAGTGAAGAAGGAACTCTGCATATTAAAATTATTCTATGCAGTAAGTGCATTTGGTTAGGTTAGGTCTCAAACTTTATAAAGGCATCAAATGTTTTTGTGTGCAACAGTTTCTAAAGGGCTAATAAACATATTAAATTTAAAAGTGATTTCCTTGTGCTGAAGTGAGATAAAAGAAATAAAACAGATTTAAGAATCAGAAAGAAAGGAGGAAATAGCATAAAATATGTACAAACAGCAATAATAACAGTCGGCCATTTTCCATTTGTTTTTTCAAACATAAAAAGCTGGGATCCTGATAACAGAATCTGGGTAATTTCAGAAATATCTAGGAAATTCTGGAAAAATCTTAACAATGTTTTACCACCAAGTATTAGTTACTAAGTCCCAAACACAGTTGAATTATCATAGGCTTGTAATTCTCACCCACAAAAGTGAACCTGCTAAAAAATGGAATAGCAAGTTTTAGGTGTCTTGGATTTGATTGAATCTGGGTTGTTTAAAACAAAGCGGGCTACAACTAGATGTGTGATTTTTTAATGTGCTGATCAAGAACAAGGCAATATATTTCAATACATTAACTATATTAAAGCATTAATATTATTTCTTCCCTAGGCAAATAAGTTATATGTTGTCTTAAATAAAGGCCCAGTCAAGGCTACCAGAATTATGCAATACTAAACTAGTTATTTGATACCTGCAAGCATTGCAAGTGAAATAAAAATCACTGTGCTAACTTCTTGTTTGCGTAATAGGACATGTTCTTTGGTTGATACATGTTTAATTTTTCACTGTATATGTCAATATCCACCTGGAATTATTCTTTCCAATTGAAAATTGTAATCTCAGGTAAAAATATTTTTTTTTATAAAAACATACAGTATACAGAACTACTAAGAAAAATAATTTATTTTCATGTGCTAGGTACAGTTGTTAACCAATGGAACACAAATCCCACTTCATCAGTTACTTATATAATAATAAAATAACTTAATCACAACCTTGTCAGTATTTTCCCTGGTGCTTAATACGACATTGTTTGCTGTTCTTCTGTAAATTTCCAAATACTTCAGAAGGGTCAGAAGAATGCCTAAACCCCCAAGCCCTCAGGACTTCTTTAAGTTCTTGTTACCATCAAGAGCCTTGAAGAACAAGTACTGGCATGGGACTGCCTAAGGATCCCTGGAGTGTTTTAGGAGCTGAGTTACCCACCACCATGGCCTTTCTCTTTGTGGTCAAATTCTGGAACATATTAAAAATTTTCCTTCTTCCAAATCAGATACACCACTGACTGTTTTTATTTCTGCATTTCCTGCGTAATTAAAATTGTCAAGTTCCTCAGTCTTTCACTTGGGAAAAAAAAAAAAAAGGGCATTATTGCCTTTTAGTGCAAATGTTTTTCTGTGCCTGATTTTCTGATTTTGCCATTACTTTCTGGAACACATTGATGGAGATATCCATGTAAAGAAATAATTTCCCCATGGATGTCAACACTTCTCTTTCCTATATTTGTCATTTGTTTTCCTGGTGCTCATTGTATTCTCAGGTGTCTTCTAAACTTTTCTTTTGCTTAGACTTCCAAAGTCTCACCACTTTCATCCTCATTTACATTGTTTTCTATCAACTCCTTACACCCTTACTCCCTCTGAGATTGATACGCCTTCATCAATTTCTCAGCGTTGAGCGGATTTTTGCTCAAATGCTTAGCAAGTATTTAAGATGATCATGAAGGCTTTTCTTTTTTTTCCATTAAAAAAGTAATTATACAATACACTTGGGGATTCTTTGATTAATTCTATTTCTTTACACAGCAAACATGAAGTCTTGTCTCCCAGAACACTGAGGAAGCATTTTTGTTGCTTACATCAGGTTCGCACTGTGCTCAGGGAAAAAGTCAAGTGCTTCTTTGACTTTTTCTTTGTTTTCCACCATACTCCCGCCACCTAATTTTCACAGATAGCACTCAAAGCAATCCCCAGCTCATATGTTTGCAGTCAGTTTTGTCTCTAGTCAGACATCATGATGATTTTAGTTCTCACTTAACAATGCACTGCAATTGTGACATGATTGTATTTACATCAAAGGTATAGCTGCTCTGGGCCAGCCAGCTTCTCATACAGCACTACAGCATCCCAGTCATGTAACCACTCCTTGTTCTGTTCCTTTCATGGATTCCTCTCTTGTTCAGACATCATTTCCCCTCTGTCCCCTTTTTGGCACACTCCCATGTCAGAAGTGAGACAATGAGACCACCTCTCCTACCCTGTGCCTCCCTCACCTTTCTTTATGCCCTGGAGCACTGACATTCTCTTCCTTTACAAAGAGACACTCTGGGATCAAGAAGAGGTTTGGCAAAAGGTGTACCTAAAAGAAATTTTAAAATAGTTTTAACTATGCCGTGAGAATGAGGTAATAAGACGCTAAAATAATTTACATTGCAATAACTTGTGAGATCCATTTGAAACCGCTTTGCTTCAACAGTTCACATTTCTTTTGCTGTTCTTATCCCCTCTGTGCAAAACCAGAAATCCCTGGTTCCTCCGAGAAAAAGTTACCTGGGAAGTGGTGATCCTACAAGATGCATGTTCCAGGGCTGACAGACTTTCTGACAGCTGCCAGGCAGCAGCCCAGTTCTATTAGCCAGGCCATGGTAATATTGCAAAATATGAAATATGTTAAATTTTCTTAAGAAATTATTTTCTTTAATGTCCAATCCTGAATACTTTCAAGCTTCATCAACAACAAGGAAGATTTAATCTGTGAAAACAGACAGTAGCTAACAAGCAAGCTCTGATGTCCAAGTGTTAGAAAAACAAATCACTTGGCAGTAGAATTTCCTAGTTTATCAGGTTTACATTGCTTGCCAGGTTTAGAGCTTGACATTATTCATCAATCTCAGAACCTGGGTGAGGTTAACAAAACTTGGGAAGGAGGATGCCCACTGACAGTTGACGAGGAACGCAGAATTTACAGGCCACAGGGCCATTTGGCAGAACTCACAAAATAAGGAAGAAACTAATAAGGCAACCCAGCAACTGTGCTGCAGTCACCTCCAACTGGGTAAAAGTTAATTCTGGCAGGGGGAGATCCTGAGCACCACCTCATGGACCAGTGACCCAAGAAATTCAACGACTCAAATGAGGACTAAACACGCTCACTAATTAGCACAAGAACCTAGAGAATTATCAACTAACAGAAGACAGAAAACTAATAAGAGAACTGTGTAACCTCTGGCCTTTGTTCGCTAAAATGTGCAAATAGCAAAGTGTTGATAGTTGGGGTGCTTGATTTATGGAATACCTCCAAACACCCAGGCTCACACAACTCTGAAATGAATAATCAATGTCTCTCTCATGCGCGTATTTCTTGGCTTGTTGCATACCAGGTAACTAATCCGGTTTTTGCAGACAACAGTTTTTGGGGACGAAGGGCAGAGCAAGGCACAGCTCAGACCCCAAGGGCCTCGCAGACTTTGGCAAAGCTTGGTACAGCCCAAGGAGAAGAAGTTTCAGGCTGAGAAGGGATTTCACTTGCAAGTGTGCCCCCACAGGCCAGGTCTGCACAGCTCTTTGGGCTGGCCTGCCGAAGGAAGGGAGGCAGAATGGATGGAGAGGGCGTCACTGGGCAGCCAGGGGCAAGCTGCTGTTCCACCGCTGGGCCAAGGAGCAGCCCCGATGCCTCCAGCCCTTCCTCATGGCTACTGTGGGAACGTGTTTCAAGCACTAAGGGGCCACGCAGGTGGCGTTTGAGGAAGGAAGGAAGGAAGGAAGGAAGGAAGGAAGGAAGGAAGGAAGGAAGGAAGGAAGGAAGGAAGGAAGGAAGGAAGGAAGGAAGGAAGGAAGGAAGGAAGGAAGGAAGGAAGGAAGGAAGGAAGGAAGGAAGGAAGGAAGGAAGGAAGGAAGGCCCCACGGCCCCGCCTGGCCAGTAGGGGGCGCTCCGCGCGCCCCGCCGCCCTGCCCGCCCACGGCGCCCGAGCCGGAAGCGGAAGCGGCGCGCGCCAACCCCGGGAGCGAGAGCCGCGCGCCGCCGCCCGCCGACGCCTCCCGAGCCATGGCGGCCCCGGCTCTGCCCCCGCTGCCGCCGCAGCTCAAGAGCATCCAGCACCATCTGCGGACCGCGCAGGAGCTGGACAAGCGCGAGCCCGTGGTGGCGTACTACTGTGAGTGAGGAGGCGGCCGCGGCGCCGTCCCGGCGGGCCCGGCCCAGGCGCCGCTGCACCGGGCGGAGCGCTCCTCCCCTGCCCGTCCGGGCTGCCCGGGGGATGCGCGGGGGCGGGGGGAAGCCCCACCTCCGGGCGGTGCGGGGTGGTCGCGGTGCGCCTCGGCTGCCGCTGCAGCCCCGCCCGCCTTTCCTGTGCTCCGTGCGTGCGGAATTAAAGCCCCGTGCGGCTGCACTAGTGCGGCAGCCCGACCGCCTGCTTGTACGGCACCGTGTAAAGCGGTCCTGATGGGACAGCCCGAATAAGTACGGCAAAAAGTAACACTCAAGGACCTCTTCAGAGTTCTTGTTCTCCTGCAAAGACCTCTCTTCTGTCATGTGTAACCCTGAATAAGTATTTCGAGTTAGAGAATATTTAGTGCTGATAGAAGCTTTCAGTTTCTTTCCTGTGAGACTTTGTCGCTTTCTCCGGACTCGCAAAGGCAATGAGCGGTTTGCTCTTTTTCTGCTGCTTTCTCTGAAATGAAACACAGCAAAATCTTACTGTAAAACTTGCAAATTAATATGTATATTTTTCTAGCTGAAGTGGCTTCTAAGCTAATGGTTGTCAGCGTGGACTGTGAGCCTTTCTAAAAGACCTTGGCGTAGTGAATTAATAAACGCAAGCTTGCTGTTAGTCTTAAGTTCCTGTTAAGCCACAAATGTAAAGGGCCTAAGACTAGCAGATCACCAGAAATATATGTTTATGTTGTTGACAACCCACCCTCAAGGGGAAGGAAGATAGGTCATCATAGCATTGGTATTTTTTATTGAGATACAAGGTCATTTGAGGGCTTTACTTGGCTTTTCTTCAGGAAGAATGAAATAAAAAAATAGGTTTAGAACTGGTAGTTTTTCTTTGCAAGGTGATCTTAATTTAGAAGAATGAATTAATGAAATTCAGGTTTCAGATAGCTCTGAAAAAACTAAGTGTCGTCTGAGTGACAGAAGAATAATTTTACCTTTTCTGTGTTACACAGGAATAGTGCAGCGACGAAGGTGAGGTAGCCACATATCAGAAAACTGGATGTTCTCAGTAGTACCCACTCTTTATTTACTGGAAGAGCACAGGACAAGTGACACTGTGTGGCAGGAAGCACCAGCTTGGTCAAGTTGCACTGGGTTGTTTTGTTGTTTTTTTTTTGTTTGTTTGTTTTTCTTTATTTATTTGGACTTTTCTGTGAGATGTAACACCCTGTCTGACTACACAAGAAAAAGACCTATATTAGTGTAGGTGATAAAATACAAGTCTGTTTTAAACCAGAAATGTTTTAGTGTATGATCTTTATTTATTCCTCTTTTGTATTCTGAAACTAAAGTCTTAGTGTAGAGGGAAAAAAAGCCTGTGGATAATGGATAATTGCCATTTCCTGTAAAGTCATTTGCCTTGTCTGTCCTAAGTAGTTTGAAAATGTTATTTTTTCATTTGAATACTTCTGAACACATCTGGTTCATTACTGAATATAGCAAAGACTGTATTCCAGAGGCATCTGTTTCATTACAGTATTATGTAAATGAAAAGCACTGACACCTCTTTTTCAAGTTAGGTCTTGCTCAGATCCTTTGTTTTTTAAGTGCACAAAGGAGGAGAAGTTGTTTTCACCAGTCTTCCACTGAGGACACTTATTTTCTCCCGTGGTGGTTGAGTTTGTCTGGACTGAGGAAAATGCAGTACTCCTGCTCCATAGTTATTTCTTTTTTCTTCATTTAGTTCTGGCTTTTAAACAAAAGTAAGGTTTATGAACCATTAATTTTTAACATCGTGGGTTTGGAATAATTACATTGAATCCCAAAGTATTAATTATTAATATTGCTACTGTCAAAAAAAGGTACTGTATATACTCCTAGCATGCTATGAATAATAAAAGCTTTACAAAAAGATAGATCTTTAGAAGTGTAGAGCAGGGGATGCAAAAACATTTCAAGGTTCCTTTCCAATAATGTTTTGAAAGCAATGTGGATTCGTGTAGGGTTAAAGCAGCGCCTCTCATTAGATTCTTCACTGAAAAAAAGTGAGCATCTCTTTGTGGAGCCTTTGAACTGGGTTTCAGAGGAGCTCTATACATTTTATATAATGTATTGTGTGGAAGAAATGGAGTAAGGAAAGCTCCACGTGTGCTAGGCTGTGTAGTGTTCTTTGTGCTGGCGCTTCACCAGCCTCATCTGCAGGCACATGCCTGGCAGCCGGCATGTCCCAGGACCAGGGGGCTGCTGTGGCCTGTGTCTGGAATCCTGAGTGTCCCAGGACCAGGGGGCTGCTGTGGCCTGTGTCTGGAATCCTGAGTGTCCCAGGACCAGGGGGCTGCTGTGGCCTGTGTCTGGAATCCTGAGTGTCCCAGGACCAGGGGGCTGCTGTGGCCTGTGTCTGGAATCCTGAGTGTCCCAGAACCAGGGGCCTGGTGAGGCACACCAAAGTGCCTTTTAAAGGCCATTTTCCATCACAAAGCTGCTTACACAGCCACTCTGAGAGGGGGATCTTTGGTTAGCTAGTGAATGTAACTATCAGTCTGAACAGTGATGTGTTGGTAGCTTTGGAATGTTGCCATAAGTGGTTCATGCCCAGAAAAAAGCTTCGGGCACAATATTATTAATGCTGCCATGGTACAGTAGTTTGCAGTATGAGCATATATATGCTAGGTTTTGAGCTATGATAATTCTAGTTAAGTTGCACTTTTATATAATAAGATACCACAGTAAGAGTTGTGACACATTAATTTGAGGATTGGAAGCAGGTGAACCTTGGCAAGACATGTTTGCAACATAAAATACTGCTTTCTATAGCTTAGCAATAAAATTTTCAGAGAAACTACTTACTGCTCTTGTTAATGTTTTTGTCTCTCATCATAGGTGCTGTAAGTGTACATTTAAATATGGGAATTTATATGGCAGTTACATGATTTATTTGCATACACCATATTTTTCTCAGGTGTATAGTGCATTTTAAGCATTAAGCTAGCATAAATCAGTAATGCCACCTGAATAAAATGCTGTAGTCCTTCTCTGGCCTCTCATTCCCAACCCTAGAGTGCTTTAGAAGCAAATGTTAATGTAATTGTATGATGAGACAATAATAAGATATTTTTCAGCCAGGCCAATTCATTGCTGCTTAAACATCTGTGTTCCCACACAGACAAAGAAAAGGAACAGGACACAGAGGCTTGGGGCAAAGGCAGGACTCCTGCTTTTGGTATTGCTGGCACATGTTGATTTACAGAAACTGTAATTTAATTAACAATAATCTGTTTTACACAATATAAATAGCTACAGCAGGGATTATTTGTCTTTTTCAACTGCCACATAATTTTCCTCATGAAAAATAAGATGTTGAACATTGATGTTCTTGTACACTATAACACATTTCATCATGGGTTTTCCACATTGCAAAAATTTGAAAACTGCTTTATTGCTGGTAATCCTGTGTAATCCTTACAAAACCTTCATTCTTAACCTCTTTTTAAGGTATTCAGATTCAAAGCAGAATATGATCAGTAGCTTATATGTTGTGTGTATACTGTTACCTTTTTGGCTCTATCTATTGTTAGTAGATGGACATAATCTATGTCCATGGATGTGATTGAAGTAATTAAAATACATTTTTTTCCCCGACAGTGTGAACCATATATTCACATGGTTTTAACATTTCTTCTGTCTGGAGCACGGACTGTAGAGAAATAAAGAAACCAGTTTTCTGTTTGTTTTTTTGTTTGTTTGTTTGTTTTTGTTTGGGGTTTTTTTTGTTTGTTTGGGGGTTTTTGTTTTTTTTTTTTTAATTTTTAGTGGGATATGATCTCGCAAAATAATTCTTCTTTTAAAGAAATTAGACACTTAATGCAAGTGTTCAGCACTCCAGTAGTCTACCACTTTATTTTAAAGTGCTTTCCTCCCTATATGATACTTTTTTCACTTTTGTATTTGTTGTTAATCGTTGTCACTAAATATTTAGCTATTTCAGGTTCAGTAAAGGTCAGGTTCAGCAGGTATAACGGAATACTGAAAAGTATGGTACATTGTTTGCCTAGCAAAGGACAAATATGTAATTGGTAGTCAATAAAATAACTTTTTATGTTAAAAACGTTCTTGAGTCTCACTGTTTGACTACTTTGAGATGTTATTTTGCAGACACAAGGAGGCAGGCTCTGATAAAAAAAATTTCGCCTGTAGTAACTGCAGAAATCATATTTCCAACTGTGGCATAGGCAGTTGGACAGATGAATTATTAAAAAAAAAAAATCAGTATTTGAGAGGTAATTGCATCTTCCAAAAACTTCAAGTTTAGAGTTATAAGCAAGATTTTCCTTAATGGCTGTTGTTTCTGCCTTCCAGTCACATTGTTCATCTCTTTGCAGAGATGAGTGGTAGCTTGTACTTAGTGGTCATTAATGTTCGAATTTAAAAGTATTGAGAGAATGCCAGTGAGTTGCCAGAAAAGGATTGGTGTTTCATGATCACTGTTTGGATAGTCAATGAATTCATGTGAGAAATTATGATTCTAGTAACTTTCAAAAAGCAAAGTGTGGTGATTTTTCCTTTACATCTACTAAACATCAGAAAATAATCATGTAAGATCAGTTGATATGATCTAATAAGAGAGGTGTGAAAAAACCTTCAATTTTTAATTAGTGAGATGGAAAAGCATCAGGGAAGTTCTTCCAAAGGATCATACTCTTGTATTAACATTTGTGGTTTTGTGAGATCAAGCAGGAGGGAAAAGCAAAAGAGACAGCTTCTGTTCCACAACTAATTGACAACCTCTTGAACTGAAAGTCATTCAGCTTTTAACAGAAATATCCATCCACCTGTTAAATGTGACTGGCTTGTCACTTTCAAGTGTAGTCAGACATTTGTGAAACAAGCTTCTCTCTACATCCAAATTATAGAGCAGCATTTTAGTATGATTATTACTGCAAAAAGAAATAGACTGTGAAGTTCATGGCCTGACTGAGAATTTGGGTAATGTAGTTACTGTGCAATTTTACAACTGAAATACTGTTATTTTTTACCAGTTGTTATCCTTTACCAGTTCAAGTAGTCCTTCTTAGTAGGAAGGAGTAATAATGGTCAAATATTTTAATGGAACTTTTAAACTACTCAGGTTTTTTTTATATCTTGATGAATTCTGAATGATTAATTTAGAAGAGGCATGTGATAAAGAAGTGTTATTAAAATTAACTGGTATTTGCTGTATTTGGAGGGATTCAGCACATACTTAGTGACTTCATTTATACTGGGACATTGTGGAATTGAAATGCATAAAAATGTGCTTGTAGAATTCTATATCTGAAATGATCAAATCCCTGAGCTTTCCAGTTTAAATATTCCTTTTTTTGTACTAGTTTTATATAGTCCATTTGTAAAAGTATATTTTCCATAGTCTCATATTGCTGGTGGCAGAAAACTGTTTTGTGGGCTACTAATACAAGAAATGTTTTAAAGGCTTGCATACAGAAGAATGTTCTTTACTCAGAGTAAGTTGATAGGTTTTAAGTCAGATATTTGAGTAGATACCAATTTCATAGTGTACTGTGAGACTTGTTTTGATTGTGCTATGAGTGAGTATAAGCTAAAATATTTTCTCAATTTATACTTTTCCCTTTGCTTTCTATTTTTTTTTCTTCTTTGCAGTCTCTTTGCTCTGATTGTTTCAAAGATTTGTAACTGGGTAAGACTGTGCTCTTGAAATTGCTTTGTCTGTGGAGACAGAGAAGCTAAAAAAGTAGTAGGAATAACAAAGATAATTGTATAAACTCCACAGTCCCCAAAGCAGACTGTGGGTAGTTTATGAAAATTAAGATGATATTAACTGTTGTGTAGTATATTGGGCACTTGCTTTGATTACATAGATAATATTTAAAAATAATCTGTTCTGACAGAGATACGGATGAGAACATATAAAACAAGTATACTTCAGTGATTTAAACCTTCTCTGAGTTACACATACTTGTATAAAACTCCTAGATTTCACTTATATGGTATAAATATACTAAGGTGCATTTTTCCCAGCATATAAATTCATCATTTTTGTTATATATTTATTCAACTTGAACCTCTGGAAGTAGGATTAACAGCTGTCTTTTCCTGCCTGAGGTTTGCTGCTGCCTTTGAAAGAGGAGTGCATCGAGCAATATTCTGATTTGCAGAATCACAAAACTGTTGAGGTTGGAGGGCTTTGTACATTACCTCGTGCAGTGCCCTGCTCAGAGCATAATCACTAGGGCAGGTTGGTCAGGACTGTGTGCAGGCAGTTTTTGAACATCTCCAAAAATGGCAGCTCCAGACAGTAAAAGATAATTCTTATGTTTAAATGGGATTTCTTGTATTTCATTTTGAACCAATTGCCTCTTGTCCTGTCACTGAACACCACTGAGAAGGGTCTGACTTTGTCTTCACTCCCCACTTCCCCCCTCCTCTCCTCAGGTATTTACACACAGTGATAAGACCCTCTGATCCTTTGCTTTCCATGACTTAAACAATGTGAGCTGTCTGCCTCTCCTGGTGTGAAAAATGTCCCTAGCCTTTCATCAGCTCTGTGGCCCTTGCCATGTCTCCTCCTGGGAGCTCAGGGCTGCAGGTGTGGCACACCAGTGCTGAGTAGAAGGGAAAGATCACTTGCCTCAACCTGCCAGCAGCACTTCTAATTCAGCTGGTTGCTGGTATCCAGTAAGGTCAGGAGTACACTTTGGAAACTTCTCTCATGGTCACCTAGGGTGCTTCGGTTCACCTCACAGAGTAGTTTAAAGGCATTAAATAGGCTTCTTCCAGTTTAAACTAAGCCAGGAGGGTGTTTCAGATTTGTGCTCTAATCACTAAAAGCTGTTTCATCTTCATGAGTTGACCACAACTAATCCAGACTAGCTGCCTTTTCCTCTTTTTGCATTCTAGAGATGTCAATTGCTATAAATCCTGTGTTTAACGTAGTTTTTCTGTTTTAATTGGAAATGTTTTATTTATTTAACTGTAGAGACAAGCTTTTAAAAGTACCAGTAGTTTAAATATTGTAGAAAAGCTTAGAAGCTTATGAACTGTACATATAACTTACTCAAATTTTGCAAGACCAAAAGAAGTCCTTAAACTGGACTGAAGTGTGGTAGTGTAGAACACAATCATTTCCTGAGATTCATAGGAGGTATTATTGTGTTATTTGTATTGTCATCTAACCTTAATAGTTACCAGGCGTGTTTGTCATTGGAAATTTTGTTTTGCCTATTTAGCTTGTCTGTAACTTGCTATTACTATTATTATTATTATTAGTGAATTGTTAGGGGACTTACTCTAACTTTTAGGAGTTTTAAGAGCCTGTTGAGATAATTTTGACTTAATAAAATTTGTCTGGTATGTGACGTATTATACTGTCATCCACTCCTTTACTTCAGTAAGATTCAGAATACTATAAAAGAATCTGAGAGGACAGGAGGGTCATGATGCTATCCTCTTTTGAGTTTCTTAATTATATTTTTTTGTAGTCTTCATTTCCCCCACTTTTGCATTATTTTTTTTCTTATCTATTTCCCTAAGTTGATTTTACTTGAAAATAAATATTTGAAAGTAACTTGGTTTCTCTTTAATGTTTTAGATTTTCATTTGATACTGCCAGCCTAATGTCTTGTATTTTGCCAGTTTCCTTTGGCATCATGTAATGAAGAGAAAGTGTAAGGCCTTCCAAGTTTGTTTGTTGTCAGTATGTTAAATCTGTATTTAAAAGTCTTTGAATTCAGGCAGCTTGGACTTAGTCATGTAGAAATACATTTATGATGTGCATGCAGAAATTACATGATTGAAATATGGCACATTTCTGAGAGCAAGAATAATTCATTTTTATATGAAAATGTTTCCAGCACTTTTGGATTTGAGTAGAATCCATTTTTATGTCTTTGTGTCCTTTGCTTCCCACATTTGTATTCCAGCTGTTGGCTTCCTGTACCAAGCATTTAACAAACGTTTTTCTGTCAGTGGTTTGACAAAGGGATGTAGAATATGAATGAGTAATAAATTATGGCCTGGTAGAGCTTTCATCCCTTCATCAGGATCAAAATATTGCTAAAATTTATTGCAATGTTATTTGTTACTATTTCATGTCAGTTTGTTACTATCAAATGTCAAAAATATTTCAGTTGCTAATAATTTATCTTCTGTGCTAGAAAATTAAATATGCACAGGGAAAAAGAAGTATAATCTTTTGATCCTGTTAGACCAGGAAAAAGAAAGATGGGTAGTAGGGTAGATGGGTAGTAGGACAGAATTTCAGAGTTGGAGAATCAACTTATTGTGCATGCTTGCTGGCTGGAACTTTTGTTCTCTGGTACTTTTTACTTGGCACAAAGCTAGTTTAAAATGGGAGTGAGGGGAGTTTCAGTTGTTATCCAAACATTAATCTGGAGTAACTTACTGTGTATGAGGAATGAATGTCTGGCACATACTAGAGACAAAATGCTTGCTCTGAAATTGTGCTGTGTATTAGCAAAGGAAAAATAACATGGTATTACGTGACATAAATAAAGGCAGAGAAGTTTCTGTAAAGCTCGCTGTATAATTCCAGCCAGCACACCCACACTTAGTATTTACTGAACAAAGATTAAGGGCAGCAAATCAAGATGTATATTTTGCAGTTGTCTTGGCAAAACATTTTTGTGAGAATGAATACTTGCCAAGTCTTTATGAATTTGAAGATAAATGTCCTGTCTACAAACTGAGAGCAAAGTTATAGCAAAGCTCTTAGTTAATAATTGGCCAAACAGTTGTGTCTTTGTGTTTAAAATTACAAGAGACTTTAGCTCTACTTCTGATGTTATTAATATTTAAACATTAGCTCTTTGTAGCCTCCTTTACCTCCTTAGTACTTTACTTTCTGCACATACTATACTAATTTGTTGGCCACATAAAAGTCTATTTTGCTACTTGGTTTGGGTAGAGGGAGGCAAAAATAGTTGTATTTATTATAAAACTGAGTGCATAAAACAAAAAGTAGGAATAATTTCATTCACCTGTTTGTTTCCAGATATTCCAGATCTCAATCATAAGTAGTGAAGAAAGATAAGAAACACAGGTCACTTAATTTCAAGATACGTTTAGGCTTTAAAACTTAAAATTTTTTGCATCTACAGTGTATGGGTTTAGCTGTCTTCTACATCAACATTTTCAGAAGCTTGGCTGTTCATAGAGGATTTTTTTTTTTTTTTAATCAGAAATTCCTAAACAAATGGCTTCTGTAAATCAAGTTCTTTAGTTTTAACAGTGTGTCACTGGGGACATGCAGTTTAAACGTTTTGTTTAATGTGTAGAGAAGTTCTGAAGAGAAAACCAAAGTGATTTTGATGTAAATTGGCCTTTCAAGTATAAGGTGAAACAATGCATTTGTAATATATAACACTGCGAGCATTTCTTTTTTGGCACCTACACTATTTGGGAAATTACTTTCCTCTTATTAGAAGTTGAACCACTTCCATTAAAGCAAAAGTGTTGTGACTTAGCAAGTATAGTAATAATACTGGGCATTGCTTTTGCAATATTACAGGAACCAGAACAGCTGTATTTTATGGAATGTAAATAATTTGTTTTCTTTTAAATGTGGTGAAAGGGTGCAACTGAACTTCTGTCACTGTTGACTTTCTTAGCAGAAGTGTTGGAGGCAGTAAACTTTTGACCTCTTGCTTATGAGTTATTTGCTACTGAGATTGCCTGTCAACATAAACATGGAGAATAGTTCTATGACCATTAATTGCCAGTTTAAAATTTGACTGATACTAACACAGGAAGGGAAATTAATCAACACATGATTTGCTCTTGCTGCTGAAAACTTAGTAAAGTGCATTTGCCCATTTGCTGCAAGCTAGGCAGGAAAAGGACTTAATAGATTTCCTTCACTAGGTGAAAACATATTTTCAGTTGCAGTCATGTATCTTTACAATAAGTAGTACTTGTACAATCAAGCACACACAAAAGATATGCAAAGGAACACCTTAACTGGCAAAGGTAGTAGTATCAAAACCAGCACAGTCTTACAGATAGCCTTCTTGTAGAATACTTGGGACATTTCAAAATTAGAGCAGAGAGGATAACAGAAGACACAGATGTGGAAGAATTTGCATTTGGAAATAAATCTTTTTCCTTAGGAGTATGATATAGTAGTACTCAAAAATGGAAAAAGTATAACTAGTAGATACTTTTTCCTGTTGTCAGATGCAAGGCAAAGGATTGCTTACTGCTTTCAGATTCACTCCCATATTGTTCTTCACACAGATAATTTCAAAAGCAAAATATTAAAACATTAAAAGGTTATTATATTTATTTCAGTATTGCCTTAAAAGATAATTATTTAGATTATTACCTCCTCTTCCTATTTTGTTTTTGTGCCTAAAAATCTCTAATTCTTTCAGTTTTTCAACTATTTCACCTTCTGTTTGCTTGCTAAGTTTTAGTGACAGAGGTTTTCAATCCCAAAACCCAACTTGTGACTAGAGCAGCACTGGGTAAAGCAGTAAATGTACCTAAATATCATTAACAACATTCTGTGTGTCACTGATGAGATTCAGACTGGTAGAGTGTACTTTTCTTCTGTTTTTTCACTTCATCAACTAAAACTGATGTTTATGGAGATTTTGGCTGTTTTGCATTTCCTGACCTGAAGGTTGCCTCATCTTTCATTGCAATCAGGTTTTATCCGTTTTTTAGCAACAATACCTGAGCCAAGACCTTTTGGCGGGCAATGCTACTAGGTAGTGATGCTCTGTCAATAGTTGTTTTCACAGACATTGTACTCTTTCTTGATCACCACTTTCTTGAGAAAAAAGGAAGAGCTTTTGCCTTTATTTGAACCACTGCCTCATCAGAGGCCTGTCTCTGGACAGGTCAGTCCTTTCAAACGTATATGAAGAATTGAGCATGCAAAATTCCTGACTTCAAAAGCTTTTAGAGATCTTTTAGAGATGTTGATTATCACTAGATAATCAAGAGATTAACAGACTCTCTTGTTAGGGTAACTTAAGTGTGCTTTGACCTTTTGCTAGTTAATAAGACCTTTAAGAAATCTTAACAATTTCTATAGGCAGTGATACAAATTTGGACTTGGTGGCTGCATGTGGTAACTGTCTACTGTGGTTACTTGTGTGGTACAGAGATGTAATTGCTGTGACAGGTGGAGCACATTTAATCTTACCTCAGGTGGCATTAACAGTCTCTCTCAAGGTTGTCCCTGTTCTTAGTATCTTAGACTTGCTGCTGTGAGAGCACCTTCACACTTTCTTGACAGTCTGTGCTTTGGATAATAGTACTTTGATTTTTAACAACTCAGGAACCTTGGATACCTTGTTCCTAGAGTCTTTTACAAGGAGGAAGGTGTTGGTGTGGAAAATTGCTCCATGTCATCCACAGTGTAAAGTTATATATGGACAAGAAAACCATTTTTCTTGTTTCTGTAACTATTGTTCTCTGACATGTGATTTCTGTGTGTTCAAGAGTTGTTCTGCATTTGTTCACTGGAGTGCCTGAAGGAGACTTAAAGTCTTTCTCAGCCTCTGAAATCCATGGGGAGGAGAAAGGGCTGGTTTTTCAGGGCTTTCTACAAAGCATACAGATGTCTCAGTCGTGTAAATATACCCCTTTGGATATTAGTGAAGAAAAAATTATCTGGCTTTCACAATTTAAATGGATGTCTTTGCAATGAGAGTGAAAATCCCACATACAGGTTACACAAGAGTAATAGTTACAATGTAGAATATCTTTTAATTTTTAAACTGATCAAGGCTAAAGACGTTTGCAAGATCCATTTATATGGTAACAGTTCCTTCTATGTAAATGAGTTATGGAGGAGATCTGAAGGTGCATACTTCAGCAAGTAAGGTAAATCTGTATCCTGTAATTGCCAAATGTATTTTGAATTTGTCACCCTAATGCATATCAGTCTAAAATTAATTTATTTGCCTCTGAAAATATCTGATCTTGGCATTCATCAAAAATAAATAACTGATCTGGATGATTCATAGGTTTATCAACATTATGTTAATTCCTAAGTTTTATATTGTTAAATTATACCATGAAATGGGTTCAGGGGAGCTTACAATCAAGTATGTACTTAAAAATCAATTTAATTGAAGCCTGCGCATTCCATCACATACCAGGTGATTATGGCATTTTAATTGATGGTTGCTTTTAATATTAATTTAGATACAATAGATACAATTGTATCTATTGCCTTAGATACAATTCTCTTTCTGTGTTTGAATTTCTTCCAAATCTAATTTCAACTTCACATGCGCTAGTTTTGTAGTGCTTAACATGTCAGCATACTGAAGATAAATTAGGTTGGCTTAAGAGTACCTATCAATAATTGGCTTAATTGTAATGTTGTCACTTGATGAAACTCACATAACTATTCTTCCATTTGTCATGGTCAAGGATTGTAGTTGTTCTTAGTTCAGGACTTTCACGTGGTTTTTCTTTCCTGAAAACTTGAATACAAAGATGTTAGATCCTTCTAGACATTGTAACAGTAAATATAGAGAGCCATTGGAGAGCAGAAGTATTTTATTTTTCAGGGAGAGTGTCTTTAAATGGTTGGGCAACAGCTTTAACATTCAAAAATAAGTGAGCTTTGCAGTCCCAAATAAGGAATGTATACTTGGTCTGGTTTGAATAGTCAGGTGTATATGAAATAGAAAATACTACTTTAAAAATCCAGAAAAAAATAGTTAAATTATGATGCTCACCGCAGAATCTAAGTAAGTTTTATAGAAATACATCTAATTTTATTAGACAAATTGTTAATAGATGGAAAAGGCAGACAAGTTTTTGCATATGTTTGTAGTATAAAATAATTGAGTATGTAAGTAATGTTTTCTTCTGCTGCAAGCATCAGGATAACTGCAATGTGATAACAATTCTGCTATACTCCTGTTTACTGAGGTTACTTGAAGGGAAAATATTCTCTCTGTTTTATGAAGAGATGCTTGGGAGGAACAAGATGCTAAGCTGTGAGGCAAGTTATAATTGCTTGCAGAACTCTCTGTCCTTCAAGAAGAAGGACATGGGGTATTCCATAATAACTACTTCATGAAAATATTTGGTGGAGTTACAGCTTTTGATTCTTAAACTCTGCATTTGAAAGTGTTTTGTACAACTCCCTTGAGAGTCAGAAGTGGGAGTTATAGGAATGTTTTTTTTTTTTTGTGGGAAATGTTCTGCATTTGATTACTGAATTTTTCTGGCTATTTTCCCTACTTGGTGTGTGTTAATACTAGTAAATAATACTTGCTTGGGTTTGCCCACAGTTTCATGAAGCCTATAAAGTTTTACCATGTGCAAATCTAAAACTCACAGATTTTTGGTAGTAAAAAGATAACTTTTAAGCAGAAGATGTTAATCATTCCTTTTCAGGATCTTATTAAAAACTGGCAACTCTACTTGCAGGGCAAATTTGATAAAGTCTGTCTTGTCTGATTTAAAGATCAGGTTTGTGTCTTTAATGTTTTAATGCTATGTATGAGTGTACATAGAGATAGTAGGTGCTTTGTAGCATTTGCTCAAGTGTTGTAAGGCTAGCTGGCTCCTGCTAGATGAAGTTCCATTTATATCCAGACACTCTCAAGTAAATTTGAAGTTCCTATTTGGGAGAGCTGTAAATGAGGGTGGTGGTTTATAAAAGCACTTGGTATTGCACAATAGTGATACAAACATCAGTTTAAAATGAGTAGGAATAGTTACTGGGGAAAAAAAAAAAATACAGATCTTCCAAATATATCTCCAAGGCCAAACCTTGCATTTTGCTGTAACTGCTCACTAGTACTGGAGTCAGTCTGTGGTTAAATCATGAGTTTGTCTTGCAGGTATGTTGGGGGCATTGCTTTGTTTGCTTATGGGTTTTGCCTTAGATAATCACTTTCAGTGTTTTTTGTGTGTTTTGTATGATTTCTAGGTCGTTTGTATGCAATGCAGACAGGGATGAAGATTGATAGCAAAACCCCAGAATGTCGCAAATTTTTATCCAAACTTATGGATCAGTTGGAAGCTGTAAGTAGAATTTATTGCTTTCCTCAAAATTGGTCATGATATTAACATAATTTTTATTTAAATTTCTGCATATACTGTCTCTTCTCTGCAGCTATTCTGCATGCAAGCATACTGCATGAACTTCAGTAGTATGTAATAAGTTGCAAAATGATTGGAAGGAGATAAAGCTGTATGTGTGTATGCATGCACAAACATTATTGAAATTTTGCCATAAGATTTTGTGTAGACAGCATAAATTACAGTGCTTTATTTATGCATGTTCTCATGACAAATCATAATTCATTGTGAAGTTAATGCTAGTGTTTTAGAAGACTTTTTTAATTGGTTTGCCTTTGATTCCTGGAAGTCTGTGCAGTTATTTTCACTGCTGTAGGACTTAATAGCCTAGTCCTTGGATGCTTTTGAAGTCTCTAACCTAAACTGTTGTATCCAGGTAGTTTTTATAAATATTCTTTAAAAGCTAAAGATACTTCTGATTGTGTCCTGTGTTAGAGATTGGAGACTTTATTTTATAAATTCTTGTAAGCATGGTCTAATCTGTGTGGGTAACGGGATAGCTATGCCAAGCTCTTCTGAACGGACCTGGTACTGTTGAAAAGCCTTAGAAAGGTAAAGTTGTGGTACAGATGGTCATTTTAAGTTCCAGAAGCTGTTTAAGATCATACCCTGTAGTTTTCAGTATTCTTAAAAAAAGAAATTTGTTGGCTTTGAGATCTAAGTGCTCATTTGGAAGCAGCAAGTAATGCTGAAAAATGAAGCAGCAGCTCTTTTTTTGTTCAGTATTGGTGATTCCATCCGAAGTGTAGCAATGCCTGGAGAGTTTGTGTGAAACTAGTACCACAGCCTTCAGTAATGAAAGATGGATTGCTCACCCATGGAAGTATTTAAGGCCAGGTTGGATAGGTCCTGAGCAATATCTTCCAGTGAATGGCATCCCTGCTAACAGCAGGGGAGTTGGAACTAGATGACCCTTAAGGTCCTTTCCAATCCAAACCATTCTGTGATTCTCTGGAGAAAAATTGAAACATAAACCATTCGTCTTTTTTTTTTTTATAACTTGTACTTCTAGCTTTTTTATCACTGATTTTCTGCAATGGAAAATTCAGTGTACAGTGATTTCTTGGTATGTTACTTCATTGAATTTTGACATCTTAAATAGGGCTGGGTTTTGTGTTCAAAGGGAGAATGAGAGATGGCAGGACAGGTGAGATTAAAACTCAAAAGGATTTTGCTCTTAATTTCCTAAGAATTGTTGGAATTGGCTGGATTACTTTTGGTACTTCAGCAGTTAATCTGTAGTGTTCAGTTACCCCTTCTGTTTCAAAATTGAAAAGACTGAAAAAGCAGCAAAAGTTCATAGTTTCACGTTTTGGTTACTGGTAAGAAGATTGTCTGTGTGACAGTTGATGCACAGGTATTGAAGATTCTTCTATGTATCCGGGTGGTGGAAGGATGGAGAGAACACTCCTAGTCGAGTCTAATAGAGCAGTTTTGGGGCTAGAAAGTTTGGATTTGTGGAAAAGTTGGAGCCTGCTTTGATTTAGGAGCTGCTGTTTCCAGTCTGCTCCTAACCACCAGGGGGCGCAGAGGGGTCCGGTTTAATTTTTTTTAAGATTAAACCTAAATGCCTTGAGTTTTGGGTTGAAATCATGTATCAGCGTTTAAAACACCGGCGCTGCTGTATTGAATCTCATATTGTGTGAAGGATAATTTCAACATTAAACAACTTGGTTAACTTTAATACTTTTAGAAGTGTATGTAACAGTGTCGGTTATGTGTTTGAAATAATTGAGCATCAGAATAAGTATAGTAATCAGTTCTTTTCTGAGCATGAGGCATACAGATAGGTTAGGGAAATATATGTGTGTGTACAGTTTTCTTCCTGAGTTAGCTTCAGTGTTTGAGTGTTTCGTTTGAACACGCAGATTTTGGTGCTTTCACAAGAAAATGACACTTTGTAGAACAAATACTCCTTGAAAACCACATAGAGTAGTTTGATAAAAGTCTTAAAATTATATTTCAAAAGATTATATTTAACTACTGAAATCAAGTAACTTTTCTGGCAACATTTTATGTCTTAGAAAGTTGGCAGCAATCTAAAAAATAGGGAAATGCTGCCTGAATGATTAAATTTTCTTTGCACGCACAGTGAAAAAAAACTGCTGTTCAAAGATTGTTTTTAAATCTTTTGGCAAAATAAAGGCTGCAGGTTACTATCATGCAGTGTTCCTGTTTTTGTTCTCTAAGGATAACCTGAGATTTCCTTCTGTGCAAACAGTAAGCCTATTCAGAAGCTGTAAATCCACCTGTTGTAACTGTTAGAGGGTTGTTTGCTTTACTGATTTTTATTAGGAAACCTGAGGATTCTTGTACTCTAACATATTTGAAAAGAGTTCTTTGAATTGAAATATACTGCTTACACTGAAAATTCCAGTAAATTCATAGACTGGACGAGGTAGGGCTCAGATACTTTGAAAGATATCATGAACTGCAGTGAAATAACCTTACAAGAGGGAAGATACATGATTACTCTGATCTACAGCACCTTTATAAAGCATTACTTTATCAGTTGAACTGTGTTGAATCGTGACACAGGCTTCAGAGAGCTGGGTCTTTCAGATACTAAGGGGAAAATATCTGTTGCTGTTCCTTCACAGCATTGTAGTTGTATTTAGTTTTAACTTTGGGGGAGAGGATGTTGGGGTGTTGATGGTTTTTTTTAAGCATTTTGTGACCAAAGATTCAGAGCTACATACTTGTAATACGTTTCTCTCCAAAAGAATGTGCTTTCTCTTTCACATGCTGCTTTTAGCATTTGTCATGTTAGAAGCTGCGGATTTGTGAAACAAAGCATAAATTGTTTCTTTTTAAATTGTACTTGACTTCGTTTAAATCAGCAGGTTCTTTTTGTGTTTGCAGAACTGCTAAGGTCTAATAAAGTAATTAATGTATTTTTCCAACATTTTTCAGATGAAAAAGCAATTTGGTGATAATGAAGCAATTACTCAGGAAATTGTTGGTTCTGCTCATGTGGAGAATTATGCTTTGAAAATGTTTTTGTATGCAGACAACGAAGACAGAGCTGGGCAATTTCATAAGTAGGTGAAAATCTTTGTTTTTCTTATCTGAAGATACTGGTCATGGAATGTGAATACCCAAACCCTCTTTAATTTGATTGGAAACAAGAATTGGACTTTATTGCATATTTTTCTCTTCTGGAAAACTCAATTTCTTGCTACTTTTAGGTGTCTTACTGCTCACATTAACTGTTATCCTCTTCCTTATGATCCTTAGGGAGCTGCTTACCTACTGGCAAGCCTTCTAAAACCACAGTCTAATATTGTGCTTTATTTTATCAAGCATGTTGTAATTTCCTTGACCAGTGGTAGTAAAATAGTTGTCATGATCCTTTATATGGTTTGGTTTACAGCAATTACTATGGCATGCTCATGTATTTTTCTAATCCTAATACAGGATTTCTGATGTCCTACACAAAACATTGCAAACTAGGAACTAAGTGCAGAACATGTAACCAGTTTTTAAAAATACTGAACGTTTTCTGCGTAGTAGTTAGGAGAGTAATCAATATTGCAAGGTTTATATGTTGTGAAGCAGCTTCTGTAACATGAGATTAAAAGAAGAAAAAAAACAAGGCAGTGTTTGGCTTGAAATAAGCCAGTATGGTCTAAGATTACAACTCCTATAATGTGATTCTAAGAGACTGACATTACCAAGTTAGCAAAATGCTTTCTTTTTTGCAGAAACATGATAAAGTCCTTTTATACTGCAAGTCTCCTCATAGATGTTCTAACGGTATTTGGGGAGCTCTCTGAAGAGGTAAGTGTCAGGCATATGAGTGTTTTTCTTGCTTTTCCAAGTACAGACATTGCTTTTCTATGACATGAATATGAATTTCAAAGAACATAGGTTCTAATAGTGTAGCCAAATACTTGTTAGTAAGCCGTAAAGAATCATGCTAAGTATTTCAAATACTAGACATCTGTTAGAAGATGCTTCATGATGAGTATCAGTTAGAAATTCAAAGTCTGGTTTTTACTGTGGGACACATAGCATTACATTGAGCAAGTGGGAATGCTTATAGGGGAAAAATGATGCAAGGTTCCTGGCTTTGTCCACCTTCACTTTTTTCTGTGTCCTACTTGAAATTCACAGGCTTGATTGACATCCTGTATGTAAATCCTCAGTGTGGTACACGTGCCTCAAGTGCAGTCATACTTGTTCAGTTTAAAATGCAGTTGTTGTGGCTACTTGCATTTTTAAATAATGGAAGGAAGGTAAATGCATGTGGTGGTGATAGTGGTGACTTCTTGAATACTGTAGGATATAAGTGTAGATACCTAAAGATAAGTCTTACCCAAGAGAAATGCTTGGTGAAGAGTTCTTGCAAGATTCTCCGTCTTCCATAGCCCGAGACCCTACAAATCCAAAATTTTAATCTTGCTGAGAGGCACAAGTAAGTTTACTCCTCGTGTTGTCTTAAAACTATCTGATCTGCACCCTGACATCCTTTACTGGATCCAGTAATAACATTTCCTAGAGCCAGGGTGAATCCACATTTGCACATTGAATTGGACTGAAAAAGATCAATCCTAGTCTGTAGGAATCCAGTGTAGAGGACAGTGCAATGATAAATTGTGTCCTCAAGAGTACCTGAAGTAACTCTGCTTTGAAGATGGAAGAAATTGTTACAAATGTCAGTGCAGAATACTAGCACTTGTACATTTTCTACTGTGTTTTGGGAATTTTTATTGTTGCTGAACGGACAGAAATGCTTTGTAATTGGAAAGAAACAGAATTCTCTTGTTTGTTTAATTGGTGAACACCGATAGTAAAAGAGAGTGTGCAAGAAATACAGAAAATATTTCCTCTTCTATATAGCATCATTACATTTCAGCAGTTTCCTTATCCATTCTTATGTAAAGATATGATGGGAGAAGTGTGATTTGACTGTCTTAGACTTCTGCATAAGTTTTTGTCAGCCTGAAATACACTAAGCCTGATGCCTGGTTACAGAGTATGACATCTATATTCAGACCTGCTGCCTGTTTTTTCAATTAGTAATTGGAATTGCCTTCATATGTATGGAGTGTTAACTATTAAAAGGCTTTTTAAAATCAACAGCAGAAGGCATAGAAAGCAGGTACTTTGACACCTAGAATCAGAAAATGAGTGTTGAGCATTAAAATGTAAGTTTTAAAATGGAAATTGATTGATTATTGGGTGGTATGAATGGATTGTGTCACAGATGTAGACTGGTTGTTCTATATCTCCATATTAGAGCTAGGTGAAAGGATTTTCTGGAAGATGTGTTTTACAAGACACAGGTTAGATCAGAGCAGTAGGAAGCTGTGCAATAGCAGCATTCTTTTCATTTACCTCAGTAAAAGCATTCATGCAATAGGGCAGCCTTCTGAAAAGGGACAAGCAGTGCATGTTAAAAACAATCCAAAACCAGCAGCATTTCACTTCTCAGTTCTGGAATGGTAATCTTTGCAGTCAGGATGCAGGACAGACATCAAACCCTTTGTTCCCTTCTCCTCTCTGCATCCAGCATCTTAGGTGTTGGGGTTGGGGGTGCTTGGCCCATCCTTAAATATGTTCTCCTTAGCTGTGTCCCAAGGTGGGTGCACTGGACATGGTTTTATCCAGCGTGGGGCAGCTCTGGCCTCTCCTCACAGACACCACTCCTGCCATGCTGAGTTGCCAGCACCTGGGGTGGACACCTGATACAACAGCATCTTCACACTTTGTCAAAAAATAATCACCATATTAGGATAGAGGGGAGGTGTGCAGGCTCTTAAATATTGCATAATAATCTTTCCTAAAAGTAGCATACTCTGGGTATGTGTTTTCTGCGTTTTGTGACTTCTAGAGTATTTGTTAAAAATGAAGGAATTTAATCTGTAACACTGACTGACCAGAAGTGATTATTAAAACAAAGTTGAACAGAAAGCCATATTTTCCAATTGTACTTTTCATTTTTGAGGTAGAGTGAATTCATTTTCATAAATATATCATCAGAATAGGCTTTGTTTCTTGTTTTCAAGAGATGTTCAAGAGAACATCTTGTTTTCAAAAATGAAGACCACATCTTTCTCCTGGATTGTGTGAGCATCCTGGGTGATGGATGCAGTGTGTTAAATATGAGCAAGGAGGTTACTGAAGATACCTTTTGTATTGCATCTCTCTACCCTGTTCTAGATGGCAGTGCAATAGGCTTTGTGAAGTACAGTTTAGAATTTTAGTTTATTAGAAACTTTGGATTTAATTTCCAAATTAATTTTTATTTTTTAAAATAGAACAATAAATTTTAAAATTTTGGTGTTGGTGTGAAGCATGCTATCCCAACCTATACTGTTCATTTGGGCAAATCATTCCAGTCATCCTTCCACATTTCTCATCTCTTTATATTCAGCCTTGTTCCTTGATTTATATTACCTCATAACTGTTAGAATTGGTTGTTTCCCATACAGCTTTTGACAAAGTGGTTGATTTGCATAATGAGATTACTATTTCTTGCATCAGTTGAAAGCTCTTCCGGGATTAAACACTATTGTAATTGTCCCAGGAGATACAAAGTAGCCAATCTTCCTTTCATGTTTTGACATGTTAAAAGTTGTACCTAGGAACAGTAAAATATATTTTTAAAAACAAAATGGAAAATCTTAATGTCATAGAATATTACAGACAAATCACATTAATCTGTAGTTACATCAGCATTGCTGCATTCATGCTTTTAAATAAAATTTTGAATTTTAAATTTTAAAATCATATATTCAGAAAGGATTTCATATTTCTGATCAGCAGCAGTAGCATTTTAAGTTTCAAGAATTTAAATCTAAAGTAAATAATCATCTAAGTTTATGGAGATAGGAAGCTTTCTTCATTATTTCATGTCAGTAATTACTACACAGTGCTATGTCTTTCATACTAGATGTTCTTGGCATAATTTATTTCTGTTTCCTGATATGCTGCGCTAATTGAGGATCTCCACATTTTGCTTTCATGCTGAGCTTTTGTTAGAGCTCTTATTTTAATATTTTTTTAAATTCTCATATTAATTTTACACAGGTTGTTTATCATTAAAAGGGTGTCAAATGACAGCAGAGAAAGTGGAAAGTATGTTTATGTTTCTGATTCTAATGCATTAATTTGCAGAAGTGAGTGGTTAAAATGGCTGGCCTTTTCCCTCCCCCAGAATGCCCAGCACAGGAAGTACGCCCGGTGGAAGGCAGCATACATTCATAACTGCTTAAAGAATGGAGAGACTCCTCAGCCTGGCCCCATTGGAATGGAGGGAGAGAGTTTTGGTACGTGTTCCCCTTTTTTTTTGTAAGAGAGCAGAACGCTGTGCCAAGGTGAAGTGCTGGTATGCACAATTCCTCAGGAAGCACAGCTTCCCAGCTTGGTGTTCCATTTACAATGGACTGCCTTCTGCTTCTTCTTTTCAGCTTCTCCTGCTGTGATTTTTATTGGACCTTACTGTGTGAGTGACTTATTTAATAAAATATTATTTTCTTTGTAGTGGAGATTATTATTTTGAATACAGCTACTCTCTAAGAAGGCATTGTCAGCTTCGGGCCAGAACCATACATTTCTTTAACACTAACCACAGTCCTTCTTTTAAATCTATTCTATAAAGTTATGATCCCTTTTCCAGTTTATCCTCTCTCAGAACTTAAGTAGGAGTTAAAAATTGAATGATTGCAGGTGAATTCAACTTCAAACCAAAGACCTGCTTGTGAGATAACTCCTTTCTCCCTGTGTGATAATGTCAGTTTAAAAACAGGTTTGTGCTAGTCTTATTGAGTTGAATTTTCCGCCTCTTTCTCACTCATCCTCCTTTTCCTTGTGTTTTCAGTTGCTCCCTTTGTATACCTGAGCTCCCTGTACAGTATTCTTTGAGGTTCCTACTTTATCTAACAGTTAAGGTGATGATTTCCAAGGGTATCCATTTAATCAAACTGAATGTGTATCAGAACAAGTTGTTTTGCTTTAGATAGGGATCAATTTCATTCTTTTTTTTTTTTTCCTCAGTGCAGATTGAATTTCAAAGGTTAATCTCTTATGAAATAGGATATTATTGGAATGGATATTTTCACTATGCAGTTTAAAACAGGCTAGCTCTGCACAATGACAACCTCTGAGTATCATTCTTCACATACCTAGTGGAACAACTGAGACCATCAAATAATTTGTAATTGTCTTCTGAGCTGGCATGTGAGACTTCATGGCTTGTCAATTAAGTTGATGTTAATTTATCTCTTAAGCTTGGATTTAGTAATACAAATCTCTCCAAATAAAAAGGGTCAATAAACAAATCTACAAAGCAAAAGCTTGTAGAGTGTGGCTTGTTTCTAACCTGTAGAGTCACCTTATAAGAGTGGCTACATAAAGTTTTGTGAACATATGTATTAATATAGATGACCAGTGTATTTATACTTGTGCACCAATATGAAATATAGATGTATATACACATAAAAGTAATTATTTGTTCATTTGCATTCATTTTTGTTTGGGGTCTATACCTGAATCTTGAGTGGATTTTGAAGTCTGAACTTGTAATTTACTTTCTAGTAAGTTACAGGTTAATTAGGCCTGTCATTTTCTAATCATTACTTTTGCTTTAAGCATGTGAAAACATTAGAAAACTAGTTTATCTTCTGATTCTCAGTCTTTTCATCATGGTGATGATGAAAATTTTGATGCATCACACATTTTGATGCATCTCCACGTTGTAATTTATGTGTCCTGGATATTTTACATTATTAAAAAAAGGATACTATCATGATTTTTTTTTTTTTAAGGAGAATGTGTACCAAACATCTATTTCAGTTTATTATTATCTTTAGAGTGTCTAAGAGACTGGGTGCCAAATATAATTTATTTGCAGTTTCCTGGATAAAATACTGTTTATGTATTAGTACTCCAGAAACACTGCAACATAAGTAAATTCAAATATTTGTGAACAAATACAGAATATGATAGTTTTACTTCCAAGCTACTTGTTTATTCTTGTTATTATGTTTTCCTAACCTAAAGGCACCCTACAGACTTAAACACTGGAGTGGATATTTTGCCCACTGAAATGTGCTCCAGTCTGGGCACAGCTGTATTTGAAGTGAAGGATTAGTAAACTAATTTCTTGTTCAACTTAGAATCTTTTCCAAATCGTTTTTCTTAGCTCTCCATACAGCTGTAGCAAGAGATACTTACAACTGCAAACATAATCTCATCTTTGTCAAATTACACCATATTGATGAGTTAATGGAGAATGCAACATGTGAGATAAAAATCTCTTGTTACATTGAATGTAATGAATAGCTTAGTTTAATGTTTTCAGCTTTAAATGAGTTATCCTTTAGTGGTCTGGCTCATAGCGTGATAAGGCTGACCTGAGTATG